>NC_136271.1:115834827-116112327 GCF_964187855.1 Myxine glutinosa
TGGTTTTTCAACACAATCATAAGTGCAAAAAGTGTTTTTTCCACACTAATACAAGTGCAAAAGTGGTTTCCTGCACCAACACAAGTGCGAAAAGTGGTTTTTCAACACTAACACAAGTGCGAAAAGTGGTTTTTCAACACTAACACATGTGCGAAAAGTGGTTTTTCAACACTAACACAAGTGCGAAAAGTGTTTTTTCCACACTAATACAAGTGCAAAAGTGGTTTCCTGCACCAACACAAGTGCGAAAAGTGGTTTTTCAACACTAACACAAGTGCGAAAAGTGGTTTTTCAACACTAACACGAGTGCGAAAAGTGGTTTTTCAACACTATCACAAGTGCAAAAAGTGTTTTTTCCACACTAATACAAGTGCAAAAGTGGTTTCCTGCACCAACACAAGTGCGAAAAGTGGTTTTCCAACACTAACACAAGTGCGAAAAGTGGTTTTTCAACACTAACACAAGTGCGAAAAGTGGTTTTTCAACACTATCACAAGTGCAAAAAGTGTTTTTGCCACACTAATACAAGTGCAAAAGTGGTTTCCTGCACCAACACAAGTGCGAAAAGTGGTTTTTCAACACTAACACAAGTGCGAAAAGTGGTTTTTCAACACTATCAGAAGTTCAAAAAGTGTTTTTTCCACACTAATACAAGTGCAAAAGTGGTTTCCTGCACCAACACAAGTGCGAAAAGTGTTTTTTCAACACTAACACAAGTGCGAAAAGTGGTTTTTCAACACTATCACAAGTGCAAAAAGTGTTTTTTCCACACTAATACAAGTGCAAAAGTGGTTTCCTGCACCAACACAAGTGCGAAAAGTGGTTTTTCAACACTAACACAAGTGCAAAAAGTGGTTTTTCAACACTAACACAAGTGTGAAAAGTGTTTTTTCCACACTAATACAAGTGCAAAAGTGGTTTCCTGCACCAACACAAGTGCAAAATGTGGTTTTCAACACTAACACAAGTGCGAAAAGTGGTTTTTCAACACTAACACAACTGCGAAAAGTGTTTTTTCCACACTAATACAAGTGCAAAAGTGGTTTCCTGCACCATCACAAGTGCGAAAAGTGGTTTTTCAACACTAACACAAGTGCGAAAAGTGGTTTTTCAACACTATCACAAGTGCAAAAAGTGTTTTTTCCACACTAATACAAGTGCAAAAGTGATTTCCTGCACCAACACAAGTGCGAAAAGTGGTTTTTCAACACTAACACAAGTGCGAAAAGTGGTTTTTCAACACTAACACAAGTGCGAAAAGTGGTTTTTCAACACTATCACAAGTTCAAAAAGTGTTTTTTCCACACTAATACAAGTGCAAAAGTGGTTTCCTGCACCAACACAAGTGCGAAAAGTGGTTTTTCAACACTAACACAAGTGCGAAAAGTGGTTTTTCAACACTATCACAAGTTGAGTTCTACACAGGTAGTAGGACTCCAAGGAATAGCAAAGTTATCCCATTCCATTTCGTCATAGTAGTCCATTCTCAAGTGAAGCAGAAAGCGTGTTTGAAAAAGCCTGTGTGGTCGGTGCCTTTTATAAGAAGGGCTGGGTGTGTGTCATTTCCTGTGGAAATTCCCTGGGCAAACCTGGGCGTGTCTTAACTGGAAATTATGTGATGGAAATTCCCTGAAAATGATGTAATGTATTACCTGGAAATGATGCAATGCTGAAGAGTTTATAAAGTGGGTGGGACTTAACAAAGTGGGTGGGGGCTTAGCAGAAGTGGGCGGAGCTTAGCAAAAGTGGGTGGGGGTTAGAAAAATGGGCGTGGCTTACCAAAAAGTGGGCGGGGCTTAACAAAAGGTGGGCGGGGCTTACCAAAAAGTGGGCAGAGCCGACCAAAAAGTGTGTGGCACAGGAGGTGCTCAGACAAGGACATTGAGGGAGGTTTATCATTTTATTTTATCTCAGTTAAAATATCTTGATAAAGAACCAAACTCAAACATATACAGTAGTGACCCCTAATTCCGAACGCCCCTCATCTCGAACTACTCCAATTCCGAACCTTAAATTCGAGAAAATTTTGTACCTAATTCCGAATGTATTTCTATAACCGAACCGCCAACATAGCGTTAGCGTCGTTCATATTGCCCGCCGCGAGCGTCGTTCATATTTCCCGCCACGAGCGTCGTTCATATTTCCCGCGCATCTTCGCGCAGCATCACCCACACCTGCTCCCGCATGCACAACCCGGAAGTCGCTTTGTTCCTTCAGTTCGTCGGTTGTACTAGTTCTGGCAGCATCTCTCGTGTGTTCGTCGCTAGTTTACCTCGTGTTTTCACCTTGATTTGTGCTTTTTTTCTTTGAAGATAACCCTTACCCATTCACCATGGCACCTAAGAAGAGCAGTGAAGGCAATAAGAATAAGAGGAAGGCGGTGAGAGCGACAATTGAGGTGAAGAAACAACTTATCGCTAAGCATGAGGGCGGTATGCGTGTGATGGATCTCGCTGCTATGTTCGAGATGCCGAAATCGACCGTGTGTACGATTTTGAAAAATAAGGAAGTGATTAAAGCAGCTGATGTGGCAAAAGGTGTTACGACTCTGACCCCTAGGAGATCGAAGTTTATGGAGGAGATGTAAAAGCTCCTCCTAGTTTGGATAAATGAGAAACAGTTGGTTGGTGCTGCCATCTCTGAGGGCATTATCTGTGAGAAAGCGAAGCTCCTGCACGGTGACCTTATAAAAGACTTGCCTGGAAGTAGTGCTGATGGTGATGAGTTTAAGGCTAGTAGGGGGTGGTTTGAAAAGCTTAAGAGAAGAAGTGAGATCCACAGTGTTGTTATGCATGGAGAGGCTGCTAGTTCGAATAAGGATGGAGCAGCAGACTTTGTGAATAAATTTAGTGCGTTTGTGAACACTGAGGGGTATGTGGCACAACAGGTGTTCAATTGTGATGAGACAGGCCTCTTCTGGAAAAAGATGCCAAGGAGGACCTACATAACGAAGGAAGAGAAGTCTGTACCAGGCCATACGCCAATGAAAGATAGGCTTACTCTCTTGTTGTGTGCTAATGCTAGTGGAGACTGCAAGATAAAGCCTTTGCTTGTGTACCACTCAGAGAATCCACGTGTGTTCAAAAAGAACAATGTGATTAAGAGCAAGCTTAATGTTATGTGGAGGGCAAACGTGAAAGCATGGGCTACCAGGCAGTTCTTCACAGAGTGGATTCATGAGGAGTTTGCCCCTTCTGTGAAGGCTTATCTTGAGGAGAAGAATCTACCCCTGAAGGCTCTTCTTGTGATGGACAATGCTCCTGCTCATCCTCCAGGCTTGGAAGAAGATTTGGAGGAAGAATACAGCTTCATCAAGGTGAAGTTCTTGCCCCCCAATACCACTCCTCTCATCCAGCCCATGGACCAGCAAGTCATCTCAAATTTCAAGAAGTTGTACACCAAGGCTATGCTCCAGAGATGCTTTGAGGTGACAAACGAGACTGAACTGATCCTCAGAGACTTTTGGAAGGATCATTATAATATCCTCCATTGCCTAAGAATCATTGACAAAGCATGGAGGGAAGTGTCTCTGAGGACAATGAACTCTGCCTGGAAGAAACTCTGGCCTGATTGTGTTGCAGGGAGAGATTTTGAAGGCTTTGAAGAACCTATTGTGCCTGCTATTGTAGCATTGGGTCAGTCCATGGGCTTGGAGGTAAGTGAAGAGGATGTGGAGGAGTTAGTGGAGGATCACAACAAGGAACTCACCACAGAAGAACTTCAGCACCTCCACAAGATGCAGCAAGAAGAAGTGGCAGTGGAAATTTCTTCAGAGGAGGAAGAGGGAGCTAGTGGTAACATTTCCAGTGCTGAAATTAAAGAACTGTGCTTTCATTGGTCTAAAACACAGGCCATTGTTGAAAAGTGGCACCCTAATAAAGCAGTGGTTAACAGGAGCATTAACTTGTTCAGTGACAATGTGATTGACCACTTCAGAAAAATTAAGAAAAGTCGCCAACACCGGCAACTTTGGAGAGGTGGTTCTCTAAAGAAAGCAAGCCTTGTGCGTCCCAACCCTCTACAAGTGGTGTTAAGAGACAAAGAGAGCAAACACCAGAAGCACAGTCATCTGATGTTAGCTTGGAAGGTGCCTCACCTTCCAAGCAATAAAACCCTCTCCCTCCTTCCTCCTCTCCAGCTTCCACATGCACCATCAGAACTCTCCACTAAGGTAAATGCAGTTATTTTCATGTTAGTACATTTATTTCTTGTTTTTATTATTATTATTATTTGATATTTAGGGCATTTACTCATCTTCTTTTACCTTGAATCATGTGTATTTGCAGTTGACAGTGTCTTGATAATGGGTTTTTGGGGTCCAGGAACGGATTAATTCACTTTCCATTATTTCTTATGAGGAAAATAGTTTCTAATTCCGAACTTTTCCCAATCCGAACTGCCACTGGAACGAATTAAATTCGGATTTAGAGGTCCCACTGTACTTTGTTAATATATTAGATGGTAAAGAGAGTTGTAGGAGAATTAAATTATTTCCCACGCAGAAACAAATATTTGTAGGATCGATGTTTGAGTGGTCTACTCGGGATCATTGATAGTAAGAGTGCCATAAGACCAAGGGGAAATCATTGTTTGAGTGGTCTAATGAACAACATTAAGGATAGGTGTCAAAAGGCTAAAAGGTTCGTAAAGAGGTGAGAGGAAAATTAACATGTAAGTGAATGGGTCGATGTTTGAGTGGGTCAAAGATAATCTGCCAGATGATATGTAGAAGAAGGATTATAGGTCTATAAGGGAAAACAAATATTTGTAGTGTTTGAGTGGTCTAATGAACAACATTAAGGATAGGTACTATAGACAAAAGCTTCATAAAGATTAGGGTGGGAGAAATAGAGGTGTTAATGGGCAATGAGGTTAAGAGGAAAATTAACATGTAAGTCAATGGGAAAATGAGAGTGTCCCAGAAGCAACATATATACACGACTGACGCTGCTAATAAAATACACCGCTCTAACGCATAACCACGAGTTTAAACTACATTTACAACAAATATGAAAACTATTTTCATATCACAATGTTAAATATAGAATATATAGAAGATAATGTTGAAAAAAAATGAGCCCTATCTTCCAATGGTAAACAATCCTTCAAAAAATTCCTGGATCCAGAATAATATCCTAAGCTTCACCAAAAACTAATCAATTCCTCCTTATCCCAAGGGCAATCATCCCACCAACTTTCATCCAAATCCGTTCAGAACTTTTCCAGATATCTTGTTCACAAACACACAAACACACACACACACACACACACACACACGGACACGATCGAATGCATTACTCCCTCGCGGGAGTAATTATTGTGTGCGTAAGTTCTCTTACAAGGAACTTCAAAGCAGGAGGCCATAAAGCCCATCAAGTTTCTGAAATGGATGCCAACCTCTGGCTTTTATACTGCTCTTCACCAAACTTCACCAAATGGTAGAGTTGGGTCACAAGCAAGAAGCCGATTGATTTTAGGTCAAAAGGTCAAAATAGGCCAAAGTTCACCAACTTTGTCCAATTTCTAAAATCCTCAATTTTCATCTGAGTTGAAATTTGAAGAGGATTTGCATATCTGGTCATTTAATTCAGCCACCAATTATTTTTAAGGTCAAATTTGTTTTAGGGATTTTACATGTTTTTGCTTCATGCACGTAACCAAGGTTTAAAAAAAATATTTCGGGAGCAATTGATGCAGCTGCCACTTGCCTATACACCGCCCAAATAAAAGGTATGCATCAGAACGTGTTACATGATCGGAACAAAATCACCTGAAGGGCGAGTACTCTGATAGTTTTTTTATATTTTAAAAAAAATATTTTGTACTCGTACCCGACTGCAAAGCCGCAATGAGCCGGCGAAGCCAAAGCCTCTTGCCACTATTTTACCCATCACTATGGCATCAGTAGGTTAGGTAGTTGGTAGTAGGTAGGTGTAGTAGGTACCGTACCTGGTAAGACTTGGTAAAAGAGAAGAGCAGACAGTCCTCCCCAATAACTACATACAATAGATGTCACAAGAAGCTTAAGGAAGTAACTATACGATGTGCTAGCTTAAGGCCTATTTTAAGAAATTTTAACTGGGCTTAACATACGTTTTCACAGTATGTGTGTAGTCTTCTAACTTCAGTCGCTGTCAGGACTGGTTCTCTCTGGGCACTGCGGCTTCCTCCACCAGAAGAAGTTCGCTTGCAGTAAGATCAGTGCCGACAGATCAGACGATAGCGCCGTTTCAATGGCAATGTGTGACTGTCTTTAATCAGACCATGTTGATGGCCTGATTGGCTGACCTAAGCTGATCGCTGATTGGTCAGCTCACAAAATTTCGCAAATTCAGACCTAAAATGACACCATTTGCATTCTGGATGAGATTAAAATTGATAAAATTTACTTCTTGATTAATTCGGTGAATTACGTCTCAACTTCGGATATTTCCGGCCATGAAAAAATATCCCCTACGGCCACGAGATTTCTAAAAAATAATTCTTCGTCAATTTTAGAGTATTTGACGCCATTTTCACCCTCCGGAACGCATAATAAGCTTTTTTGAAATAATTTTTGAAATGCTCGAATCTCATTGGTGACGTTGTTTGGTGACGATTTTCGTTGAAGATAACGCGGTTGGTCTTAAAGTATTTTAATTACACATTAGAGGTGCATCAGATTGTGAATCAAACAAAGACGGGTGAAACAAACTCCTTTTGAACTTTTTCTCAATTTTTAAATGCATACTTCCGCATCCGGACGATGGCGGCCTCCATTGAGTGATTTGGTTTTAGAATTATTTTTTCAAATGCTCGAATCTCATTGGTTCCAGTGTTTGGTGACGATTTTCGTTGAAGATAACCAGGCCCGTGCGGGCCGAGGTTGGTCTTAAAGTATTTTAATTACAGATTAGAGGTGCATAAGATTGTGAATCAAACAAAGACGGGTGAAACAAACTCCTATTGAACCTTTTTCAATTTGTTATGCATACTTCCGCATCCGCAAGATAGCGGCCTCCATTGAGCGATTTGGTGCGTCACAGCTTCGGAATTCTCAAGCTAAGGGATCTAGCATAATCTGGTTTTCAACATAATACGTACACGTTTATTCACAACACTGGCTTCACCGGCTATAACTCGGTCAAGGTCGGTTTCGAACCGCTGAACTCACACATAATGGAGTCTGGTATGAAATTCAACGTTTATAGAAACAATAACCTCAATTTACATGTTGGCCCATTGGGTAATATTCAGTGGATTAAAGCATATGTCACTTCATTCTTACCACTTTCAATGAGCTCTCATGTCTCCACACTCGGACCTGTAGATACTAGTACCGACTGCAAAGCCGCAATGAGCCGGCGAAGCCAAAGCCTCTTGCCACTATTTTACCCATCACCATGGCATCAGTAGGTTAGGTAGTTGGTAGTAGGTAGGTAGGTAGTTGGTAGTATGTAGGTGTAGTAGGTACCGTACCTGGTAAGACTTGGTAAAAGAGAAGAGCAGACAGTCCTCCCCAAAACGTGCATACAATAAATGTCACAAGAAGCTTAAGGAAGTAACTATACGATGTGCTAGCTTAAGGCCTATTTTAAGAAATTTTAACTGGGCTTAACATACGTTTTCACAGTATGTGTGTAGTCTTCTAACTTCAGTCACTGTCAGGGCTGGTTCTCTCCGGGCACTGCGGCTTCCTCCACCAGAAGAAGTTAGCTTGCAGTGATTAATTCGGTGAATTCCGTCTCAACTTCGGATATTTCCGGCCGTGAAAAACTATCCGTATTTCTAAACTAAATATGTAAACAGCTCATACCGTATTTCTGGCCGTGAAAAACTATCCCCGACGGCCACGAGATTTCTAAAAAATAATTCTTCGTCAATGTTAGAATATTTGATGCCGTTTTCACCCTCCAAAACGCGTAATAACCTTTAAAAAAATATTTTTTCAAATGCTCGAATCTCATTGGTTCTGGTGTTTGATGACGATTTTCGTTGAAGATAACGAGGTTGGTCTTAACGTATTTTAATTACAAATTAGAGGTTCATTAGATTGTGAATCAAAGAACGACGGGTGAAACAAACTCCTATTGAACTCTTTCGCAATTGTTTTATGCAAACTTCCGCATCTGGTCGATGGCGGCCACCATTGAGTGATTTCATTTTAGAAATATTTTTGCAAATGCTCGACTCTCATTGGGTCCGGTGTTTGGTGACACGTTTCGTTGAAGATAACCAGGCCCGTGTGGGCCGAAGTTGGTCTTAAAGTATTTTAATAATACATTGGAGGTGCATCAGATTTGAATCCAACAATGACGGGTGAAAGAAACTCCTAATGAACGTTTTAAATTTGTTATGCATACTTCCGCATCCGCAAGATGGCGGCCTCCACTGCGCTTCGGAATTCTCGAGCCAAGGCATAATCAGGTTTTCAACATAATACGTACGCGTTCATTGACAACACCGGCTTCGCCGGCTATTATTTACCAAGTAGACTCGGTTCCAATACTGAGTTTACCTCTCTCCGATTTTCTTCTCCACTGTTGTTGCTTCTCATTTGCTCACGGTTCTGAATTTCCCTTTTGTTGTGACAACTGCAGCTGAATGAGTTTCAAAAGGCCTTATGGCGTATGCCTTTTTGTGAAAAAAGTAGAGAATCGTGGAACAGCTAGAACACATAACATAACATAACTAGAAAGAGCAATCAGAGGTTGCCAACCCTCGCCAGGACGTGTTTTTAGTGTTTTTTAAGGCTTTTGTGTTAAAACAAATATGGCGGCCAAACACTTGACCGATGGCGGCCGAACCACGTGACTGATGACGTCATTATTTTTTTTTCTCCACCAATTTATCCTTAGATGACGCTCAAGAAATTTCATCTTGATAGGATGAAGTTTTGTACTTGTCGAATTATGACGTCATAATGGAGGTACCTATGACATCATTAACATATTTTATTCCGCATGGAGAGTTCTTTACAATGAGCCATGTCTCAATTTTTTATATTCAGCACTTTCGGAGATATAGAGGTGCAAAGTTTTTAGTGTTTTCCAAGATGGCGCCCGTAACAAGTGACCTATGACGTCATAATTATCATTCAAAAATTCTGCAGTTGGGGTTGCACCTATGGTGAAAATTTCCTGTCAATCCGACCAACTGTTGCAGAGAAAATCATATTTATTCTGTGCGGACAAACAGGCAAACAGACAAACAAATGGACTCAAATGCAATACCATCTCCTCAGGCGAGGGTAATAACTAAGCAACAGAAAGCAGTGAAACACACCAACAACAAGGTAGAGGGACAAGAAGCAGAACAATAGGTAGAGGGGAATAATTAATGCAAGGGGAAGGGGAGGAGGACACAGGGGATGAACAAGATTGATACGAGCTGAAATAGAGCAAGAAGAAGAGCAAACTCAAGATGAAAAATAAAATCGCACAAAACATGAAAGAGCGTGGAAGGAAGCCATCTTGAATCCCTGGAGGGAAGAATGAGAATGTACATAGAGGGTATTCACAGTGAGTCTGAATTTTGTAAGTCGGTTACTTGCAAACTGTGTGTGCCTTGCAGAAGTCTGCGGGGTACAGGGGATGGAAAGGGCAGAGGATGCAAGACCAGAAAGGAGGGCGTTGAAGACAGGCCACTGGACTGTCTGTGAAGTGGCAGTAGCAGGCCCAAACACAGGTTAATCGTGGAAGATTCCAATGATTTTGAGGGCCTTGGTCTCCATGGCTCGAATATGTGTAAGGCATGACGTCAGAGTGTCAGCCTAAAGGGGAGAGGGGAGCTGTACCCATTGAGTTGAGGATGAAGGCCTTGTATGTTATAAGAAGTTCAGATTTACCAAGGATTATTGCCCTCCGAAAGAAAAAAACCTGGAAGAGGGCAGCTTCATGATTTTAGAGATGAGAAAATGTTTTGAATTGCCTAAGTGTAGGGTAGAGACAGTCTCGTCTTCCACAGTCTCCTTCCTCGAATTTAATGGATAAAATAATGTGTGTGAATGGTTAGTGCTATGGCCTGGCCTTGGGTGACCTTGTTGAGATTTCATGGTAAACATTATCCAGGTCACCTAAAGGTGACACGCAAAGTTCTCCTGCTCATGACACGCAAAGCTCGCCCGCTCCAAATCTTATATGTGTGCTTAATAACTTCAGCACATTTGAAAGCAAAAGATGAAAAGAACGTCTTCTTCTTCTTCTTTTCAACACAAGAACCATGACAGAAACAGGCTCAATGCCAATCTTAACAAAAAGCATGATCACCTAAAGAGGGGTTAAATGAAAGCCCCATTTTTCACCCACAAAAATGACCAACTTTTTAACGTTTTGACCCATACTCTTCTTCTTCATAGACAACATGTGCTCCTCCCTTCCCTTTATAAAATGTATAGTTGCACCTCTGGATATGTGTACATATACGTTACAAACAATGGAAATGTATATACGAATCATATTTGGATTGCATGTGTTTTGTTGTCCCAGATTTAAAATCCCAATTGCCTGTAAAGTGTATGAATCATACATGACAACATTCATATTTTGCTTGGATTCTTTTCTCAGGATACTTATCCATTCAACGCAATATTCATTGAAGAATTTTTTTAAAGTTAACACGTTTCTTTCAAGCATTTGTGCTTTTTTAACTCTTAAATGCAGGCGTCAAAAATCCGACATAAACGCCTCGGAGGCCCAACTGATGTATTTGTGTAATGTTTTTTTTTTTTATAGATTTTTTTTCTTTCATATCCCTTTTCAATCCAAGTCGATGCTCATATTTGTGTATTTGCTCAGAAAATGTGAATCATTGATCCTATTAGTTGGAAAATCCCATACAAGTAATGAATCTTTTTGCTTTTTTTTTGCAATTTTTTTTTGTTATTGGTTTTTCAACTTTTTTTCCTCTAAAAATTTGAGGATTATGGAGGAGTATTTGCTCAAAAAATATGATTCACTAATCCTATTATTTAGAATGTATATGTCCACAACTGTCAAAAATCCTACACCTATGCAGCCATTGGGCCTCGGAGGCCCCACGAATGTATTCGTGTAACGTTTTTACATTTTCATATTTTTGTCACTGAATTATTTGTAACCAAGTTAAAGGAGCATATAATGAGGCTCATATCAAGAAAATAATGATATAACATAGTAGTACAACAACATTTATGTGGGGCCTCGAAGGCCCCAGGCCTGCATTCGTGTCGGATTTTCGGGTTATAAGTGAAGAATGAAGATTTTCCCACGAGCCTGAATGAATTATTTTTTTATGTCACTGAATTTTGTGTAACAACATGAAAGTCGGTGAAAATGAGGCTCAACCCCCCCCCCCCCCCCCCCCCAAAATGTTAAAAAAATAAAAAATTGTACAGCATAGTTTTTGCAACAACAACAAAAAAAACTTGTGGGCCTCCGAGGCCCAATCACTGCATCCAAGGGTTAAAAACAATGTGTGCAGTCTTATTACCATTCACTTCAAAGTTAATTCAAAACCCAAATCCACTTCAAAACTCCCTCACTCCCTTCAGTCCCACTCCTCCCTCCAGGTCTTTAAAACAGCTGTTCACCACCATCTCTTATCTTCCCCCATCCAAAACCTTGATCTTTTCTACCCCCGCTAATTCACCCCAGATCCACCTTGTTTGAAATTCCAACTTCTTTCCTGGAAGTCCTGGCAGTGTCCATATGTGTTATACCTCTCCCACCCCCCCCCCCCCTTCCCATGCCCCCTCCCAAAGCCCTCGCCCTCTCTCAGATCTCTTGATGTCTCCATGTCTCTCGGTCCCTGCTCTCAAATGTTGTGTTTGTGTCCTTCCCCCTCTCTCCCCATCTTGTCTACCGCTCCCGATGTTATATGTTTTATGTGTCGGTTTGTCTTTCTGTGTGATTAATGTTCGCTCTTTCACGAGCCTCGATCTTGTATACAAAAAAAAAAAAAAAAAAAAAAAACATTCTTCCTTCACATTGGATTTAGTGTTGGGCTAGCGGCTGGGGTGCCAGCTTAGGATCCGAGGATCCTGGGTTCGAATCCCGGTCGATTGCTGAATTAACGCCAGGGGGGTTGACTCAGCCTGTCATCCTTCGGAGGTCGGCTAATTGAGTACCAGTTCACTGGTAATTCCCTGTTTGTCGTAAAAAAAAAACAAGGCGACAAAAAGGGTTGGTGGCAGGAAGGGCATCCGGCCGTAAAACATTGCTTCAAAAAGGGGACCAACAAAAACAACAACAACCACGGTGCCCGAAAAAGGCCAACCCCCGCTTTGCGGGGAAAAATGGCCTCTAAAGGTGGTTTTTTTCTTCACATTGGGTTTAGGCCATATGGACCAACATACCTGTGCCTTATCCACACGAAGATATCCTATCACTACTTGTCTTGTATGTACTCATCATCATCAATGTACCATATTATTTATGGAGCGTCGGATTTGCCAAAGCAGTCTCCTGGCAAGGGTTATGCTGCGTGGTTTACCATTGCCTTCCCAGCAACTACGTTTGTTCAGGTTTCCAGTGACAAGTCGCTGACTTTGTGAAAGACAACATGGGATATTTCATCTCCACCAACATTCTTCAAGACTGCAGCCCATCGCCATCTCATGAACTCTGAAATTTTAAGCTTTTCTATATGACCCTCAGCGATTCTACACTCCCCAATCCTCTTTCTTTTCCTTTATTATTTTACTTACTGTGGTACATCTGCGGTTTATTGTACACCTGTTTCAGTCTCATTCAGCTCTCCTAAAAGCCAATCTCGACTCCTGTAGAAAAACAACAACATTAGTATCCCCGATGATTCCATACAAGGCAACACATCAATAAGTGTTTCATTCCTTTAAACACACAATGTGAGGAGCCCTGCAGTTTTAACACATGTATTGTTTAAGATAACTCAAGCACGAGTCAAAATATATCATCAAGTTTATTATATATCCAATATTCAACAGGAAACATTTTATATAAAGAGAAGGCGTTTGTCTCCCGAGAAGGGAGAAGTGCTGAAGTTCTGATTGGCTAGAGCTAGAACCCTACTTAAACAATTGACAATGTGTCCAACCCCAAACTGTATCTCATACAATGCCACTCAACATGTCCGAATGCGAAAAGAAAATCTTGTATAAATTTATCAAAACATTTTTTGATTTCTCCAGATATGGCGAAACAAACATTTATTTTAAGATCCTCGATTCTGCTGTACTGAAAGAAAGTGCGACATATTTAAATGTAGTAGCCCACATCTTGCATCAGCCTCACTACTATTACTTCCACTTCCACTACCACTACTTATTGTCGGGTCGGCCAGGGGAGGTTCTCACAAACCAGCTGCCGGGCCTGATGTTCAACTGAAGGTCGCAAGAATTTGCAGTTTATTCAGGGTTCCGGCACAAACGTGCTTCCTCTTCACGAAAGACAACGTTGGATCCAACGTCCACCAACTAATCCAAGCAGATGGGCCGCCCAGCTTAACATCCATCCGACGGACATCACACTTTGTGATGCAACACCCCGCTTGCAAGGCATTAATCCGACAGGCACCGATCCGATAGTCTGGCCTGGAATAAAAACCAGACTAGACAGCTAAACGGTAAGTGCACCACCTCTGCACCATCCTGTGGGACCTTACATCAGCCTCAGGAAGGCTGGAAATATGCGGGGGATTGGGGAAGGAATGAGAGGGGAAAAGATGAGAAAACATGAGAAACATCAAGCTTAGCGTGGCCTGGACAAGATTGAAAAATGATTGATGTGCCAAAATGAATTTGAAAACGATTCATGGCTTGGCTTGTGCAGATGTGAAAGACGACAATGGTTTGCTATCAAACTCCATCGAGGTCCTACTGTTGGTATCGCCACACACCCAGAATTCCATCCCACTGCACACAAAAAGAAAGGCATACACATGACATCTCACTGTGAGCGTACACACAGCACACAACACCCTTAATCCAAAACACGTTCCATACAACCATAAAAATTACAGAAATGGAAATAATTATGGAAACACGCAAGCGATACACATTACGGGAGTCACAAACAACAAATGATTATCACATCGTATTATTGGTACAATAGATCATTAGAGGAATGAAAAAAGAAAAGGGAAGACTTTGTACAATGTAGTTCGTATTTTGTATGCGAGCATTTGGCTTTACACAACATTACACCTCGTTTTCACATTGCCATATAGGAAAGCAAAGCACAGCTGTGGAACGTTCAACCAAGTTGCTTTGCAGTCATGTGACTAAAACAATCACATACAGCCTCAATTCAATAATGGTCACATCTGGACTTTGCCCAAGCCATTGTTGCGAGTACAGTATTGCTTTAGGGTATTTATTGTAAGGTTATCTCACCACACTTTTGGCATTGTCTTGTTGGAAGGTGGAACCACATCTGATGAGTAAAGGGCATGATGGATGTACTGATCCTCCACCATGGTTCATGTCGATGGGACCCGTTCTCTCTAGCGAACAAACTGTCGTAGGTCATTGGCAAACAATATGGACTTTGGAATGATTTTTTTCTTTTGTAACTTTGGAATGGAAGTTTTACTCCAGGTCACAGACCATCCTGACCTGAATGCATGTCACTATAACTTCATAGACGCTGGATCCAAATTCTGGAATGCTCTTACAAGCACAATCAGATGTAAAGCATCTGCAGAGTAGCCTAATTGTGTTAATAAATAATCCTAAATTATTTATCTTCTTCATCACACATATACTCGTGTGTGTGTGTGTGTGTGTGTGTGTGTGTGTGTGTGTGTGTGTGTGTGTGTGTGTGTGTGTGTGTGTGTGTGTGTGTGTGTGTGTGTGTGTATATATATATTTACAGTCACGTGAAAAAGTAAGTACACCCCATGTAAAGTTTTGACGTTTTCAACATATTTCAACATACAGCTTTTGATCTTCATTTCAACAATATTGACAGATAAAGGTGATATAATATAACAAATATCATGAAACATTTACATTTTGTAGTCCATTGTATAATTTAAACAAACAAATGCAAATTTCGCATGTGGAAAAAGTAAGTACTGTATATATATATATATATATATATATATATATATATATATATATATATATATATATATATATATATATATATATATATATATATATATATATATATATATACATATATATATATACATATATATATATATATATATATATATATATATATATATATATATATATATATACATATATATATACATATATATATATATATATTGTTACTGATCGCGGTTAAGATGTTATATTGACCGAGCGGTGGTGTATTACCGCGACCTAACACTAACAGTTCCCCCGATTCTTCCCCAACTCACCCGATTCACCCCAAACTTTGGCCGTATCGCACCGCAGCTGCCCAATCTGGAAAAGACTAAAACGACGAATGCAAAGAGGAAGACGAAGGCAAAGAAAGGTTTGGAAATACTACTAAATTTATTTACTATTTACACACATAAGCAAAAAGAAAGCAGTCACGTTTATTTACAACACATAAGACGCAGGTGACACAGTGCAAATACTAGCTTACCTACAGTCTTAATTAACCCCGGGACAGAACAAACAAAAGACAGACTCACACGGGGAATGATGACAGGAGTTGGCTGGAAGGAGAGGATGGCTTGGAGCTGTATTGTGCAGCACGATCGGCGCGTTTAGCAGCCGCCGTTCCTTCGCGGCCCTGCTCAAAACCGCCGTCCAGGCCCCAAGTGGCTGTTGGGTGTTATTGCTGCTGTGGCCGCCGATGCTTTTCCAGGATTACAACAGGCTTTGTGCTTTCTGGGATGTCCTCTCCTTGGATGTTCTCTATGTTCTCTTGGTCCAATCACTCCTCACCACCGACAACTCAATGCAACCAACGCAACCACTGACCACCACAACGCAACCACTGACGACCAAAACCACACAACTCAGCTCTGCTTATTGGACCCTCTCTCTTCTCAACGGCTTGGGCTCCCTTTTGTCTGCCGGTAAAAGCTCATCTCTCAAAGCTTGTCTCAGCTTCTCTTTTGGGAGCGTCGCGCTGCGGATTTTAGCTGCGGTCACGCCTGCTCATTCCCTCCTCTCAGCGCCTCTCTTTCTTCTTCAAAGCTCGACTCCTTGGGGAGCGTCGCGCTGTGGGTTATATAGGCCCCGCCCCTCAACCTTTTCGAACCTCCCCGATCGCTCTTCCTCCGCCCTCTCTAGCCAAACCCCTGGCTCATGGTTGGTCGAGTGGGGCTGGCTCACTCCTCCCCTCTATGACGAGGTGGAGACACGCCTTTCTTCTCCGACCCTGCCTCGTGGTCAATGGCGGTTATTGGAGGGGAGGTAATTGCCAAACGACGAAAAGGGGGAATGGAGGTTTTGGGAATGGGAATGAAGGGAATCTATCTCTTTCACTTGGTGCAATGGAGTACTTCTATTAATGGGAGACACAGCCTTACCCTAAAACACAGAATAAGATATAACTATTGAACAGGGGTATTCTATGATTGGCTGTGGTGTGGATGCTTTATGGACTAATTATGGGATGCCCCTTTGACCTTTACACAGCTCCGGAGGCAGGAGGCGCAGAATAACAATAATAATAATAATAAAGCACACAATCAAATATATATATATATATATACAGTCCTCATATCCTCAACACTGCACCCTCCTCCTCTTAGGCACGTCCCGGGCCTACAACTTTTATTTAGTGTGACACGTAGGTGTAGTTCCCTCTACTTTTAACCTGACCCTGAGTGCGACAGTTTTAAAACATAAATAAATGTGTCCCGCTGCTCCATTGCACCCTGCCTAACAGACTTACGCCCACAGTGAACCGAATTGCGGAATTGTCTTCAAACTATACACCGACGGTGGGGAGCATTATTTACAATGACGCTATTTTTATTTACAAGACTAACCCAGGACCTGTAATTGTTCTTTCTGGGGGGGAGACAGTCTGCTCTGCATCAATGCACCATTAAAGCACCCAAAAACGCACCAATACACACCCAAGCACCAATCGGTGCAGTCATCACTGTTCAAGAATAAAAAATAAATCAACAACCCCTAACCCTGTAGGTGATCTCTTGCTCTTCGGCTCCCTCTGCTGGTTATTATTATTTGTTCTTCCAGATGTTGTCTTTCTTTCATTTTCTTACTGGCGGCCTATTTGCAATAAAGCTTGCCCAAACGTGTCCATTTTATTTATTTTATTTATGGCCCACAGGGCCGACTACGTGTGGATCACCTGTGGGGCATCGGTGCCCTGTGGCCAAGGTCCGCCAGCAAGATGTCGGGCCCTCATGGCCGGTTCCAGCAGAGGGGCCATGCCCCAACCCATGGGGTCCATAAGTGGTGCTCGGCCACAGACATGTGGTCCATAATGTGGTGCATCGATGCAGACAGCTGGTTCTGAGAGTGCCGGGCGCACAATGGCCGACTCACGCACGCTCCCCTTGGTGCCCAATGGCGCACAGGTCATGTGGGAGACAAAAGGGGGACAAGAGAAATGAGCGAGGGGTAAGGTCACAAGGGTACACGTCAATAAGGCAATGCAAGGCGAAATGCGTACGGAGAGCGAAGTGAGAAAGCTCGTCCCTACCGTATGTCACCCCCCTGTCACCTACACTACCCTTGCCCTTACCCCATATGTACAAAATCTACACATTTACAAATTCGTCGCTAATGTCTCGTCTCCCCATATTTCTCCAATACCAAATTCGTCACCACAATCCCTCTAACCAAAATTTGCCATCACCCAATTCATCATCAATCCTCATAAGGAGGAAGAGATGGAACAACAAAGCACAATGTCACACCCACGTCATGATGCGTCTCACAATCCAAACATTTGCATCATAAAAAAATAATCAAAACATGGCATGGTGTGGAGTACCTGTCACCTCAGGTGAATGGATGCAGATGGTGCGAGGAGATCCTTCATCCTAACTATCCTCTAAATGATTTTAACACACTTTACACTACCCGGGTCTTTCCCTGCCAATCCATTGGCCAACTTACACTATGGGTTCTAAAAACCAATTCCCATTGACCAAACTGTGGTGCTTCTCAATTTGGGGTCTCACTCCCCCGATTCATCTCCCGGTGCCCTCGCACAATTTCTGGGCTGTGACGTGTAGCTCTCCCAGCAGGTCTACCCACCTGCACACCTCCACCACTGCAGTTGCCACCCGAGCTTACCTAGCTCCTCACCCTAACCTAACTAACTGGGGAAAGCCCCTCCTGGCTCTGTCACCCCACTCGGTGCCCTCTGGCACTGGGCTACCCGGGTCCGTCCTCCGGATCCTCGGGCCCCATCCACAACAACTACTACCGGCTCCCAGAGCCCACCTGCGGCCTCACCTGGCCGACATCCTCACAGTGGTGGAGCGCCCAACCAACTACACACACTAACAGGCTACACACCCAGCCATTTCCACAACACTAATGCACCCATCCAAAGACCATTCTTTCACCCACACCACAGATGCCAATATCCAACCACAATTTACCTATACCCTCTACCTAACACTTACACTACCCGCCCCGGGTATCCGTGATGGGGGTCCACTCTTCCCCCATTCACACCTTCGCACCATCCACTCCACTCCACAATTTCCACCATACTCACTCCACGACCATCCATTCCAATACTCCATTTATTCCACACTACCATTTATTCCACACAGCCACATACACCTGTTGTTGCACACCTGTGCAATCACCTGGTGCCACCTGCACCCTCCTCCTCTTCCTGGACCATTGGGTCAGCACAATACACAATCACCTTCACTCACTCATACACTGCTCCACACACCTGTTCAGTTGCACACCTGTGCAATCACACCTGTTCAATCCTCAAACACACGGCATCATCTCAGCTAACTACTCCCCTCTGAAACTTGCGCTTCCCAGTCGTCCCTTTAAACTATTGCGCTCCCACGTCATTATCATCCACGCTAATCTACCGGCGTCCCCACTACAGGTATCCTTGTCACTAACTAACCTTAACGTCACCTAATGTCATCTTCTAGGTCCCTACACACAATATCCTAACCCACCCGGGCTAGTTTTCACTGCCATCAACCCCATAACTAGTGCTCCTTTGCCCCCCTCTGTGAGGGATGGTGGATTGCCCATCCCACCACATCGGGGATGTCCTACTATCAATTTCGCTCGTCCAAATTCAACAAATCAAAAATTTTCCAATTACTGCCAATTCTATTCACTTTTCTAAATTTCGTATCAAATCACTATCACTATCACTATCACCATCATCACAGTCCGCTATATCATAGCCTCGGTGCGTCGTGACATCATTAAACTCGGTTCGTAAGGCCGAGCAATGAATTCGGGTGGTTTGGTCACCTGCAGGTTGAATCCGTCCGGCTTTCGGTTCAAGGGAGGTGGTTTGGTTGGACCGAGGTTCCACGCACCATCTCGGCGCGGCACCTTGCGGTCCCGTGCCCGATGGCTCAATCTCCCCCGGTCGGAACCCCGTCCCCACGAGGGGGCACCGTTCCGCTTCCTCCCACTCGCCCTTGAACCGGACCGGTCGCCTGGCCCGACAAGGCCCGGACTCGACCGTGCGGGGCGGGGCCAAGCCCGAATCGGCAACGACGCTTCGAAGAGAAGCGACGCGGCATCGATCCGCGCCGGGCCTCGCACCCAACAAAGCACACCGCGCCCCGAGTGCTCGCATCGGCTATCCGTCGCCCTAACCGCTAACCCGGTTACCGTCGATGCTTCACTTGCATGCTCACACGCATACGCTACCCCTTTCACCCTCACAAAACCTGGCGTTCCAACGCCGTCCGTACATTCCACCAACGCTCTCCCTGTTACACACCACACCTCTCGCGCACACCTCGGTCCACACCTCTCCTCCGTTACGTCCTCCGTAACACTCACCATGGGCGTGCACTCTTGCATCCACCCACTAACGCGCTCACATGGGCTCTCCCACACCCGCGCTACCACTAACTCAGGTGTGCTTCCTCGCACACCCCCGACCATTCCAAGCGTGCATTCTCGCACCCGCTCCACCACCAACTCACTCCTCGTGTCACACTCCGTACACCCCGACGTGCATTCTCGCTCGCACTCGGTTTCACTCCCACACTTTAGAACACACCCACTCGCCGACGCACACTTTTTCCTCACACGCGTGCCATTTCCACTCACACGGGACCCTTTACCATCGCCCGGGTGCCATATCGATCCCAAGCGCGCGAAAATTCTTTTGTCGCTAAACATCCTTTTACAAAATCTCCCCGCACAATACACAGCACGTCTCACCTTCGGGGCTCTTCTTCCTCCCTGCACCAAAACCTGCAAACTCTTTATTTGGTTAGTGCGTACATCATCATGATTTGAGCAGGGACTTTGCACATTTTCCATTTCTCCCTGCAATTCCCGGGCTACCTCCGTCATCTCTTCAATTTTAATTCCCAGCACTGCTTTGTCTTTGTTCCCCTCGACGACCGCTGGCTTTAATAAAATTCCCTCTACCTCATCGGTCGCCGGCTTTTCCAAACCCCGTGTCGCGATTTCTACCCCCGTCATTGTACCCGCGCTTTCCTCTGCTTCGCTCAACCAGCACTTCTCGACCCGCGTTACCTCCTCATGCACCCCTGGGACCCTCTCGCCCACCATGCGATCCATGGTCTCCCCACATTTTTGCATGCGGTCACCCATTCTGTTGGTTATTGCTTCAATTTGGTTTCCCAATCGCTCACTGTTAGCCCTCCTTTCGTCCCTCATTGCCCCCAATTGCTCACTCTGAGCCTCCATCCGGTTCCCCATTTGTCCTATTTGGCCCCCTATCCTGTTTTCCATCCCTTTGAAATTATCGTCTGTTTTTACCATAAAGGCCATCATCTGTTTCATAAACAGGTCCAAATTCATTGGCATCTCTGGCTCGGCTGCCGCGACCACGGGCGCGGCTAAATTTGGTGCCGCTACACCCACGTGCGCGAGGACGCCATTTTGTGCATCTGATACTCCCTCAACCACATCCTCCATATACATTTCCCCGAGGTCCTGGGTCGATTCCACCCTGTCTATCTCTAGCTCACCCACCGGCATCCGATCGCCTTGACCAGCCATGGCGCGATTTCAAAATTCGGGTTTTTCTTTAAAACAAAACAAATTTCGGCAGCTTGTAATTTTGAGCGCGTTAAGCGCGCTTCGGGTCCGTATCTCACTCCCAGACACCAATTGTTACTGATCGCGGTTAAGATGTTATATTGACCGAGCGGTGGTGTATTACCGCGACCTAACACTAACAGTTCCCCCGATTCTTCCCCAACTCACCCGATTCACCCCAAACTTTGGCCGTATCGCACCGCAGCTGCCCAATCTGGAAAAGACTAAAACGACGAATGCAAAGAGGAAGACGAAGGCAAAGAAAGGTTTGGAAATACTACTAAATTTATTTACTATTTACACACATAAGCAAAAAGAAAGCAGTCACGTTTATTTACAACACATAAGACGCAGGTGACACAGTGCAAATACTAGCTTACCTACAGTCTTAATTAACCCCGGGACAGAACAAACAAAAGACAGACTCACACAGGGAATGATGACAGGAGTTGGCTGGAAGGAGAGGATGGCTTGGAGCTGTATTGTGCAGCATGATCGGCGCGTTTAGCAGCCGCCGTTCCTTCGCGGCCCTGCTCAAAACCGCCGTCCAGGCCCCAAGCGGCTGTTGGGTGTTGTTGCTGCTGTGGCCGCCGCTGCTTTTCCAGGATTACAACAGGCTTTGTGCTTTCTGGGATGTCCTCTCCTTGGATGTTCTCTATGTTCTCTTGGTCCAATCACTCCTCACCACCGACAACTCAACGCAACCAACGCAACCACTGACCACCACAACGCAACCACTGATGACCAAAACCACACAACTCAGCTCTGCTTATTGGACCCTCTCTCTTCTCAACGGCTTGGGCTCCCTTTTGTCTGCCGGTAAAAGCTCATCTCTCAAAGCTTGTCTCAGCTTCTCTTTTGGGAGCGTCGCGCTGCGGATTTTAGCTGCGGTCATGCCTGCTCATTCCCTCCTCTCATCGCCTCTCTTTCTTCTTCAAAGCTCGACTCCTTGGGGAGCGTCGCGTTGTGGGTTATATAGGCCCCGCCCCTCAACCTTTTCGAACCTCCCCGATCGCTCTTCCTCCGCCCTCTCTAGCCAAACCCCTGGCTCATGGTTGGTCGAGTGGGGCTGGCTCACTCCTCCCCTCTATGACGAGGTGGAGACACGCCTTTCTTCTCCGACCCTGCCTCGTGGTCAATGGCGGTTATTGGAGGGGAGGTAATTGCCAAACGACGAAAAGGGGGAATGGAGGTTTTGGGAATGGGAATGAAGGGAATCTATCTCTTTCACTTGGTGCAATGGAGTACTTCTATTAATGGGAGACACAGCCTTACCCTAAAACACAGAATAAGATATAACTATTGAACAGGGGTATTCTATGATTGGCTGTGGTGTGGATGCTTTATGGACTAATTATGGGATGCCCCTTTGACCTTTACACAGCTCCGGAGGCAGGAGGCGCAGAATAACAATAATAATAATAATAAAGCACACAATCAAAAATATATATATATACAGTCCTCATATCCGCAACAATATATATATATATATATATATATATATATATATATATATATATATATATATATATATATATATATGTAGGGCATGAGCCCCTCCCCCTTGATGTTGTCTTCACATTTGACCAAGTATAACCAATTATATGTTGGGTTTGATTGTTTACTGTATCCTTTTAATCCTTATATTCTTTTCATGTTCTCTGAAAGCTGGCTGTACTCTTAAAGTAAGTTAAATGCTTTACAAACCTTTACCCTGTGTTTGCACAATCCCCTGTTCCCCATACTTCGGCCTTGGTTGCACTTTGCTCTCAGTCTGGCCTCTGCCAATTTCCTGTATGTTAGCTCATGTATGACTGTTCACTCCCTACATATACACAAAGAATTAAGTTAAGCACCCCCCCCCCGTTTTTTTACAACCTCGCACATTACAAGTTTGTTGTCGTCAAAACAGTGTAATATACCCATGATATTGCTATATTTTCTGGAGAAGTGATATTATGGTCACATAAAAACATAACAATCATGCCGTTTTCAATATTTTATTCTGAATAATTTAAGGTGAAATTTTTTGGGAATTTTAGGCATATTTTCACCTCAATTTAAGTATGGAGCTATAGGTCCATCACGGACAGTGTGGATGACGTTTATGTTTTCTAACGTACAGTCATTGTTCTGAGATGACCTCTAGCGATCTTTGCGTCAATAACGTGTGTAGGACCCACGTGATCGGATCACTGACTCAACCAATCACTTTTTTTCACTTTGATCACTCAATTTCATCAATGGATAATTGCTAATGTCATACCAATCATTATTTGATCTCACATACCTTAGAATATATGCCAATGTATACATATACACAAAGAATATATATTAGGGGGTGCTTACCTTAATTCGTTGTGTAGGGGTGCTTAACTTAATTCTTTGTGTATACTTTGCCACCAAAGGACTTTTCGTTACATTACTTTGTTGTTTGAAAATGCCTTTGAAGCATTATATACTTTATGTGATTTCATGCCTTGTAATGGCTTGATCTCTTTACCTGTTACAATCCAGAGTTTGTTCCCATTCTGTGGCCACGGTTCAACTGCATTGTTGCTATACTCCTCCATATCTTAACATCCGTCTTGATGACAGCTTCACTCCTTATCTCCTTCTTTCCCTTCAAACCTCAATGATTTCCCTTCAAGCTTCAATGATTATGATATTGGCCCTTGTCTGGCCTCGGACTGCCTTAAACTAATTGAACAACAGGGACTTAGGTAGGGGCCATGTGAGTCCACCCTTTGTCTCCTGTCCTGATGTTAAACCACACCCCTATCTTTCATATATATATTGAAGCCCTGATCAATGTCTTTCAGAGAATCTTGTTGTAGTGTTGGTCATTTTTGTGAGCTTCATGCGACATTCTGTTTTCCGCAAGCTTGTGTAAACGAGTTCTAATAAATATATCCGTTGCTCCTTCTCTGAGTCCTCTGAGTCCCAAGTTCTAAGTCCCATTCCGACATATGGTGGCAGCGGTGGGATCAGTCTGTGCAGTCCGGGACGCGGTCCCAGGCAAGTGAGTGGTGAGACCAGCTGGCAATTGATCCGGGTCAGGTGAGCTGTGGTTTTCTTTTGTTTTTTCCTTTATAGCCTGGGGGTCAGTCCAAATTGTAACCCACTCTCTTGCTCGGGTGCCGTTTGTTCCGTTTCCTGCTCAGACCTGAACCACGAACCCAAATTTAAATACGGACCGCTTGGGTCCCGGAGCAACTGACTGTTTATGGACTCGTCAGGGTAACGTTACGTAAGGGGAAGTGCCCCACGTTGGGCGCCCGAGGGTAAGGGATAATAGATCTCTGGGTTGTGAGGGTAAGGATAAGGGCGGCGTCCCAATCCGAGGCCTACCCAGGAGACATTGGAATCCTAAAGTAAGGTTAGAAGTATTATAAGGGCGTAGGACGCCAGGAAAGTAAGGAACGGTTAGGTTAGACAGCTGTGTAGGCGGGCGAGCCTCTCAGGAGTTAGGTGGATGGCCGTACCTCACGCAGGCGGGCGAACCTCGCGGGTACAAGGCTACGTCGGTAAACTAAATTTTTCTAGGATGGGTAATAAGACTGTAAAGGCAGGTGAACCTCTTAGAAATACCCCAGCATATTTCATGTTTGGGAGGCATGGCTATGACGCTGCGAGACCAGGGAAGTCATGGGCTGCGCTGACTAAGGATCTAGGTGAACCGTGGCCCGAAGGAGGGTCTTTTGCGCTGGAAAAATTGGACGCGTTGTATGAGGCATTAGAAAAGTTAGAACAGGACACGAAACACTTCCCGCCTGACTATTGGAAAGTCTTTGGTTGGTGGAAGGAAGAAGCGATGAAGCGACAGGCAAGGTCGAAACAGGCCAGCCTGGCCGGTGAGGTATTAAAACTCAAGGGCCTGAGGAAACAGGTGAATAAAATGCAGGATGAAGCGGTTAAGGAAATAGAGAGGCAGGCTAACGCGCGACTGATGCCGCTCGTTGAAAATCCAGACCCCGCGGTAGGGGAGGTAGTAACCAATCTACCCTCCCCAGCCCCAGACCTAAGCCCTGTCCCGGGGCTTCAGGCGCCATCTATCCTCTCTGCGCCCCCGCCACCACTTCCCTGCAACCCCGCTACCATCGCACCCTAGTTACCCCAGGGGCCGACACCACACGGCACGAAGGTCGTTACCCCCCAGAACCATCCGAGCCAGGGAAATCCGTTTGCACAGCTCAGGGCTAACGGGATAAATAACGGGACCGGTGTTGCAGGGTTCCCGCCACCAGAGGGACAGGACGGGTTATACCCCTCACTGGTAGGCTGTAATGGGAACGAGACCCCCCAAACTACCCCATTGGAATGTAAGGAAATAACAGAAAGGAAAACATTGTGCCCCTTACAAGTTATTGGAGTTAATGCTCAAGGTCAGGGGGTTCGAGAAAGGGTACCATGGAAAGAACCCGCTTTATCAGTAATGCGGGAAAGGATTCAACATTTGCTTATCGATGACCCACGACAGATAGTACCAACCATGTCGAATTGGTTTTTAGTTGGCGAGTGCGACTATCGAGACATAACCCATATGGGAGTATCCGTGCTCCCACCCAAGGTATGGGAAAGGGCTAGACAAAGAGCACAGTGGCCGATGGAGGATCCAAGGGCGGCAGGAGTGGGCCAGATAACACAAGTACAATGGGAGGATCTAAAGGTCCGGTTGCTAGAGTCCATCGAGCTGGCGCTGTTGCCAGCAGGAGGTCCGGACTGGGGAAAAATCGGGGCCATAAAACAAAAGGCAGGAGAATCCATTGGAGATTATCGGGAAAGGTTGGAAAAGGCCATCGCGCGCTGGGGAGGACTGGGTCCGATGCAGCTGATAGGGCTACCCCAACCATTGGTAAACCAATATCTGATAGAGGGGCTCCGACCGGCATTAAAGAAACAGGTACAGTCCGTCCTTTTCGGCTGGAAGGGAATGACAACCAACGATTTATGCGACAAGCTGGAACAATGCCCGGGCTCCTCCTTAGAGGAGAAGAAGGATATTAAGGAGGAAATATTGCAAATGTATGTCCAGGAGAAACGGGCTCAACTTAATCAAAATAAAAGGGGAGATCGGAGTCAGAGCCACATACGCGATCAGTGCCAAAAGTGGGGGCCGGTCCGGGATAACCCCCACGTCTATAACCCCCGCGCACGACAGACCCCCGGAGAATGGCCCACCTATAGAGGCGATTATCCCAATGGAGACTGGATTTGTGATGGGGAAGACTGGTGTGATGGTTATGTCGATGATAATGGACAACTCGACATGGACAAGGCCAGACAGCAAATCCCTACACAATGGACGCAACCCCCACCTCCTCCGCTTCCTACTCCTCCTCAAACCCCTCAAATTTGGACCGTACCAGGACCCCCTCCCCAAATTTGGCACCCACCAAGACCCCTTCTCCAAAACCCTGGACCACCCCCCAATAGTTGGACGCAGGATGGAGCGAAGGGGACCTGAGCCCCGCCTCAGGGTCCGCCGCAATGGCAACAAGTAAACCAGTCACAGTGGGGGCCGCCAGACCGACGGCTGGGTGGAAGGGGTGTCGTAGAGGGACGACCTGTGCCCTCCGCACCGCCATTTCCGCAGGAACCGTGCTTCTATTGCAAGCAATTGGGACACTGGAGACGCGATTGCCCAAGTGCTCGTAGGGGGTTTCCGTACCAGGGCCATCGCGGGGCCTCTTGACGGGACGCTAGCGGGTCGCCTAAGGAGTGTCCTCTCTTGACCATGATGCCGGCAGAGGAGCCGACCTTGACGCTGGACGTGGACGGACGACAATTAGAGTTTCTTGTCGATACGGGCGCGACCCGCAGTACAATTAAAGAGGGGCAACTGCCATCTTTGCGCCCCACGGCGAGGAACGTTCAAATAATGGGCGTTTCGGGCTTACCCCAATCGCTTCCTATTTCGGAGGAAGTGCGTGTAACATGCGGCCCGCTAGAGGCTAAACATGCTTTCTTGATGACCACTACCGCCCCAACAAATTTGCTGGGACGGGACTTACTGTGCCGATTGGGCTGTCAAATTTCATGTACAGAGCAGGGAGTTTTCGTAGATGTCGCGGAATCTAAACACGACTCGTTGATGATGGCATTGTCTCGTCCCGGCCCCACCGCGTATTGGTGGCGCTTGGATGAAGGGGCTCTGGCTACTTGGACACATATCATAGATAATGTGTGTTTGGACAGCTCAGTTGTGCGAGATTGGCTACAACTGCACCAAATTTCGATAAAACACTTAAAGGATAATCCACCCCACTGCACGGCGTATTACAATGCAAAGGGCGAGGACGAGAATTACCGAAAGAAGGTTAAGGAAAAGCTGGGCAAGCGCACGCCTCTACATTTATCACGAATATGGATCGGCCGCGAGGGGATAGGTATCGAGGTAATCCTATCCGCGAGTCAGCGTGCGTTGACCCAATACCCCGCAGGAGCGGCCGCCCATGTTACCCTCACTACTGCCAAGGGGTGGCCACCGGAAAGTGTAGGTTGGATGGTGGGGCGATTACAGGAAGTTCCCTTACAAGGTTATTGGTTTAAGAGGGGCCACTGGACTGTGAGGGAGCTCAATAATGGTGAAGGGTACTCGATTGACATTAAGACACAACTGAGGGATGGAGTGTTCGAAGAGGTAGAGTTGCCCCCTAAGGGCACCTATGCCATGAGGGCAGTGCTTACGGACCCGGGTGAGTCAGACTACCTCCTGGCGGAGGTGCCGGACGACTTATGGCCTCGGTGGGACGACGAGGTTGGACGGATGCGAGACGCCGAACCTTTAGTGATATCAGTGCAGCCGGGGATGCGCTTGCCAAACGTGAAACAATATAAGTTACGACCCGAGGCCGACGTAGGCATAGCACTAGTAATTCAATCCCTGGTGGAGCAGAAAATTATCGTGGAAACTAACAGCCCATGCAATACACCAATTCTGCCAGTAAAAAAGCCGACAAAAGATAAATGGAGGTTTGTACAGGATTTAAGGGAGGTGAACAAGGTGATACAAGGTATACACCCACTAGTGCCGAATGGAGAGACCCTTATGATGTCAATTCCGTCGGACGCAACATACTTCACAGTTATTGACCTTTGTTCTGCGTTTTTCTCTGTGCCTATCGCGGCTGAGTCACAATACTTGTTCGCTTTCACCCATAGGGGGCGCCAGTATACTTGGACAGTACTACCTCAGGGGTTTTCAGATAGCCCCACTCTGTTTTCCCGGCGCTGCACCGCGACCTGGCGGATGTGGAATTGAAGGGAGGGTCAGTGTTGTTGCAGTACATTGACGATTTGTTGATTTGCTCCCCTTCTAAGGAGGCGTGCGAAAAGGATTCCATGGCCCTATTAAAGGCCTTGGCGGCCAAAGGCCACAAAGTAGGCAGACCAAAACTTCAATTTGTGCGGAAGGTTGTAACTTACTTGGGACACGCCATTTCGCAAGGGAAACGGGAATTGGATGCTGGACGGGTGACCGCTATCATGGAGATGCCTCGCCCACGCACGCAACGGCAAATGCTGCGCTTCCTAGGTATGACGGGATACTGCCGCACTTGGATACTTGATTTTGCGCTACTGGCTAAGCCACTGTACGAGGCGACCAAATCAAACGCTCCGGAAGAATTGGAATGGACGGATGAATTGAAGCGATGTTTCGTAGGGCTGAAAAAGGCGTTGGTCACGGCACCGTCATTAGGACTCCCGGATTATGCGAAACCATTTACCCTTTACACTCACGCCGTGGGAGGTTTCGCCCACTCAGTCTTGACACAAACCCATGGGGATAAGGAGCGGCCGGTGGCCTACTTTAGTAAAAAGTTAGACCCGGTCGAACAAGGGTTTCCGGTGTGCCTGCAAGCCGTGGCAGCGGCCAGGTACGCAGTAGAAAGAACAGCGGACATTGTTATGGGACACCCAGTAATGCTACGGGTGCCGCATTGCGTCACTTCGCTGTTGCTACAGCGAAGCACACAGCATTTGTCAAACACTAGATTAATGCAATACGAATCCGCACTGATCACTGCAGCCAACATCACGATCGAACGTTGCACGACACTCAACCCAGCCTCACTGATGCCCACCCCTGAGGAGGGCGAACCCCATGTGTGTGCCGACGTTGTGCAGCTAGTCTCCACAGTGCGATCAGATTTAAAGGACAATCCCCTAGACTACCCCGACTGTACATATTATGTCGATGGATCAGCTAGGCGCGCATGGGACGGGTTCCTGTTGTCCGGGTACGCTGTGTGCTCAGATAGCGAAACGATAGAAAGCGGGCGTCTTCCACCTACATTTTCCGCACAGCAGGCGGAGCTGTGCGCCTTGACCAGAGCGTGCAGCTTGGCGGAAGGCCTTGCCGTCAACATTTACACAGATTCGGCCTACGCTCACGGAGTAGTCCACGATAAAGGGGCCATCTGGAAGATGAGAGGTTTCCTCACATCTGCCGGTTCAGTGATAAAGAATGGCGCGTTGGTAGAAGGGCTCCTCCGAAGCATTTTACTTCCCCGCGCTATCGCGGTGATTAAATGTCGTGGCCACCAAAGTAGTGTATATATGTTGCTTCTGGGACACTCTCATTTTCCCATTGACTTACATGTTAATTTTTCCCCTCCCTCATTGCCCCTAAACACCTCTATTTCTCTCACCCTGTTCTTTATGAACCTTCTCACCTTTTGACATGTTATCCTTATTCATTAGACCACTTAAACAATGGTCCTTCTGTGTGAACCTGTGATCCTTCTGACCTTATGGACCTTTTAACCTTTTACTCTTAATATCATCTGGTGAATCATCTTTGGCCCACTCAAACAACGACCCTACAAATATTTGTTTATGTGTGGGAAATAATTTAATTCTCCTACAACTCTCCTCACCGTCTAATACATTAACAAAAAATATGTTTGAGTTTGGTTCTTTCTCAAGATATTTTAACTGAGCTAAAATAAAATGATAAACCTCCCTCAATGTTATTGTCTGAGCGCCTCCAGCGCCGCCCACTTTTTGGTAAGCTCCGCCCACTTTTGGTAAGCTCCGCCCCCATTTTACTAGGCCCCGCCCACTTCTGCTAAGCTCCACCCACTTTGTTAAGTCCCACCCACTTTATAAACTCTTCAGCATTGTATCATTTCCAGGTAATACATTACATCATTTTCAGGGAATTTCCATCACATCATTTCCAGTTAAGACACGCCCAGGGAATTTCCACAGGAAATGACACACACCCAGCCCTTCTTATAAAAGGCACCGACCACACAGGCTTTTTCAAACACGCTTTCTGCTTCACTTGAGAATGGACTACTATGCCGAAATGGAATGGGATAACTTTGCTATTCCTTGGAGTCCTACTACCTGTGTAGAACTCAACCTTCAGATTGATGAACTGGACTCGAACGTCTTATCAATGGAGGTAAGTTTGTTTATTTATTTATTTATTTATTTAATTAATTGTTTATTTAATTTTTTTTTTTAGATGAGACTCGTGTAAGAGTTAACAAAGTTTATTTTAATATTCATAGAGCTTGATTTATACAAATAAAAATATTGTATTAAATTAATACATTGTTATTTTCTTTCACAGGAAATTGTATCTGAGATACGAAATGAAAATTCTGCTTTTAACACAACTTGGGATGAAGTTATTTTTTTGTTTGAAGACTTTTTGAACAACCAAGACCCCCAGAACGAGTTCTACCTTGATGATCCAGCCAAAGAGTTATACCTTGTAGATCCACAAAATCCTGAAAAAGAGTTTTACCATGATGATACTTGTTGTGAGTTATCAAAACAAAACCCACTGAACAAGTTCTACCTTGATGAGTCAGAATACAAGTCATACATTGGAGACCCACAAATTTCTGAAAATTGGGAAACGGGAATTCTCCCTGATGGTCCGCAGTTATACTATGTGAGACACATCATAGAAACCCTAAAAAATTGGGCAAGGAGAGTTCTCCCTGATGGTCCGCAGTTATACTATGTGAGACACATCATAGAAACCCTAAAAAATTGGGAAACGGGAATTCTCCCTGATGGTCCGCAGTTATACTATGTGAGACACATCATAGAAACCCTAAAAAATTGGGCAAGGAGAGTTCTCCCTGATGGTCCGCAGTTATACTATGTGAGACACATCATAGAAACCCTAAAAAATTGGGAAAGGGGAGTTCTCCCTGATGGTCTGCAGTTATACTATGTGAGACACATCATAGAAACCCTAAAAAACTGGGAAAGGGAAGTTTTCCCTGATGGTCCGCAGTTATACTATGTGAGACTTATCACGGAAACCCCCAATATTTCTGAAAATTGTGGTTCTACCTTGGGGACTTGGAAAGATGGTTATATTTTTGGAGACTCGGAATGGGGGTTTTGTTTTGATGACTCGGAATGTGGTACCTATCTTGGAGGCTCAACAGGAATGTGGTTATACCTTGGGAACTTGGAAAGTTGGTTTTATTTTGGAGACTCTACCTGTGGGGTCCATCTTGGAGACTCTTTGGATTCTAAAGCAATGAACAATGTTCTTTGTTTAATGACGCTTGATTTAAGCAATATCAAGAAAGTTTGAGGAGGAAAATGCTGGAAAATTATTTCTTCCCATTTCTACTTCTTCAAACTTGAAAGCCTTGAAAGACAGAATTGGAAGAAGAGGAAGAAAAAAATAATGAAATACATATTTTAAAAAAAGAAGAAAAAAAAGATTATGTTAGGGTTTGGGTGGGATTTTGAATGTGAGGGTTAGGGATGGGGTTGGGTTAGGGATGGGGTTGGATTAGGGTTGGGATTTTGAATGTGAGGGTTAGGGTTGGGGTTGGGTTAGGGATGGGGTTGGGTTAGGGTTGGGATTTTGAATGTGAGGGTTAGGGTTGGGGTTGGGTTAGGGATGGGATTGGGTTAGGGTTGGGATTTTGAATGTGAGGGTTAGGGATGGGTTGGGGTTGGGTTAGGGATGGGGTTGGGTTAGGGATGGGGTTGGGTTAGGGATGGGGTTGGGTTAGGGATGGGGTTGGGTTAGGGATGGGGTTGGGTTAGGGATGGGGTTGGGATAGGGATGGGGTTGGGTTAGGGATGGGTTGGGTTAGGGATGGGGTTGGGTTAGGGATGGGGTTGGGTTAGGGATGGGTTTGGGTTAGGGATGGGGTTGGGTTAGGGTTTGTATATTATTATGACTCACTCACACATACACAAAAGTTAAGCCCCAACTGGAAAGTTGAGGGATTCTGTGTTTGGGGTTCACAGATTTAAAAACGTATCCCCATTATACACACACAAAAGTTAAGCCCCAACTGGAAAGTTGAGGGATTCTGTGTTTGGGGTTCACAGATTTAAAAACGTATCCCCATTATACACACACAAAAGTTAAGCCCCAACTGAAAAGTTGTGGGATTCTGTGTTTGGGGTTCACAGATTTAAAAACGTATCCCCATTATACACACACAAAAGTTAAGCCCCAACTGAAAAGTTGTGGGATTCTGTGTTTGGGGTTCACAGATTTAAAAACGTATCCCCATTACATTTTATTTATTTATTTATTATTTTCAAGGGTATTATCTGCTTACTTGTGTTTTTTGTAATTCTTGTGAGTAAAATGAACCCAAGATTTCTTCTCCATTTAAATCATATAATTTGTAGGTCCAAGGGACTGTATCCATTACATCAATGATTTTAAATAATTCACGAGTCCATTTTTGTGTATAACCTTTCTCAAAATGACTTTTCCATTTGTATATTCTTACAATATCACCAACTTTAAACTTGGGCTTTCTCAAATTAATCTCCTTTTCATATTCTAATTTTGTAAATGTTTCCGATGGTTTTGATTTTGTTGATGAATGAACTGTATTATTGTAATTATCTACAATATCCTGAATTAAATACACCCATTTTTGAGAACCGAGTTGTGTGAATTTTTTATATAGTCTCTCTTTCAAAGTACGATTAAAACGCTCAATAACAACTGCTTTTCCTTCATTAAAGGTGCTGTATAATTTAATACCCTTCCCCTTAATAAATTTCATGAATATTTTGTTATAGAACTCTGTTCCCTCATCAGTCCATAACTTCTTTGGTTTCCTTTTATCCCGATCAAATATTAGCTTAAAGGCTAACATTAAAGTATCACCCCTTTTATTTTTTAAAGGGACAACCCAGGCAAATCTACTCCTCAAATCAATAACGGTTAAAGCATACCTGTATCCCCTGTCATTATTCAATTCAATTAAATCAGCGGACCATATGTGGTCGGTGTATTTAGAATAAACCTTCCTTCTTTTAAACTTTGTGATTATAGGTTTGTGTAATTCTTCAGCCAAAAGCTCCTCAGTCTTGATGACATCATTAGAGCCTAATAGTTTTTTGAGGAATAACCAAGACCAAGTTTCAATTTAGCATTTATCAAATTTCTCACAATAAACCTATCAACTTTCTCTCTCAACGTTGGATTTTGTATCAAAGACAAATTATACAACATTTCGCTGTTGGCTTTATGTTTTTCAGTCAACGTAGTGGTTTTCCCATAAGCAATATCATGCTTCATACACACTTCGTCAACCCTATTTGTAGGTTTAGACCAAGGTTTAGGATTGTCAGCCTCATCTAATCTTTTATCCAAGTTTGTTCCTGGACCACAGAAAGAATACCCTGGAAGGTGTAATTCCCCTGGAATTCCAGTTGTTGTAAATTTACTTCCTGACAGAAACTTTTGTATGTCTCCTCCTCTTTTAGGAGAGATGAATTGGCACTTTTTAGAGCCACATACTTGACATATTCCTTTTTGATAAACTCTATTATTTTTAGCTTTAACATAAGAGATATTTTTAGATTTAGTTTTCTTTTTACATTTGAGACAATAACTCATATTTATTTATCAGAAAAATTCCGACAGAGTATCAAAACCTTTTTGGTTTTCAACATATACATTTCAATCTTTATTTTTAAAACATAAAGAATCCTAAGGAATGCCTTCACTCTCTCCTCCATTTATTTACAAATAAAAACTAACTAAAGTCAATGACACCAACATCATCAATCACATAATCTTTTCCTTCTTCTTCTTCTTCTTCACCACTTTCTCGTTTAAATCTCCTCCCTGAAATTGAAGACATTGACGTTGTTATTTTTGAAACCATTATCTTCATAAGAGTTGTTAATTCTTTAATTTCCTCTTCGGTGCGTTGAGATTGATTTATTTGCTGTAATACACTCAATCTTTTACGAATCTCACTGATTTCCATCTTTTTATATTTTTCCTCCCTCTCTCTTTGCTCCCTTTCCTCCCTCTCCTCCTTCTCCTTTTTCTCCCTCTCCTCCTCCTTTTTCTCCCTTTCCTCCTTCTCCTTTTTCTCTCTTTCCTCCTTCTCTTCTTTAACTCCTTCCTCATTTATCTTAGCAATTTTTGATATCAATATTTTCACAGCATTCATTCTTTCTTTATTTTCCTCTTCGGTGAGTTGAGATTGATCTTCTTGCTGTAATACATCCACTCTTTTTTGAATCGCTCTGATTTCAATCTCCCTCTCCTCCCTCTCTCTTTGTTCCCTCTCCTCCTTCTCTCTTTTCTCTCTTTCCTCCTTCTCTTCTTCAACTCCTTCCTCATCCCTTGCTACCCTTGAGTTTGAACCCCAAAGAATATTATACATATACTCATCTGGATTTTGAGATATTCTTGTATCTATAATTATTTTTCTCATAATAGGATACCAATAAGATTTGTTGACGATTTCTAAAAGAGTTTTATATTTCATAACTTTGAGAAGTTCATTTTTATTTAATATTTTAAACAAGTCTCTATTTGTGGGTTTAACAATATCAGTATAAGGCCAGTTTTTAATGACAAAATTCCCATGTATATGCTCCAAATCATAAGGTATGTAAATGTAATACCGAGCACCCTTTTCTTGTAGGTATCCTTGAATACAAAAATTATAATTCTCTTGTAGTCTTCTTCCTGCCATTTATGTATCAGAAATATATGTGAGATTAATATTATGACAGGTAATACCACCCCATCTTCCCACTACCAAATTGGTTTGTATTCCTTGGCTTTCTATCCTTATCTCATGACCTTCCTTCTTTGTCATGCTAACCATCGCTATACTATCATATATTTTTCTTTTCTTAAAACCATGTATTTGTTGTTTATTAATTGTACTTCCACATAAATCCTTATCCTCACCAAGTGGATAATATTCTTCTTTACGAGACTGATTAAAATCATGTAGGTCTTCTATGTTTATTGAAAAAGACCAATTATACCCTAAATCAGGCATATCATACCCCCATTTATTAATTCGCATATTAACTATATGTCCTTCTTTATAAAATTCAATTGTAAGCAGGTAGTTAAATTCAATGAGGAAAGGTGTATGGTCAGTATAACCAGGTGTTGTGGTTGTAAATTTTACTTGTTTAACAAAACGTGCTGTTTTCTTTAAAAATATATATTGTGATAAATCACTTAATCTAATTAAGTCATTCGCATCTGTAGGGTTTGGATAATTGATTAATTTACAAGTATTCTTCATATTAATATTTTTACTTACACTATATTTTTGTCGTTCAGCCTGTGCCTTTGTATAATAATTTGATAAATCAATATCCTGAGAGGATTTTCCAAAGATAGAACCATCTTTTCCAACATGTCATTTATATTAGATAAAAAATGATATCATAAAAATTTTCATTATTGTTGAGTTGAAATAATACATATAAACATAATTGACCACAACATTTAGAATTAATTTCTTGAACTTGAAATGTTTGATAAACACCATTCTGTAAGAATTGTATTACTTCAACAGGTGGTGGCATACCATAACTATCAAAATAATATTTATCCTGACTATTATGAATACAAACCCAATGAGAGCCATTCTGTGTGTCTAAATTCATAATAATATTCTTTGTATTCTTATTTATATGTATTAATTCATCTCTCATACAAATAACCACATTATCAATTTTTAGTGTTTTACAATACTTAGCTAGTTCTATATTTGACATTGTATTCTTTCCAAATTGTTTAAACCATTTATCCATTTATTTATGAGAAAGATACAATCCATTACCCCGTTTAGTTAGTTTAACACCCGCTTGAGCGGTAGAGGAAAGCATATCTCCAACCAACAATCTAGCTTTATCAGGTAGACTTTCAAGTTTTTGAGCAAAATCTACAATTACACCACTTCCACTAATTTGTTTCTCCAACTCCTTGTTATGTCTTTCCAATTCTTTTTGAGCTTTTAGTTGTGCCTTCCTTTCGTTAGCAGTTTTTACCGCTGCTGAAATACCACCAGTCAATGCTCCCGCCGCACTTAAACCAGCAAATAAAGGAATTAGAAACGGGAGAAATCCTCCTCTTGACTCGTCTATTGAATATTTCTTTAACATAGGTTTCGTCATTTTAATTTTAAGAGATCCAACATCATTTAGTGTTTTTACTTGTGTGTGTGTGAGTAAAACATCAATTCTTACAGCTCCTTTTCTTTGAATTGTATTAACATTAATAATACAAGGCTTTTGATTTTGAATACAAGATGTTAATTTATTAAGATTGATTTGATTAACATATACCCCAACCATTTATTTATGAGAAAAAACCTATGTGATATTAATCATAACACCATTATCTGTATTAATCTGTAATTCTGTTTCCTCCAAAAGCAAACAATATGCATTAACCTCTTCACTCTCCCCTCTTTCAATGTATAGAGAAGTATCCACTCGATTAGACTTTATAGTTTCCTTTTGAGAACTCAGGTCAATTGCGTAGATTGTATAAAGTTTTTGAAACGCAACCATATCCAAAATAGGATCATTATTACCATTACTTTCACACACCTTTTGGTAGGACTTGTAGGCTTCTGCATAATCATTTTTTTCCCAATCAATTTCCAATCTATCTCGCGGATAAAATGTGCCATCAAGAGAAACCCGAAGTTGTTTCACCTTAGCATTATCACTCAGCGCATTATTCTTATCAGTGCCTTCATCTCCATCTGGTTTCTTAAAAATGAGCCATAGGTATCGTGGCTTTCCTTGAAGAACACCTAAATTCCAAGTGTAGGTAGTGTGTTCCAGTTTAACGTGTTGACATCTTCTTTTAAGGTATGATACATTTAGTGGTTTCTTTGAGTTAAGTCTTCTATTTAACATCTCTTCCGTTTTAAGATTAGGAGTATATTCACTAATATACCAACACAAATCATTAATAACAAATTTATTATTATCACCAAAAGCATTTTGAGCCCCAAAAAGCAATCTATTTACATTATCATTCCTTTGTAGTTGAAATCTAATTTTAAGACCATACAAAACTTTGTCATAATCACAAAATCTAAATATACCTTTCAGAGGTACTGCTACGGTAAAACTATTCTCTGGTTTTGTGTCATCATTATACATTGCCTTCCTTTGACTATAACCGGGGTCAGCATTTGTTCCCGTTGACATATCAGGAATAAAACCTTCAACAGCTCCCTTACCCATTCTATCACTAAACGAATATAGTGTAAATTTCATCATTTCAGATGTAGCAGAGACGTAATCAACCGCTTCAACCTCTTGTGTTCCAATATACAGGCGGACACTGTCAAACATTTTCCAGAAGAAATCATTTACGAGTGTAGCATTAGTATTATTCGCAGCCTTAGTGAATTTAAATTTACACAGCAAGAAACTATCAGCTATATTCAAGTAAGTTTGTTGATTATTTATTTCAAAACTTTTTGTTCCGTTTGAATTCCAGTCTGTTCCTGTTATAGCATTTACCTTAAAATAGTCTTCCTTTTTTGTGGAGTTTGAAATGATAATTGTATCATCCAAATCATAGATACTATCAATCGCTTCCATACTTGTATTTATATAGTATTAAAATCGTTGAAACCCTGACCCAAGTATTTTAATGATTTTTTGTCGTTCTTGTGAAGATAGTTGAGTTTTACCTTTTTTTATTTCTTTGATTGCTTGTAATTTATGAGACTCCTTTTGAGCATCTTTTATACTCTTTATAGCACCCGCAACGGAGCCCACGGCAGAAGCAGTTGAACCAATTAGGTCTTTATGTTTAAGGATGGTTGAACCAATACCCATTAGAGTATCAATTATCCCATCTCCTTTATTTCGAAATTGATGACCTACACCTCGTTGTCTCTTAGGTTTATAGTATCCTTTACCCACATACCTTGTATAGTATGGTGAAAGGTACATGCCCTCCCCTGTAATTATTTTATATTTTCCCAACTCATGTTTTCTCACAATAACCATTATTTATTTATTGAAAAACTTCACGTAGGTGAATTCTGATGGATATAATTTCATCATTAAAGGATATCATACGATTATCTTGGTCGGTTATCCTAAAATTTACTCTGTATATGGTTTTTCCTGACACAGGTAAATAGACAAGATTTTTTGGTTCCATATTCAATTTATAACCAATCGGGGTTGAGTATGCACTGAATGAAAATATTGTATTTGTTCTTATTCCATCGTTATAAGCACCATCAATCAAATCACAATGAATTAATACTGAATTTATACCGGAGGATATTTGGATAACATTATCACTGTAAAACGTCCCGTTATTTTCAATCTTTTTTGAAGAGAAACCCAATAGCTCTCTAAACGAATTTTCAATCGTGAAATCAACTTTATAATTATTTTTAAGTTTAATAGTTGATTTTGAAGTGTGTTTTTGAATATCTATTACAATATTTTTTGGTTCATCACCCTTTTCTTTCATAAGGCGAGAGACTTCTGAAGATATTTGAGAAATCTCGTAAGCTCCAGGTGAAACGGTTATAGTTTTATATCCACTTCCTGGATTATAACTAAACTTGTTGTTTTTCTCTGTGATATTAAAAAGGGTATTGTAAGTTTCCATTGACAACAAAGATGCCTCATATGAGGTAAGGGGGTCAAGTTGTAGTGGGTAAGGGAATGAAGCTGTGTAATCGCTCGTTGTGAAATTAAAACTAAGAATTGTGCTTCTCATCTTATTTAATATCTAATAAAATATCTTTGTATTGACATTTATTAATTATTTTCATGCTCATCAACTGATCTAAAATGGCTGAGGATTCATTAAAACAATTGTTGTTTCCAGCCTTCTTACTACCTAACAACAATAATAGCCTATTAACTAATTGTGATGGGTCATTTGGAAGAAAACTAACACCCGAACCAAGCTTACTTAAAGCATCAATAATATGTTTCTCCTTCTCATTCTTCTTACTTTTACCAGCAACAGAAACTCCATAATCAAGTGCATTTAGCAACTCAATATATACCCTATCTTCCTCTCTTTCCATATCAAGTGGTTCCTCAAAATATTTTGAACCGCTGAATCCGGGGTTTGTTAGAAGAAACATTAATCTTGGAGTTAATTTAACATTTGGTTGAGTAGAACTCAAGAACATCAATTCATCATTAAATATCAATACCTTTTCTTCCACAAGATGAAACACTGCTGGTTCTTCTGTTGGAATGAGACCTGCTCTGGTTTTTGAATCTGCCAAATATTCATTGTTTTGAAGAGCTTCCACTACATAATTAGGGGGTTGATTTACCTCCTCAAGTTTCTGAAATAATTCTTCATCATTATATTCTAATTTTCCAAGTTCTTGTTTTGTTATCTGACTGAAATCTTTGAGCATTTGAAGTCTTTTCGGAGTAAATTCTACCGTGGGAACTGTAGGGTGTTGAGTTTTTAAAAGCGGTTTAAAAAATTTCTCTTGTTTTCTTTCAAAGGCTTCTTCACCAGTTAGTTTCTGTCTCCGTTTCTTCTTTATCTCTTCCTGTTGCTTTACAACTTTTGAAACCAACTCTTGATGTTCTTTAAACTTTCTTGCTCTTTCTTCGGTATTCATTTTCTGTATTTATTTATTGAAAAATATCATTTAATGAATTGTAAAGGTCAATGGGAAAATTTTCCTTTTCTTTATCATTATAGTAAATGTGTTGAAATAAATCCTTTTCTTTAAATATTTCATCAAATTCTTTATTGGTATTAATACGAGTTGTTATTTCTTCTTCACTAATACTTGTATCTCTGCTTTTCATACGTTTGCGTTGAGTCTCCTCATCGATATCAAAACCGAATGATAAAATCTTAACTCCATCACCACACAATTGTTTAATAATTTGTCTCATTCCTTCAGGATTAGTTTCTAAAATCCCAAGACCATTAGATTTTACTTTATTTAACTCACTCTTACAATGTGAATATTTTGTAGAACCAAGAGAGACCTCCTCAAATATTTGACCTTCGTTCCTCAATCGCATATGTTCCTCCATTGAAATGTAGTAATAATCTTTCCCTTCTACTTCTCCTGGTCGCTTTGCTCTGGTTGTAGTACTCACAAAACGAATCATAGGGTGTTTTTAAAAAAAAACTTACAATCTTTTCATTTTTACTATTCAAGAGTTTAGATTTATGAAAGTTCTTTCCAGAAGCAGTTTTACCCACAAGGTTAATAATAATTGTTGTCATTTATATATGTAATTATGTTTAAAATAAAAATACATCCTTTAATATCTCATCTTGTTTCACAACAATATATTTATATTTTTCAATCGTGTGTTTCATATAATTTTCAAATTCTTTTTTACTACATAACGTAGAGCAATTATCTCTCCAAAAATTATTTACATCTATTGAATTTAACTTAAATAAAATAAAAGTATTGGCATTGTTTCTTATTGAGCGTCGAGGGAGTTGAAAATATGATTGACTAAGATATATACAATTACAAGAAGAATGTCTCCCTCTTGTATAGTAGCTATCCATTACTGTTTGGTTTCTCTCATTAACACAATCATCAAAGATGACGAGGTTCTTTTTTGATTTATCTAAATCTTGAGGTGAAGGTATATCATCCGTATTATCACTGAGAATACAAGTTATGGGTTTTGGTTTCGATTTTGATTTCTGTGTATCACAAAATAATTGTATTATATCTTCAATATTATAATCATTTAGTTTGTTTTGAAGTTTAAATAAACCGATAATGTCTTCCTTTTTAAGACCCGCATTAAAACCCTGTGAGAGTAGTTGATACTCGGGTTGAAAACTTGACTTTGTAAAAATTATTAAATTATCATAATCTAAAAAATTAGAACCAAGGAGCATCTTTAAAAGTAAACAGGTTTTCCCACATCCGCTTGAACCAACTATTAGACATCTCAATGAATTTGGAATGTTTTTATGGTTATTAAATTTTATCTTATTTTCCCAAACGGGTAAAAAATCATTCATTTATATACTTGGAAAACAAGTCATCTAACTTTTTTTGAGCTATTTTAGAAACTCTATATTTTATCCTGAGTTCGGGTTTAATTTCAAAATAATTCATTATTTTATTTATATAGTATCTTGTATTAACATTTCCATTAAAATTATTTTGAATAATAAATATCATTAAACCCTTATACATTTCCTCAATACAAATAGTCTCTTCCCTTGAAAGAAATGGTGTATTATCATCACAATACTTAACATTCATCTCTCTTAATAATCTTGTAAAGTAATTCATTTTTGGTTCTAATTTAAAAGAGTTATATATTTTTTTATATTTTTTATTATCATTAATTAAAATTAAATCACAGAAAATACATTGTTTATATGAACCCTCATTATTAAGCCCTATTCTATCACAAGCCGGACAATTCTCTAATTTATCATATGGAGAGTCTGGAAATTCTAAATATCCTTCAGAACTTATCATATTTATATAGTAAATTTTTACTTAAACTAAACGCAAGTTTATTCATTAATAAATACAATGTTTCAAAGCACAAAAGACAAATTTCAATCAATCTCTACTTCGGTGGAAGATATAGAAAAATATGTCAAAGATGTTAAATTGAACAAAGATAAATATGGAAATTTTTGGGTAAAACCAGTTATGGAAAATAACATGAGCCCCTCTATTTCATTTAAAGGAAGAGCTCTAACTATACCTGGAAAGACATCCATTAAAGTAAATCTAACAAAAGTTTCTCCTCTACTCCTGGCAATTTATTCAAAGCTTGAAAAAGTGATTGACCACGATACTTTGAAAAAGAATGATAAGACCATCAACAATACTCGTGGAGAAATTTGTATTTACTTTAATAATCCAAAGGGTGTAGATCTAAGTAAAATGAATGATGTTAATATTTCTGGTGAAATGTCATTTCGTTCTATGATAGTTAGAGATTATTTAAAGATAACTTTTGATATTAAAAATGTAGAGATTGAATCCGTTAATGAAAGAAAGTATATTGGTATAGATGGAAAGGTTTTTTCTGCTAATTAAATATGAGTCATTACAGCAGTGAAGATTTTACTATTTCATTGAACTCGGACGATAGTGATGATAGTATTTCATTGAACACAGATGATAGTTATGATACTAATAGTTTGTGCTCAAATGATAGTTATGAGAGTAGCTTTATTGATGACTCTGAGTATGATTCTGAGTATTCATGTGATAGTTATGACTTCGATGATTCTGAGTGAAAAAGTGTTTTAGTTTAAGCACAGCGATATATATAAAACGGAGCTGTAAAGCTCAAAAGTGTTTTATTTTAAGCACAGCGATATATATAAAACACCACGTTTTCTCACGCTATAAATATGGTTTATTGTGATACTTGCGAGAAGGAAGTAAAATATTATAAACAACATATTCTCACCGCAAAACATACATACAACATTCTTAACAAACTTTCCCCTCTTCCACCTAAAACAAAACATTGTAAGGTCTGTAAAACAACCATCCTCAAGAAGGGGTTTAAAGCCCATCTTAAAACTAACAAACACTTGTCAAAATTGTTTACTATTAAAAACTCTGATGGTGCATTCAAAGGACATATTAAAATAAGAGTCTTTAACTTCAAACCTCCTGAACCAGGGTCTATAGTTGATGCTGTAGAAATAGTTAAACCTGCTGTTCAAACGTTGATTGAAAAAACACTAAAAGAAATGAAACCACTTAAATTTTATATGGGAGTAAAATTAGAAATGACAAAGGACGAAGGAGTTATAGATACACCATACATGAGAACTGAGCCACACTTTATATCTTCATATCAAGATTTTAAAACATCAGCAGTCTATGATGAACTTATTAAACAAGAGCAAGATGTGGATAATTCAATCGTAGGAAGTGGATTCAATATAGGAAAAATTATTTACATAGACATTCATATTCTTAAATCAGATCCTCTAAAAGCTTCTTCTTACATTGATTTACCCAGTGTTATCAAAAATAGAAAAGCAGTTATCAATATCAAAAATAAAGACAATAAATGTTTTCTCTGGTCTATTCTAGCACACTTACATCCTCCACATTTTCATGATGAAAGAGTATCTCATTATAAAAAAATATGAGAATACATTAAATACAAAAGATCTAAAGTTTCCGATGACTTTAAATGATATTCCTAAATTTGAAAAGTTGAATAATTTATCAGTTAATGTTTATGGTCTAACAGAAACAAACAACATTCAGGTTTTAAAGCTTTCTGACAATTGTAAACAAACTCATATTAATCTTCTATATTTTAATTCAGACGAAAATTCACATTATACATACATCAAAGATATTACAAAATTAATAAAACCACAAGTATGTAAAAGAACAAATAAAATATATATTTGTATGCGTTGTCTTAACTTCTTCCATACACAAGAAAGATTAGATAAACATTCAAATTATTGTGGTGAACATAAATCAACGGTAATCAACATGCCTAAAAAAGACTCAAAGATCACATTCAAAGATGAAAAGAAAACAATAAAACATCCATTTGTTATATATGCTGATTTTGAAAGTATTTTAGAAAAAATTGATACTGCTTCTCCAGATCCAAAAGAATCATACACAAATAAATATCAAAAACATACTCCTTGTGGTTTTTGTTATTATATCAAATCATCCGTTGGTGATAAATATAACAAGTTAGAGATGTATAGAGGCTCAAATACCCCAGAGGAGTTTGTGAAACGACTAGAAAAAGACTGTGTTCGATTAACCAAGATAATGAGAGAAACCAATAAACCAATGTCCTTAACAAGTAAAGAAAAAAGGGAATTTATAAAAAACAATGTCTGTCATATTTGTGAGGAGAAAATTGGTAAAGGTCGAAAGGTTAGAGACCATTGTCATCTCACTGGTAAATATAGAGGTCCGGCTCATCAAAGTTGTAATATTAATTATCAACTCCCCTCTTTCATTCCTGTCTTTCTTCATAACAACGCTCATTATGATACACATCTATTTATCAAGGAACTCTCAAAGACTTCTGGAAGTATCTCAGCAATTCCAAACACGGATCAGAAACACATTTCATTCACAAAAACAATTCACACATCTCCTATTACTCATATCAGATTTCTTGATACATTTAAATTCATGGCAAGTCCATTGGCTAACTTGGTTCAAAATCTAAAAGAGTTTCCATGTCTTTCAGAGTATTTTTTAGATAAAGATTTTCTAACACAAAAGGGAATTTACCCCTATGACTATATGGACTCATTTGAGAGATTCAATGAAACACAACTTCCTTTAAAAGAAAATTTCTATAACAAATTAAAAAATAGTCATATATCTGATAAAGATTATGTACACGCACAAAATGTTTGGAAAAAATATAACATTAAGAATCTTGGTGAGTATCACGATTTGTACCTCAAAACTGATGTGCTTTTGTTGGCTGATGTGTTTGAGGCTTTCAGAACAATCTGTCATTCTGGATATGGATTGGATCCTGCTCACTATTACACTGCTCCTGGATTGGCTTGGAGCGCGATGTTAAAAATGACAAAACAAGACTTGGATTTGATAACCGATGTTGATATGCTTTTGATGATTGAAAAGGCAAAGAGAGGAGGAATTTCACAAGTCTGTTCAAAGAGATATGCTAAAGCAAATAACAAGTACATTCCAAATTATGATCCATCGGTAGAGAGCTCCTACTTGATGTATTATGATGCGAACAACCTGTATGGCTGGGCAATGTCTCAGGCTCTTCCTTATGGAAAACTTAGATGGGTAAAGGAAAAAGATTACAAAAAGGTTTTACAAGATGTATGTATCTCTACACAAAAATAATTGGATGATTCAAAGGTTGGTTATTATTTTGAGGTCGATTTGAAATATCCAGAGGAACTTCATAACCTACACAAAGATCTCCCATTTGCTTGTGAAAAGGAAAGTCCAAAGAAGGAGTGGTTAAGTGATTATCAACAATCATTTAATATAGGTGAATCAACAGAAAAATTACTTACTACATTATATAACAAGAAAAATTATGTTCTACACCAAAGAAATTTGCGACAATATTGTTATGAATTTGGTAGAGCAACATCTAGAGCTAGGTAGATCTGAATAGGTAGGTATTCGGCTGTCGTGACAGGGACTCTACATGTAATAAGTTCTTGATGTTTAGGCGTTTGTCGGGGGAAGATGTATGATTGTGGATCTACCTCGAGGTTCGAGTGTTAAATAGTGAGGGATTAAAGGTAACGCCCCTGTGAGTTTCACCTAGTAGTCAAACCTTTGTCCATTATGGCACTGCAAACCACATAAACATTAGTTAGGTCCTTAGCGCAACATTAAATAATTCCTTTCCCTGACAATGACTTAGGAACAAACGGACAGGAAACCAGGCCAAAACCACCGCCACAATTGGCCGCCACCGTTTACACCTCCAAGGCCTACAAACCTCGCCTGGCACGTGTTATAACACAAGGACCGCGGGGTCGGGGACGGGAGATGTCAGGAGTGGGATGCCGCCCGCAGAGGGCGTGACCTGGGCGAGCCGGCGAGTTGGGAGGCTATTATTGGCTGAGGAGTGCGCCAATGTGACGTCATCGGCCAGAGATATTAGCGACGGTCGGACGCCATTTTGTAGGCAGTTCGTGGAGGCAGTTCGTTGAACAGTTGGCACACAGCAGGCAGTTCGTTGAACAGTTGGCACACAGAGACAGTTCGTTGAACAGTTGGCACACGGGAGGCAGTTCGTTGAACAGTTGGCACACAGCAGGCAGTTCGTGGAGGCAGTTCGTGGAGGCAGTTCGTTGAACAGTTGGCACACAGCAGGCAGTTCGTTGAACAGTTGGCACACAGAGACAGTTCGTTGAACAGTTGGCACACGGGAGGCAGTTCGTTGAACAGTTGGCACACAGCAGGCAGTTCGTTGAACAGTTGGCACTGAACAGTTGGCACTGAACAGTTGGCACTTGGCTGCCAGCACTCCCGCAGAGAGTCGAGTCGAGTGGAGTTCAAAGGAGTCCTTCCTGTCCCTGGTCAAGTGGAGTTCGGTTGCTCTGTGCAGCCCGCGTTGGAGGTCGTCGACGCATGGTGCTTTTTGGTGCGTGGTGCTCGGCCTTGTGGGACTTGGAGCGAGGGACCTCGTGGTGTGCGATCGGGCCGAAAGGAGCGGTGTTGGACGGCCGCCACAAAGACGACGAAAGACAGACAAGATAAGCCCGCATCCGCGTACATTTTGAACGACGTGACGTATTCTTTTCGTAATTCATCTCCCTCGTTTTGTGTTTGCTGTCAGTCGTGTGGGGACGTCCCGATCTAGGATATTAGATTTACCGGCGCTGCTTTGTCACTGTCTTTGCTTTTATTTAATAAATCCTTGTATTATTTTTGTATATATCTGAACGCAGTTTCCTGGGTGTTTGATTTTAATAGATAAGGCGGCGGGGGGGGGGGGGAGCTCCGCCGTGTCCGCCATTCCGCGCGTTTAACTTTGTGTTGAGTTTGAATCCGCCATTGAGTTTTCGCCTCGGGAGTGTAAAGTCTCGCAATCGGCCATCCGTAACTGTGGTGTTAATCACGGTTGCGTAACAATATTTATCAAAAGGTCTAAGAGTAGAGAAGATCCATAGGGTTCTAAAGTTCAATCAAAGTCATTGGTTGAAGGGGTACATTGATTTTAATACACAAAGAAGAACAGAGTCAAAAACAGATTTTGAGAAAGACTTTTATAAATTGATGAATAATGCGGTCTTTGGTAAGACCATGGAGAATGTGAGGAAAAGACAAAATATCAGACTATCAACATCTTGGGAACAAGCATCAAAATTAATTAATAGACCGAGTTTTACTAGAGCTGAGGTCTTTACTGAGAACTTTTGTGTGATCCATTTGATTAAAGAGAGTATCGAAATGAACAAACCTATTTATATTGGAACATCAATTCTTGATTTATCAAAGTCATTAATGTATGATTACTTTTATAATAACTTGAGGAAGAAATATCAAAATGATGTTAATCTACTTTATATGGATACAGATAGTTTTATTTTGCAAATTAATACTGATGATGTTTATTCAGACATGAAAAATGACATTAATATCTATGACACTAGTAATTACAGTCCAGAGAGTGAGTTGTTCTCTTCTAAAAATAAAAAGGTGATTGGAAAGTTTAAGGATGAATTAGGAGGAAATGTCATGAGTGAATTTGTGGGATTGAGGTCTAAGGCTTATGCTTATAAATACATTGTGAATAATGTTGAAAAAACTGATAAGAAGTTAAAAGGCATAAAGAAAAATGTCATTAAAGAAACAACAAGTGAATCCTCTTGGATTGCGCTGAGGTTTCGGGCATGGAATTTCGAGCCTCGATCATGGTTCGAGCCTCGATCTTGTATACAAAAATAATAATAATAATAATAAGAACCTTGGGCCGAATCTCACGCTTCACCAGTGCGCATGCGCGAATTTACGTCACGTCGGCAGCGAGAAGGGGTTCCCCAACACGAACCAATCAGGAACTGCCACGTCACACTTATATGATCTCAGAATTCCTGTGACAGGAATTTGCGTTACACTGGCTGGAAGTCATTCGCTAGAGGCGCTTCCTCAGCGCTAATAAACTTTAAGGATTATTATAACTGTTTAACAACAAAGAAAGAAGAGTTTAGAAAGATTAATGGAATAAGAAGTTATAAACATAAATTATATTCAGAAGAGGTGAATAAGAAAGCATTGGGGGCTTTTGATGATAAGAGGTTTATTTTAGAAAATGGAATTGATAGTCTCCCTTATGGTTATATAAGTATATAAGTGATAAGTTAAAAAGGGGGGTTAGGGATTTTAACGGGCTACCGCCGCCTTTTTACTATTATATAAATGATAGAACCAAGTACCAACCAGACTAAAGAATGGAGGTGTAATCAACCTTGGTATATAAATGGTAAACATAACGAATGTGAAAAATATCAAATAGGTATAATTGAAAAGACAACTGGTAAAAAAATTTACAAAACAAATAAGAGAATTAATTTAAATACCGGTGAATTGGGTAAAAAAGATGGAAATATTTTTGAGTGGACGGAAAACTTTGATGGTTGCCAGGAAAATATATACTTTAATTAAAAAATGGTATGTGGCACTGGAGGCGCTCAAACAAGAACATTGAGGGAGGTTTACCATTTTATCTTAGCTCAGTTAAAATATCTTGAGAAAGAACCAAACTCAAACATATTTTTTGTTAATGTACTAGACGGTGAGGAGAGTTGTAGGAGAATTAAATTATTTCCCACACATAAACAAATATTTGTAGGGTCGTTGTTTGAGTGGGCCAAAGATGATTCACCAGATGATATTAAGAGTAAAAGGTTAAAAGGTCCATAAGGTCAGAAGGATCACAGGTTCACACAGAAGGACCATTGTTTAAGTGGTCTAATGAATAAGGATAACATGTCAAAAGGTTAGAAGGTTCGTAAAGAACAGGGTGAGAGAAATAGAGGTGTTTAGGGGCAATGAGGGAGGGGAAAAATTAACATGTACGTCAATGGGAAAATGAGAGTGTCCCAGAAGCAACATATATATACACTACTGTCATACCTTGGGCCTGTCAGCACCAGCCATATTTGACCGATCAGACCAAGGAGGACGTGTGGCAGCACCAACGTTACGTCCACCATGTGGCGCTCGACAATGATCCACCCGGGCGCTGGTGAATGAATCGCAGGCATTTTCAAAATCCTGTCACACGTCCGCATCACGTGTTATGTACGCTCAACCCACACTTGAGGAAAAGCGAGGCCGATCTCAGCATCGCCCCGGAGGAGAACGGGTTTGTGGGATCGGGGACGAACTGCGACGAGATGAGGGAGGATAGATCAGGCCGATTGGCAATAAGAGCGGTTGAGGCCACATTCGTGGCTCCATTCACCAATTCAAACACCCTCTCCACACCACAGCGCGGGACGGTCTCCTTGTCGTTACATTGGCGACATGGCATTCTCTGTTCAGGGTGGAGCCATGCCTGTTTTAACTGGCGAGCAACATTATTGCTATTTCGGAACCCCTCGCGGTGTGTATAGCGACCACGACCCTTTTTAGACCTCAGGGTAGAAATTTGGCCGCTCTAATTGTAGTTCACCACATAGTTTGAGGGGTCTCTAGAGGACAAGATCCGCACTGCCTGAATGACAGTTTGGATGTTTGCTAAAACCCCGGGGTGCTCTAACCCCAATCTACCAACATCACAGCCCGCAAAATATAATTATTTGTGGTACAGACCAGAAGCTAGCAGATCGTCATTGCGACCCCAACCACCACAACCACCAACTGTATGGCCCAATCTCCCAATGGTGAAGAATCATTGAAAAAAAAAAAAAATTATACGAGCCGGATCCAGATCTTCACCCAAATCGAATCATTTCGTCCTTGTCCCATATTATACCGCTCCGCCAAATTTTGTACGAATCTGTCGAACTTTTTGGGATAACTTGATCATAGACAGAGACAGGCAAAGCATTTTTGATAGAAGAAGAATCTTTTCTTTGTTTCTCAGGTTCCCCCAAAGGGGGTGCACCGTTCCCGGAGGTACTGCAATACCGGGTCGATGCGTGGAGCGGACGGAGCAAGCCCCTAATCCAACTCCCGATGCCAAAAATCCATTTAATAGACTAGTCCCGCATTGCAGGACATATCAGCTATTAAACTGATAAGAACAGATACTATGACGATTTTTTATTAAAATGAAAACCAGCAAACAAGTGTCAACCATCAAAGCAAGTCACAATTGCTCAATTGAAGATCCTCCACAACAATTACAACATATTCCGTAAATCCACATAAAGAAACATCTCTCTCTTAAACAAGGCAAGAACATAATTCATAGAAAAATGATGCATCCCATAACATGCTGAGACCCTCGCCTTCCACAAGGCCATTTTCAAACAATTCAATATTTTCCAGAACACGATTTGTTTCGGTTTACATTGATTGCCAAACGGACCGTACAAAATCATTTCCCAACTTAAAGTAAACTTAACCTTTAACTTGCACAAAAACTTACACAAAACCTCATTCCAAACTAAGGAAGCAAAAACACAATCCCACCAAAAATGCCGAACTGACTCCGATTCTTGACATCCAATATATGGGCATTTATTGGTGGAGACATGACCTCGTACTGCTTGCACAGCCCTACATGGCAACAATTGGCACACAGATAACCAGGCAAGGTCACTTTGAGCTCCAGTAAGGGCCTGGGACGAAACATTCCGCCACACCGCCAAAGTTATTTCCCTTTGAAGACCACCTATCGGTAACACCTCTTGTACTTTCTTCTCCTTCATCAAGTTATGAAAACTCCACTCAAAATCATCCCCCAAACTACCCTCCCGAACAAATTCTTTCAATACCGAATAGGGATACTTGGGATTCCAATCATATGGTCTACCCAAACCCACACGCTTCCCCCGAACCCTGTTCAACTCAGGCAGAATATAATACCCAACGGCTGCAGAGAAGAGGTCTGATGCCTTCCCCGCCATCGTCATGTGCAGTGCCACGAAGGCTGCTCTTAAACTAGCTACCAAGTCTGGGCCGCCCCTTCCCCCTTCCAGTTGTCGACACCTAGCCGGTGCTGAGAAGGCCGATAAAACCATGGCTTACACATAAACTGAAAAACCAAACTCCTTAACCTTGCAGCAATTCTTTCTGCTGGAGGGAACACCTCCGCTAAAAACCGAAGCAAAGGAAAAATCTGCCCTTTAACAACAGTGCCCCTCTCCACTGACGAGAGGGTTCTCTGCCCCCATTCACTCAACAAATTTTTAACCAAACTTAGTTTTTCTTCCCAATTCTTTGCTATACTGCTGCCGGTCCCCAGCCACACTCCCAGCACTTGGAGGCAACCCTCCACGACCCGAAATCTTTGCGAGAGGGCCTCCTCCCATGACCCCCCTCCCACCACCAACAAATTTGATTTATCAAAATTCACATGCAGTCCACTGGAACTTGCAAAGTCCTCGCACACCCGCATAATCTCCTCCAGTTCCCCACTCTGAGAACAGATACTACGACGATTTGTTATTAAAATGAAAACCAGCAAACAAGTGTCAACCACCAAATCAAGTCACAATTTCTCAATTGAAGATCTTCCGCAACAATGACAACATATTTCGTAAAACCACATAGGCAAGAAGATAATTCATAGAAAAATGATGCATTCCATAACATGCTGAGACCCTCGCCTTCCACACCACTGGTTTAGGGCCGCAGTCAGGGCCTGCCTTTTTTACGTGTGAAAAAAGGTAAAAAGTCCAAACATTTGAACAGCCTCGGACGTGCACCTTGACCCCATGGCCAAGGCACAACGTCAACAAGGCTGTCCCCATAACAATACACATGCGCCTCAACCCCGAGGGGGAAGCACATGGTCATTCAAATGCATGCATCATGCCCCCGAAGGGCCACAATGCATGGTCATACAGTTGGGACCACTCCTCTTAATAGGAGTAAGACCCCTTAATCCACCAGCAGGGCATTACTCCTGCCAGGTCGATCGGTCTCCCAGCCAAAAGGCCGAGAAGCGATAACTTAAAAAGGTTTGACTGCGTCCTTTTGAAGGGGAATCTCATTGATGATTTAGAGGCGCCGATTCGTGGGAAAATGAAAATTCTCTCTAAATGGCAGACCGTTCGACACCTCCATTGAAGCTCACGATCTCCGTTGATATCCTGCTATTAAACATTCCTGATGTGATATATTTATTTTCTTTATCTTGTGAGAAATATAGGATTTATTGTGTGAAGGAAAACTGGAAGAGAGCAGTAAGGCTGGTGAAACCACGTCATTTCCGCAGAGCGTTAGAGCCGCGTATTGTGCGTAAAAACCCGGCATTGCGGATCGCGATTCCAATGCTTTTGTCCATTAGACACACCAGCTATGAATAAATTGTAAACAAGTACAGATACATTCAAAGTACACCGCCCCCATGCCAAATAATTAAATATCCTACAGCGCGGCATTGCCGGGGCGCCTCTGGCCCTTATTGGCCTCTGGCCTCTGGTCAACCGCCCTTATTGCCAATCGGCCTGATCTATCCTCCCTCATCTCGTCGCAGTTCGTCCCCGATCCCACAAACCCGTTCTCCTCCGGGGCGATGCTGAGATCGGCCTCGCTTTTCCTCAAGTGTGGGTTGAGCGTCCATAACACGTGACGCAGACGTGTGACAGGATTTTGAAAATGCCTGCGATTCGTTCACCTGCGCCCAGGTGGATCATTGTCGAGCGCCACATGGTGGACGTAACTTTGGTGCTGCCACACGTCCTCCTTGGTATGATCGGTCAAATAGGGCTGGTGCTTACAGGCCCAAGGTATGACCCGCATGAGGCCAGCTGACTGCAGAAGCTATACAGGAAAAGTAGGAAGCTGAAGAGCCGGGCTCTTGCTTGAGACGGACGAAGTGACGGGCAAGACACAAACTCGTCAGAGAAGATGTTTATTGTAAAAAACCAACTCGGGAACTCTGAAAAGCCCGTTTATCGGGCTGCATATATATCCAAAACCAGAAAGCATAACCGAAACCGAAAGCCACGCCTCTCAGGCGAGGCGTGTTTCGGTGGTCACGTGACCGACAGGTGCAAGGGATTATAACCGCACGCGCGGCACGCTTTGGTGGTCACGTGACCAGCTACCCCGGCGCCGAGGTTGTCCGCCGGTGACGTCACCGGCTGGAGCAAGGAGATTCTGCTGCTGGTCTCGCTTGGGGGACCCATGGGTCACTACACACGCCCCCCCAGAATGGACTTGATCCAGGAAGGTCAACCTGAGGGGGGTCCGGATGACCTGACCGAAACGACCACTGGCCAGTCGCGGGGGGTGGGGGAGGGGGGTCCGGTGTGGTGGCGGGTGGTCGGACGGGGGGTGCAGTGGACGGGGGGCGGCTGCACCACGGTGGGAGAGCCAGCCATTGCGGCTGGCCGATGTCCATGTGGGCCGGTTTGAGGCGGTCCAGCGAAATCCGGTCCGCCCGGCCGCCGATGCTGACGATGAAGGACTTGTCCCGTCGTAGGACCCGGAAGGGTCCGTCGTATGGTGGTCGGAGCGGCCCCCGGTGCGCGTCGTGGCGCACGAAGACGTACTCCGCCGAGCGGAGTGCTGGGGGGACGTAGGATTGGGGGTCGCCATGGCGGGACGTGGGCACTGGGGCGAAACGTCGGGCGGCCTCCTGGAAGTCCGTGCGCTGGCGCGCGGCGGACCAGAGGCTGGTGGCGTCGGGCATGAACTCGCCTGGTACGCGGAGGGCCTGGCCGTACACCAGCTCGGCGGTGGATGCCTGGAGGTCCTCTTTGGGGGCCGTGCGTAGGCCCAAAAGGACCCACGGGAGCCGGTCGGCCCAGCCGTCGTCCTGGAGGCCGGCCATGAGTGCGGCCTTCATGGAGCGGTGGAACCGCTCGCACAACCCGTTGGCCTGGGGGTGGTAAGCCGTGGTGCGGTATAGGGTAACGCCCAACGTGCGGGCGATCGCGCCCCATAGTTCGGACGTGAACTGTGAGCCGCGGTCTGCCGGTGCGCCGAAACGCGCGACCCAGGTGGCGATGAACGCCTGGGCCACGTCAGCGGTGGTGGTGGAGGTGAGGGGCACAGCCTCCGGCCACCTGGTGGTCCTGTCCACCATGGTAAGCAGGTGGGTGAACCCCTGCGATGGGGGAAGGGGACCCACCAGGTCCACGTGGACGTGGTCGAACCGTCGCTCGGGCACGGTGAAGGGAGCCAGCGGAGCCTGGGTATGCCGGTGGACCTTGGCCCGCTGGCAGGGTGTGCAGGCGTTGGCCCAGTCGCGGACGTCCCGTCGCAGCCCATGCCAGACGAAACTCGCCGCCACCAGCCGCTGGGACGCCTTCCGGCCCGGGTGAGAGAGGCCGTGGAGCGAAGCAAAAATGCGACGCCTCCAGGTGACCGGCACAACGGGGCGAGGTCGGCCATGGGAGATGTCGCACAGCAGGACTGTGTCCGCGAAGGGGACGTCAGCCAAGCGGAGGCCCGTGTCCGCCACCCGGAGCGCCTGCACCGTGCCGTCGGTGGCCTGGTCCACTGCCATGAGGGTGAAGTCGACGCCGAGGTGGACGGCGTTGGCGCCGGCTCGAGAAAGGCAGTCGGCCACGGCATTGTCCTTCCCGGCGACGTGTCGGATGTCCGTGGTGTACTCCGACACGGCGGAGAGGTGGCGCTGCTGGCGGGCCGACCACGGCTCCGTGACCTTGGCCATGGCGAAAACCAACGGCTTGTGGTCGACAAAAGCCGTGAACGGGCGGCCCTCCAGGAGGTGGCGAAAATGGCGGACGGCCAGGTACAGCCCGAGGAGCTCGCGGTCGAAGGTGCTGTACTTTAACTTGTTGGGCAGGAGTTGCCGGCTGAAGAATGCGAGCGGCTGCCAGGCCCCGTTTACCCATTGTTCATGGACCGCGCCCACGGCGTAGTCGGAGGCGTCCGTGGTGAGGGCGATGGGAGCCTGGGGTACCGGGTGGGCCAGCAGCGTGGCGTTGGCGAGGGCCCGTTTCGTGCCGGTGAAAGCAGCGTACATGTCCGTGGACCAGACGACGTCGCGCTTTGCCGGCTGGCCGCGGAGGGCGGCGTACAAGGGCCGCATGAGTTGCGCAGCTCGGGGCACGAAGCGGTGATAAAAGTTCACCATCCCGAGGAACTCCTGCAGCGCCTTGACGGAGCGGGGGCGCGGCAAAGCGGCGATAGCTTCGACTTTGGCCGGCAGCGGCACGGCGCCGGTCCGGGTGATGCGGTGGCCCAAAAAGTCAATCGTCGCCGCACAGAAGTGACATTTGGCCGGGTTGACGATCAATCCGTGCTCGCTGAGGCGGCCGAACAGCGTCCGGAGGTGGAGGAGGTGCTCGGCTCTGGACGTGCTGGCGACGAGAATGTCGTCCATGTAGGTATAGAGGAACGGCAAGTCGCGCAGCACGCCGTCCATCAGGCGCTGGAATGCCTGCGCCGCGTTTTTGAGGCCGAAGGGCATCCAGAGGAATTCAAAGAGGCCGGAAGGTGTAATCACGGCCGTCTTCGGGATGTCGGCCGGGCGGACGGGCACCTGGTGGTACCCCTGAATCAGGTCCACTTTTGAAAAAATGGTCCGCCCCGCCATCCGGGCGGAAAAATCCTGGATGTGCGGGACGGGGTACCTGTCGGGGGTAGTGGCGTCGTTGAGGCGGTGGTAGTCGCCGCATGGCCGCCTTCCGCCCCCCGGCTTCGGGACGATGTGCAGCGGCGAGGCCCAGGCGCTGTCGGAGCGCCGCACAATGCCGAGGCGCTCCAGCGCCGCGAACTCGGCCTTGGCGATGGCGAGTTTGGCGGGGTCGAGCCGGCGAGCCCGGGCGTACACCGGCGGGCCCGTAGTGGGGATGTGATGCTCGATGCCGTGGCGCACCGCGATGGCCGAAAACGTCGGTCGTGTGAGGGCCGGGAACTCCGCAAGGAGGCGTGCGAAGTCGTCCGCCAATGGGAGGGCGCAGTAAAACTCGGTGGGTGCGGAACGGCTCAAAGCGCATGCCAGGGAGCTGAAAGTTTCGGCGTTGATGAGACGCCAGCGTTTCACGTCGACCAGCAGCCCGTGGGCGCACAGGAAATCGGCCCCGAGCGAAGCCATGGGGACGTCCGCCATCACGAACTCCCAGTGAAAGAGCTGGCTGCCGAAGCGGAGGGCAACGGTGCGTGGGCCGAAGGTGTGGATGGCAGAGCCGTTGGCCGCGACCAAGGGGGGGGGGGCCGCAAACGGCGGCCCGCCTGTCCTCTGCCGAAGCGGGAATGACGCTCAGCTGAGCGCCGGTGTCGCAGAGGAAGCGCCGTCCCGACGCTCGGTCCGCGATGAACAGCAGGTTTCCGGAACGGCCGGCGTTCATTGCTGGTAGGGAACGCCGGCTCGCCCGTTTCCCGACTTGCCGAACGTGCACGGGGGTCGACATGATCGGGCCTGCCGCCCGAACCTGGCGTGGAAATAACACCAGGCCGGGTCCGACGGGGGCTCCGGTCGACGCGTCGGGCCCGGGCGACGCGGCGTCGCCGCTGCCAGTCGCGCCGGCCCGGCGGCCTCCGGGAAGGAAACTGCGTCGCGGGCGTCGGGCGGGTGGGCGGGAAGGCTCCCGGCCGCCACCCCGACGAGCTGGCTCACCGCTCCGGCGAGCTGGCTTGCCGAAGCGATCTTGTCGGCCTCCTTGGCGAGGTCGTGGGGGTTCACGATGGTCGTACCTGCCAGGGCGACCCGTACCTGGGCCGGGAGCTGGCGAAGAAAGAGCTCCTGAAACAGGAAATCCGAGGGGTGCTCGCCGAGCAACGCGAGCATGTAATCCATGCGTTCAGACGGGCGCGTATCGCCGAGCTCAGGAAGGTCGAGCAGGCGTCGTGCGCACTCAGCCGGGGAGAGGGCGAAAGTGCCCAGCAGAAGTGCCTTGATGGCGTCGTACTTGCCGTCAGCGGGCGGGTTCTGGAGGAAGCTCAGGCAGCGGGCGGCGGTCGCGGAGCCAAGCGCGGCGACCACGTAATGGTATCGAGTGGCGTCCTCCGTTATGCCACGCAGGGCGAACTGGGAGTCCGCCTGCGCAAACCAGACGGCGGCATGTGCTTCCCAGAAGGTGGGCAGTTTGAGGGACACTGCGGTGTCCATCGCACGTCGTAAATTCGGGGTCACCAGTGAAGAGCCGGGCTCTTGCTTGAGACGTACGAAGTGACGGGCAAGACACAAACTCGTCAGAGAAGATGTTTATTGTAAAAACCAACTCGGGAACTCTGAAAAGCCCGTTTATCGGGCTGCATATATATCCAAAACCAGAAAGCATAACCGAAACCGAAAGCCACGCCTCGCCTGTGGTCACGTGACCGACAGGTGCAAGGGATTATAACCGCACGCGCGACACGCTTTGGTGGTCACGTGACCAGCCACCCCGGCGCCGAGGTTGTCCGCCGGTGACGTCACCGGCTGGAGCAAGGAGATTCTGCTGCTGGTCTTGCTTGGGGGACCCATGGGTCGCTACAAAGCGCCACTTTCGGGTGCTTCTTGGGAAGCCGGCGGATTACTATTCGGGAGGAAAGGAGGCTGCTGAGGTATTCTTCACCGAAGTATTTTCCGCCAAGAATGTTGATCCTGTGGCCATCTCCCATGAGTTCATTTAATGTCCCCAATATCGTGGAGGCTTCGGCAGAGAGGGTGTGGTTGATTGTGCCTCCCATGCACAAAGAAATTGCTGACAGGCTTTGGCGCAAGAGTAACTCCACCCTGGGTCTACACTGTGTGGTGTACCAACATCCCTGGAGTACGGAGCATGTCATATGACTTTCAAACATCTTCTAAAGGAAGAAAGCCCAGGGGCCAAAAAGGGGCCCAAGACCAATTAGGACTTTAGCAGGACCAGTCTATTATAAATCGCTTCTCCCCCCCCTTTGGCCACAACAAGATTCATCCAGGCATACTTATTTAAAGAAAAAAAAAAAAAAAAACAACAACGAGAACGGCAATCAGAGAGCATAACTCCGCCTGGTTCGCCATATCACTCAATGGTGAAGCATCACTTAAAAAAATTATACTAGCTGGATCCGGATCCGGATCTTCACCAAAATTGAATAAATTCTTCCGTGTCGCAGACACAACCTGTCCAACAAGTTTCGTCCAAATCCTTCCATAATTTTTTGAGATATCCTGCTATGTATAGTTTTTGGCCCCATCTCCCAATGGTGAATTCACTTAAAAAAATTTTAAAATTCTCATATCCAAATCAATATTCAGATCTTCACCAACATCGAATCGTCCTTGTCAGACATCCAACCGGTCCACCGAGTTTCGTCCAAATCCGTCCACAACTTTTTGTGATATTTTGTTCCAAAACGGACAGACAGAGGTGAAAACATAACCTCCATCCACCTTTGCTGGCGGAAGTAAACATGTCGTGCATAGCACGATACTTGTGAAATCCCTAAAATAAGTTGTTGGCCTATGATGACTTAAAAATAATTCGTGGTTTAATTCAGTGACTTGGTCTGCAAATCCTCCTGAAATTTCAAGTCAATCAGGTGAAAAGTGAGGATTTTAGAAACTTGGCCTATGTGGACCTTAAAAATAGTTGGGGATTGAATTCAGTGGCCAGATATGCAAATCCTCTTCCAATTTCAAGTTGATCGGATGAAAATTGAGGATTTTAGAAATTTGACAAAGTTGGTGACCTTTGGCCTATGTTGACCTTCTGACCCCAAAAACAATAGGCTTCTCGCTTATGCTAAACTACCATTTGGTTAAGTTTCGTGAAGATGGTTGATAAATTGTGACCTGTAGGTGACTGACATACAGGCGGACAGATAGAATAACCCACAAGACTAACCAATATACTGTACTTGGAAAAAAAAATCTTCGACTTTTTGCAAATAATAATAAAATAAAATAAAATAATGGGTCGGGAAGACGTTAAAAACGGAACCATAAAATCTTCAAAAACTGAGGTTCCAACCCCAATGAGAGGTTAAGGAAAGAATAAAATATTGGTTTAAAAACTTTAAAATCCAAATCAGAGACAGATCCGGGTTAATAGAACTATTAAAACCACTCGCACACAAACACCCGCACTCGCAAAATAGATGTAATAAAAAAAGACCCTGACCATAAAAACGAAGATAAAACAGAGTAAAACAACCATTAAACCTCCGCTTCTGGTCCCCGGGTGAGGTTGGGGCTTCCGCTTCTGGTGCCCCGGATGAGGTTGTGTGGCTTAAGAGCTCATCCACGTCGATAAAAGTTGTTGTTTTTTGGGGTTTTTTTCTTTCTTTTTTTTTCTTTCTCAAAGTTAAGTATTTTGTTTTGCTGTGGATGTGTCTACTGTGTTTCTGGTTCGATCATGTTTTGCATTTCGTGCACAATTGTGTATTGCTTGTTTTCTTGTGACGTCATCGGAGCACGCGCGCAGGGCACCCTGGGACACCTCGGCCATTTTGATACCCTCTCGAACAACGTCGTCAGCGGATTCACATTAAATAGTTTTTGTTCACGACCAGTCATGCCAATTTGCGGCATATTTCGTTGTTCAAACAGGCCAGGTGTTAGGCCAGGAGTTAAGTTTTACAAAACGCCCAAACTTCTACTGAATCAGGGTGAGGAAACAAGAAATTTAAGTGAAGAGAGGCGGCGTTTGTGGAAGGCTGCCATCAATCGCAGTGACATCCAAACAGAATCACAGTGGGATCGCATACCTGTCTGCTCCGAGCATTTTGTTAACAGTAAGTAAGAACATGTTTCATTGTATAACCATACAATTACTATAATCATTAATGATATTGAATACAATACATACATTTGAACAAATGGAGGGCACTTAATCAATCAGGTCCATAACATTAACACAAGCAGCTTTAAAAAATACATGTTTGTTTAATATATTAATACCTTGGATCGAATCAAGTGGACGTCATTCAGTTCTTTGTGTAGGATTTGTCGCACCCATCCATCTTGGTACGACCTGTATGCCTCGAGGGATTTATACTTCTTCAACTCATCTTTGGTATATGCCGATTTGCTGACCAACAGGTAGTTGATCACGTCGATGTGGATCACCTGAGGCCACTTGCTCACATTCTTCTCAAATTGATCATTTGATAGACCATAAGGGTCACACCCAATGACAGAAATCTTCTCTTTGTAAAGAACAAGAACGTCCGGGGGGAGCGTCTTTTGGTAGCCAAGGTTGGCACTCGCACTGCTAGCCATACTCAAGCCTGGATCTACCGTATCCTTACGTACACTCCAAGTCTGTTCTACAGGTAGTTGGTTGCAGGTTGACCCACTGCCCAGGTGTTCACCAGTTCACTGGTCCACGGCAAACTTAAACCGAATGTTCTGTGTTTGTTGGGCAACAATACGTAATATAAACTAGATGGCACCACACTCCACATGAACGTGACAAAACAAACAAAATTACTTTATAAAACAGACTTTTTGCGATCCGCATTCACCATAAACCAACGCAACAAATCAATATCAGCGCACACGGACAGATTAGCTTGGGTATCAAAATGGCCACCGCGCAATGCGAGATGGGTAATTTGTGACGTCAGTGAAAACAAAGGATTAGTCAGTCAGTTTGGTCGTACGTGTTTGGGGCCTCGTTAGCCTCGAGGCCTGCCCAGTCGCATCATATGGTCTTTTGTTATTTACGTTCGATCGCTCTCTGGATTTTTTTTCACCCCCTCCTTTCCCCCTAACCTCTTGCCCTTTGTTTGATGTCTTAAATACAAAAATAAACGAGAACATTGTGACTGTGTCGCCAATATGCCTCCGCATAGTCACACAGCGGGTAGATGCCATCACTCTGCAATATGTGTGGGAAGTGGATCACGTTTGTGAAGTTTCGTGTTTATTGGATAAGGTTTGTATTTATATCCAAGATTGCTGCCAAACCACGTGACCTATGACATCATCATTGTCAAACTATATTTATTTTATTTATATTTTGTATTTTATTTTACAATTTTTTTTATTTCACCGCACGTGACAAATCCGAATGCCTCAACTCTGTGTTTGCCTCAAAATATTGTGTCCCAAACCCATCCATCTCTGTACCCACCATACCCAGTCGTACCCAGCTGCGCCTGGACTCTGTGTCCTTCTCTCCTGACAAGGTGGAAAAGTTTCTGTCAAACCTAGATTCTGATTCTGCAACTGGACCAGACGGCATCAGCCCACGGGTCCTAAAATCCTGCTCTGCCTCTCTTTCACACCCTCTCTCTATTCTCTTCACCCTCTCTTTTGCTCAAGGTCATCTGCCATCAGTTTGGAAATCGGCCAACATCACCGCTTTACACAAAAAGGTGCAAAAACAGATCCTTACAATTACAGACCAATCAGCCTGCTCCCAATTATAGGCAAAGTCGTGGAATCCATCATTGCTTCGGATATGAAATCTTTCCTCTTCTCCAATGGCTTGATCTCTGATCATCAATTTGGTTTCAGACCAGGTCACTCTACTCTGGCCATGCTGCTTCTGCTGTCTCAACAATGGATGGAGGTCCTCAATGTCAAACAGGAAATTAGAAGTGTCTCCCTTGATATATCACGTGCCTTCGATACGGTGTGGCACCCCGCTCTGTTCACCAAACTCTCCTCATATGGTATCCATGGAAATCTCCACGCATGGCTTGCGGACTTCCTTTCTGGTCGTAGTCAACGTGTGGCCCTGAATGGATTTATATCATCTCCCCTACCTGTTCCGGCTAGAGTTCCCCAAGGCAGTGTTCTGGGCCCTGTGCTTTTTCAGGTCTTCATCATCGATCTCTCCGACTCTCTGGAAAATCCTCTCCATCTCTTTGCTGATGACTCCACTCTCTGCCGCTCCATTTCTCATCTCTCAGATCGGCAGTCTGCAGCCTCCTCACTTTATATCAGACCCCATTTTCTGCCCCCGTTAAAACACCCCAAATCCGCCCCTTTAAATCCCCAACTTCTTTCCTGAAATTCCTGGTAGTGTTCATTTGCTTTATATCATGTACCCCTCCCTCCTCCCCCAGCCCTCCCCCTTCCACAGATCTACTGATGTCCCTATTCTCTCCTGGTGTTGTGCTTGTGTGCTTCCCTCTCTCCCCCTTTTGTCTCCGCTCCCTTCATTGCATGTTTTATGTGTCTGTGCATGTTTTCATGTTCAATGTGTTAGCTCATCCATGAGCCTCGATTCTGTATATATTGTTGCGGATTTGAGAATCCTGTGTCTTTTTTGTGTGTAAATATCACCCTCTAAGTAGTGTAATGATTTCTTGTAAATACCTCAGCTTTGTGTGTAAAGGTCAAAGGTCGTCCCCTTAGTCCATATATATGCACGTAGGCCACCATATACCCTTCTAAATAGTTATTTCCTTAATATGTGTCTTAGTTTAAGGCTGTGTTTCCCATTAATTGACTCTGCATTGCACCGAATTGAAATAAGATAGATCCCATTTCAATTCCCTCAAAGCCTCTATTGCCAACTGCATTCGCCGCCATTGCCATGTGCTCTAACTCGGAGAAGAAAGGCGTGTCTCCACCTCGTCATCAAAAGGGAGGAGTGAGCCAGCCCCGACCAAACAAACAAGCACGAGGGGTTTCGCTTGACAGGGCGGAGAGAGAACGAACGGGGAGGTTCGCGAAGATTCGAGGGTGTGGCCTATATAACCCGTCACGCGACGCCCCCACCAGAGATGCGTCAGGGAGTTGGAGTCGAGTTCAGTGGAGGAGGAGCAGTCCACCGGGTTGTTGTTGAGAGTTCAGTGGAGGAGGAGCAACAAAGTCGCGTTCAGTGGAGGAGTGAGCACTGCGAAAGTTGAGTGAACCAACCGCAGCTTTGAGACCACCATAGTCCGGCCCCCCCTGTGACACGCAGCTTCGACCCGCTGCTACGCGGGAACCCGATTGCTGTGGGATCGGTGGCATCGGTGGCCGTCGAGGTCGAGTCCGACGTCTCGTGCGGGAGCAAGCTCCAACTGAACCTTCCTCCCTTTCCAGCCATTCGTTCCTGCCTTCATTCCCCATTTGTGTAAGTCTGATTGTCGTCCGTCTTCTGTGTTGTCCTGGGGTTTAAGTAAGACTGCATAGGTAAGCTAGAATTGCTCTGTGTCCTTCTGGTCCTTCTATCCTTCTGTAAATTATTTTCGTTTCTTTCCTTCTCCTTGGTTACTTTTGGTCTTGCCCATAATAGTTAGTAATAAATCCTGTTCTTCCTACCTTGCCTTCTTTCCTTCACATCCGTTCGTCCTTGTCTTTTCCCTCATTGAATACCTGTGGCACGATTTGGCCAACGTTTCAGAATCGGGTCTAGTTACTTGCTAATGGTTCGTGCCGCGGCTGCTAATCCGCTCGGCAATTAACATCTTGTCTGCGGTCGCAAACGAGGTTGCTCACCTGCCTCTCCGGAGGGAGCTGAGCAGCTTCAGGACTCACGTCGGTCAGTCACAGACAAGGGGATTAATCCCCCCTTCTTGAGGGAAAAAGGGGCCGACGTTGAGATCCGTAACAATATATATACGTGGTGGTGGGTGGTCGAGCGGGGGGAACTGTGGACGGGCGGCGGCCTCGCCGCGGAGGAAGGGCCAACCGTGGTGGTCGGTCGACGTCCATGTGCGCCGGTTTGAGGCGGTCCACAGAGATCCGGTCCGACCGGCCGCCAACGTCGACGACAAAGGACTTGTCGCCCTGTCGCAGGACCCGGAAGGGCCCGTCGTACGGCGGCCGGAGTGGCCCCCGGTGCGCGTCATGACGCACAAAGACGTACTCTGCTGTGCGAAGCGCCGGGGGGACGTAGGACTGGGGGCCACCGTGGCGGGACGTTGGCACGGGGGCAAATCGGCGGGCGGCCTCCTGGAGGTCCGAGCGCTGGTGTGCGGCGGACCAGGGACTGGTTGCGTCGGGCACGAACTCGCCCGGGACGCGGAGCGGCTGGCCGTAGACGAGCTCGGCGGCGGACGCCCGGGAGTCCTCCTTGGGGGCCGTGCGGAGGCCCAAAAGGACCCACGGCAGCCGGTCGGTCCAACCGTCGTCCTGAAGGCCGGCCATGAGTGCGGCCTTCATGGAGCGGTGAAACCGCTCGCACAACCCGTTGGCTTGGGGGTGGTAGGCTGTGGTGCGGTGCAGCGTGACCCCCAACGAGCGGGCAACTGCGCCCCAAAGTTCGGATGTGAACTGTGGGCCGCGGTCGGACGAGATGTCTGCTGGTGCGCCGAAGCGCGCGACCCAGGTGGCGATGAACGCCTGCGCCACGTCGGCGGTGGTGGTGGAGGTGAGGGGCACGGCCTCCGGCCACCTGGTGGTCCTGTCCACCATGGTGAGCAGGTGGGTGAACCCCCGCGATGGGGGCAGGGGACCCACCAGGTCCACGTGGACGTGGTCGAAACGCCGTGCAGGCACGGTGAAAGGTGCCAGCGGGGCCTGGGTGTGGCGGTGGACCTTGGCCCGGTGGCAGGCCCTGCAGGCGTTGGCCCAGTCGTGGACGTTCCGTCGAAGGTCGTGCCAGACGAAACGCGCTGACACCAGCTTCTGAGAAGCTTTCCGGCCCGGGTGAGAAAGGCCGTGGATGGAGGCGAAGATGCGGCGCTGCCAGGAAACGGGCACGATGGGGCGAGGCTGGCCCTGGGAGACGTCGCAGAGCAGGCCGGTGCCCGCGAAGGGGATGTCGGCCAGGCTGAGGCCCGTGTCCGCCGCCCGGAGGGCCTGCACCGAGGTGTCGGTGGTCTGGTCGGCCGCCATGAGCGCGAAGTCCACGACGAGGTGGACCGCGTTCACGCTGGCCCGAGAAAGACAGTCGGCCACAGCGTTGTCTTTGCCGGCGACGTGCCGGATGTCCGTGGTGAATTCCGACACGGCGGAGAGGTGGCGTTGCTGGCGGGCCGACCACGGCTCCGTGACTTTGGCCATTGCGTAGACCAACGGCTTGTGGTCGACGAAAGCCGTGAACGGGCGGCCCTCCAGGAGGTGTCGGAAATGGCGAACGGCCAGGAATAGACCGAGCAGCTCGCGGTCGAACGTGCTGTATTTTAACTCGTTCGGCCGGAGCTGCCGGCTGAAAAAAGCGAGTGGCTGCCAAACCCCGTCCACCCATTGTTCATGGACGGCGCCCACCGCGTAGTTGGAGGCGTCCGTAGTGAGGGCGATGGGCGCGTTGAGCACCGGGTGAGCCAGCAGCGTTGCGTCGGCGAGGGCCCGTTTTACGCTCGCGAAGGCCGCGTCCATGGCCGCGGACCAAACGATGTCATGCTTGGCCTTCAGCAAGAAATTAAATTCACGGAGCTGGAGTTAATGAGAGAACGGGGAGAGGTACCACCCTTGCTGACTGGGCCGACACCTAGCCAGAACACCTGGGATGTGGGCAGACATGTGAGGCTGGTTCCACCCTTCAGTGAAAAGGAAGTCGCTAAATTTTTTCCACACTTTGAGAAAGTGGCTCGACAGTTAAACTGGCCGGAGGAGGCCTGGACCGTACTAGTGCAAAGTGTGCTGGTGGGTAAAGCTCAAGAGATTTATTCGGCGCTACCAATGGACCAATGTGCAGATTATGAGGTATTGAAGAAGCACATTCTCAAAGCGTATGAGTTGGTTCCTGAAGCTTACCGGCAAAAATTCAGGAATGCCAGGAAGAGGGAGAGTGAGACCCTTGTGGAGTTTGCCAGAGTGAAAGAAAACATGTTTGATCGGTGGTGTGAGTCAAAAGGAGTCGGGAAAGACTTCGAAACATTGCGTGACTTGATCCTGGTGGAGGAATTTCAACAGTGTGTCCACGAGGACATCAAAGTGTACCTGCAGGAAAAGAAAGTACCAAAGTTGTGGGAGGCAGCCACCATGGCAGATGATTATGCCTTAACACACCGGATAGGGGTCCACAAACCTAACTCCTCGCCTAGACTTCAGCAGGGGAGTTATGGAACACCCGGTGCGGAGAACGACAATACATGGCGGCGGCCTCGAGAGGATTATGGGGACAACTCTGATACCCCATCTGTTCGAAATCAGGGGGCTACGGGCCCAAGACAAACTTATTTCCCGGGGGGCCCGAGGCAGACCACGAGTTTTTCCTCTGTGCCTACTTGCGCCTTTTGCAAAAAACCTGGACACTTGATGTCCAGTTGTTACCTCATGAAAAGGGACAACCCAGAGCGGAGTCCGACTCGTACAACTCCGAATGCGATGGCAAACATAAGAAATCGCCCACAGAAGAGTTACCAACCATTTATCTAGGAGGGGTTTGTCTCACTAGATGGAGACTTGACTAACCCAAGACCTGTTAGGGTATTGAGGGACACAGGAGCCCATCAATCCTTAATGCTTGAAGGCATTTTGCCATTGTCAAAGAGTACAGCAACTGGTGATAGTGTTCGGTTACAAGGGATCGGTGGCTGTGTTAGTGCCCCACTTCATGTCATCCATTTGGAATCCGATTTGGTGTCAGGACCGGTCACCGTCGGTGTACAAGCCACGCTTCCTGTAGAGGGAGTATCTGTGGTTATCGGGAATGATTTGGCCGGGGGTCAAGTTTATGGTAACCCGAGGGTTGGTAAAGAGCCCTGCAGGGAAAATAACACCACACCAGCTCGGGAGGGCGACAAAAGTACCAAGTTATTTGTAGGGGGACTGAACTTCAAAACAGAGGAAGAAGTTCTGACCTCTGTCTTCAACAGATATGGGCCGCTGGTGGAAGTGCGGTTGGTAAAAGACAGGGAAACGCAACGGTCAAGAGGGTTCGGCTTTGTCACGTTTGCAAGCACAAAAGACGCCAGAGAGGCAGAGAAGAATTGGAATGGTAAGGATTTGGAGGGTCGGACCATAACAGTAGGGAAGGCATTTCGTAGGCATCGAGAGGTCTACAGAAGAGGACAACTTGGCGGTAGTTTTGGTGTTGGCAGCAGCCGATATTACTATGGAGGCTCCCAGAGTTACGGCATCCCCCGAAAGAATGATTGTCAGAGCACTGGCCGAGACGGAGACCGCCAGTCAGGTGACTACTGGGTCAAGTAGGTCCCACCGTAACTGTTAGGAGTCCGGAGAAGTTGAAGCACTATATACGGCAGAGCCGCCGAGCCTGGGCTCCTACACGGACTAACCGTGAACACCACGTTCTTAAAGGCGTCCAGGTAGTGAACTTTCCTGCACGGACTAACCGTGAACTCCACGTTCTTAAAGGCGTCCATGTAATGAACTTTCCTCCCCGGACTAACCGTGAACTCCACATTCCTTAAGGCGTCCATGTAGTGTATACTCAGCTTGGCCTCCCGAAAAAGTGCTATCGAGTTGTTTAACTTTAGGGTTTTGGTCACCATCCCTTAACCGGCATGCAAGAGAAACTAGAAGTGTTGACGCTTGGTCCAGAGTGAATTACCTTTGGAATCTCTGGGGGTTTTGTGAAATTTTGTTGCTTTGTTTTTGAGATGTGATAATTGTGCCCGGGGGAACTGATGATTTGGGGTGTGAGTTATCTTGTTTGTTTATCAAAGTTGGCCTGCAAAGAAAGTTTTCGCTGGGTTCAAACTTTCTTTCTTGAAGGGGGGGAGTGTTACGGATTCCGGATTTATGTGAATTACTATTCAGGTCATTGCTTATTAATGTTTATTCTATTAAAGGTTGTTGTGGTTAAATGGTTAGAAGCGCTCCTGATAACAGGAGACCGGAAACGGGATGGTGAACCGGAAGAAGAAAAAGACAAGGTCGGGAGAGAGGCGGCCATCTTGATCCTCGACCAGCTCCGACGCGAGCCGAGTCAATCTTTACCTGCTTTGGAATGCTGAGTTTGAAAAACCCATCTGGCGAGAGGAGTTACCTGCGTGGGGTGATTGCCTGTTACGTGTCAGGTTGCCGTGGGTTCCTGGAAGGAACCAAGCGTCCGGCACTGTTCGCCTCGACGCCTCCGAGGGCGTGTACGGGTCGCACCTTGGGCCTCGCGTGCTTTGCGAGCCGTTCCCAGCCCAGAGGCCGCGATCACGGGCTCCGACCTCGGTGGCTTGCCGAGGAGGTGTCCGCTGCAGCAGCTGTTCCAGGTACGTGACGTGCACGTTTGGAGCACGTCAGCCAGGGGTCCGTTCAACCGCCCGTGTGCGGAGAAGTCGACCTTCACCTTGGTCTGGAGGGGCCCAGAGACATTGTGAGGGACAGTGACTATTGAGGGTGTCGTGAGTGGGGCAAGGGGGGAAATATATGAGATGGCCATCCTAGTAATATTGTTGATTGATTGTTGATTGTTGTTGATTGATTGGGAATATATTATTGATTAATCCGGATCCTTGGTGTGGGGTTTCTTATTGACTGGAATTCATATTGATTGCGTTATGAAAGCGTATAAATCATATATCTTTCTGGCGGGGTTCCTCTCACGGTCCGGGGGTCACCGAGACCAGGTAGTCACCGGGAGGACCACGTAACACAAATTTGATTTAAATCCCTTCAGCTGTTTACATTTCTCACATTTTCACTTGCCATGACAGGTTTCACATCGATCGGTGAAGCGGTTTCAGAGAAGGGATTTTTAAAAAATATCTGCTTTCAAGCTAATATGGCTGCCATACCATATAACATATGACCTTAAAATGTACACTCTGCATATGTATGGGTAGGGGATCATGTTTGTGAAGTTTCGTGTAGATCGGATAAGGTTTTTTTTTAATCCAATATGGCTGCCACACCATGTGACCAATGATGTTTTTTGTGATTATCTTTTAATCGCCATGCCTAGTCAATGACACACATAAAATTTTGAGTCGATCGATTTGGTGGTTTGGGAGAAGATATTTCTTTCAAGGTTTTAGGTTAAATCCAATATGGCTGCCAAACCATGCATGTGACCTATGATGTCATAAATTTAATATTTCAATACAAATTGGTCATAGATCATGTGCATGCAATTTCAGATTTTTAGGACATAAGGAATTCGATTAAAACATTTTTGGCTGGTATACCACTTCACCTATGATGTCATCATTATACTTTCGTTCCCCATTTGGGAGTACTTGACAATGTGCCAAGTTTAAAATTTTTCCATTCAGCGGTTTCCGGGAATTATTTTTTCATTACTTGCGTTTAATCCAAGATGGCTGCCATACCAAGTGATCGATGACGTCACAATTATCATAAAAACATTCTGCCTGGGTGTCACTCCTACCCTGAACCTTTTGTCTCAATTGGACATGTGGTTGCTGAGAAAAACGAGGTTTAGCCCGTACGGACGGACGGACAACCCGAAAACATAATGCCTCCAGCCATCTTCGGGGGTGAAGGCATAAAAAGACATGAAATGTCATAGTCCCCATGGTTTTAGTAATTTTGCTGTATGGAGCTAAAGGCCACCGGTCAGCCATCTTTGGTCGGATTACAAAACAAATTATTCTACATATGTATACTCTCATGTATTGTGTTTGTGCCAAGTATGAACAAAATCTGTCCATACATGTCTGATATATGGTTGCATGGAAGGACAGACATAATATGACATAACAGACATAACAGACACCCAATACATAAGCCACATTTCGGACTAAGTCCAACGGGGGCTAAAGACGCACTCCTAATGTCACAAACAGCACAATTGTACGTTGTTTTTCACTGTCAAACTTAACGTTATGCCAACACATGTTGATAGTAGATTGAGGGACTCTACTTATCGTCACTCTGGTCACTCCCATCACTCTTTGGAAACACTTGTCCAACATTCTCGCATACAGAGTAACACCATCAGAACAACCACAGATACCTTGGCAATTGAGCCCTGCCTTCCTACAGGAACATCTAGCAGAATTGCATTACAACTTGCAAGCGCACTTGACTAGGTGGAGAACAAATGATGGTACCGGCAAGTCCACCCATCCCCATCTTGTTTCCACCCGTAGTCTGCAGGAGATGGAAGTACAGGCCCGTAGATGGAAGTTGCATCCGTAGTCTTCAGGAGATTGATGTGCAGGCCTGTAGATGGAAGTTGCACCCGTAGTCTGCAGGAGATGGAAGTATAGGCCCGTAGATTGAAGTTGGAACCGTAGTCTGCAGGAGATGGAAGTACAAACCCGTAGATTGAAGTTGCACCCGTAGTCTGCAGGAGATGGAAGTACAGGCCCGTAGATTGAAGTTCAGGCCAGTAGATGGAAGTTGCACCTGCAGTCTGCAGAAGGTGGAAGTACAAGCCCGTAGATGGAAGTTGCACCCATAGTCTGTCGGAGATAAAATTAGAGGCCCGTATATGGAAGTTGCACCCGTAGTCTGCAGGAGATGGAAGTGCAGGCCCGTAGCTGGAAGTTGCACCCGTTATCTGCAGACTAAGTCATCAAACAACTGCCGGCCAATAGAGCCCCGTCCGCACAGATCCTGTGTGACCCTCTGAGGCATCACTTGGTGGCCAAGTTGAAGGGCTCAGTCAAGAGGTTGGTGAAGCCCTTTAGAGTTCAAGTTACGTCGGCAATGTTCTTCTGTCGTCTCCTCATGGTCGAGGCACTGAGCGCCAGAACACAGAGGTTTTACCTGCTAGAAAGTGTGCTCACCCTTCAATAGGTCGGACAAAAGCAACGTTGCATCACTTGCACACACATTCCTGTTTGACAAATTTTGGCATACTGAAAATTTGTGAAATAATGCCCTCTTTTGTCCTGCCCATAAACCAGTACAAAATGTATCATGTACTGCCAGCAAGTTTTTCAATGAAAACATAATTTGGGCTTGGCTTCCCACTAGACATCTGGATGTGTGGGTTGCTTTCACAACCAAATTGCGAAATTCCATCTCGTGCAGACAGCCAGTCTATTTCACCACCAAACATGCTCCCTGACTGAGGCATCATGAATTGACTACGAGTAATTACATGAATTCACCCATCAGTCATCCACTGCAGCGGAATCATTCATCCTCCCATTCTCCCCCACCTTTCTCCTGATTCACCCTAATCCTGATCTCATTCACCAAGGTTGGGAAGAACAGCCTTAGACTAAAGAAGAGGAAGGTAAGGACAGTAATAGGCATGCAATGGGTCTTACAGTCAGAGGAGTTAATGCATGGAATGGCCTCCCCGGAAAGGTAGTGCTGGTGGAGTGCTGGATATATTTAAATTGGGATTCGATAGGTAGGAACCTGGAGGCATTGGCAGGATATAGATGGGTATGAGGATATTGGCAGGACTTGTACGGTAGTTTGGGTGTGGATGGGTCATAGATGCTGGGTTTGGTGCACTACAGGATGACGGGTCGAATGGCCTCGTCTGCGCCAAAGTACCTTGTGTGTGTCTGTCTGTGCATGTAATGCTTTAGGAATAACCATTACTCTTCAGCAAATGATTGTACTTGTTGTGAGGAACATTTCTCAAAAAAAAGGTTCGTGTACAGTATGGGTGTAGGTATTTATTTATTTATTTATTTATTTTGTATACAGAATCGAGGCTCGTGAAAGAGCTAACATTTATCACACAAGCAAATCAAACAAACAAACAAAGTATATAAAAAGGGGAGCGGTAGACAAGATGGGGAGAGAAAGGGAAGCACACAAACACAACATTTGAGAGCAGGGACATCGGGAGATGTGTGGGAGGAAGAAGGCTTGGGGGGAGGAGGCGTGGGAAGGGGGGGTGGGAAGGGGGGTGGGAGAAGTATAAAACACAAAGACACCAAGGACTTCCAGGAAAGAAGTTGGTATTTCAAAAAAGTGGATTTGGGGTGAAATTAGCGGGGGTAGAAAAGATCAAGGTTTTGGATGGGGGAAGATAAGAGATGGTGGTGAACAGCTGTTTTAAAGACCTGGAGGGAGGAGTGGGATTGAAGAGAGTGAGGGAGTTTGTTCCAGAGGTGGGAGAAAAGAGGAATGAAGGAGTGAAGGTGAGCAGAGAGTCTTGATTTTGGCAGTTTAACCATAAGAGGGTTGCAGGCAGATCTTGTGCGACCTGTAGGAATATTTGGGGGACAGAGCCCGGAGAGAGATGGGGGGGCAAGGCCAGAGAGGAGTTGGTAGAAGACAGAAAGACCACCAACCTGACTGCGGTGAGTAAGTGAAAGGCCCTCGGAGTTAGCTTCATCGCGGGAGATTCCAATGATTCTGAATGCTTTGGTTTCAACAGCGTGAAGACGAGCTAGGTGTGAGGCAGGAGCACCAGCCCAGAGGGGAGAGCAGTATTCCGTTGAGCTGCGGATGAAAGCCTTGTATGTGGTGAGGAGCTCAGGTGTGCCAAGGAAGTAGAATCAAGGAATCAAGGAAGTAGAATCAATCAATCAAGCACACAAGGAATGTGCCAGGAGCCCAGAAGGTTTATTCAAGTGAAAAGCGCCGAAGCAACTGACCACGTGGGTTGAAAGGGTTCTACCCCCACATCACAAAAATGCATTGCTGCCGGGTCAGGGCCGGTGCCTTCCCGCCCAGATCGCCCAAAATAGGGACGCCATTACCGAAAATCCTATTTTCATCAATATCTGGAAAACTATACATGGCAGTATCACAAATCTGGTGTCTACACCCATGTTTTCATGGTCAATCATTATAAAAATGCATTTCTCCTTCGCCAGGGTTGTGTCTTTCCCACCCAAAAGCACCCAAAGTGCCCAAAGTAAGGAAACCATTGCTGAAAATCCTATTTCCCTCAATATCTGGACAACTATACATGGGAGTATCACAAATCTGCTGTCTACACCCATGTTTTCATGGTCAATCATTATAAAAATGCATTTCTCCTTAGTCAAGCCCAAAAGCGCCCAAAGTAAGGATACCATTGTTAAAAGATCATTCTTTCCTAATTATCTGGAAAACTATACATGATAATACCATATGCAAAAACAGTGTTTAGACTTGAAACACTTTTCGAAACACTATCTTGCACCACGTTTCTAAACAAGTTTAAATTTATGCTAAACATGTTTAGGAAGTTGATGGCTTGTGTTTATTAAACAGACGGTGTTTATGAATTTGACATTTGTGTTTCGGATTTAAACATTTTTAGAAACGTTGTGCAAGAAAAGTGTTTAAAGTCACAAATGACGTGTCTACACCCATGTTTTCATGGTCAGTCATTACATTGACAACATTTACAGTGTTTAAAATATCTAGTTCACCATGCATTACCTCAACAATGGTGTATTATGGTATTTCCATCCAACTTGTGTCCTTAACTCACAACTTGCAGAGTCATTGTCCTTCAGAAGGAAAATAGTACTGTTCAATGACACTAGTTGTTCTGACATCTCTGCATTTTTATGTGTCTACTCCGTCACTCTCATCACTAGTATTGCTGTCCTCACTCCAAGTACTATCGACGTCTGATTCCTCGTCATCTATGGAAGCTGCTCCAACTCTGTCTCCGTCATCCATAGGTAGGCCTGTGAGGGACTCTGGTACTGCACTTCCTGGGTACCAATCTGGTTCAAAGCAGTTTTGAGTCAACTTCCATCCATAGTCTGTGGGACTTGCCCCACCTGTTGGATCAGTCTGGTCAGCCCTCTTCCAGATTCTTGCCACATATCGGGCTCTTTTGATATGATTACCAAGTTTCTTGCTGCACGGGGGAAGAGAAGCACAGTTTATCTTCTTGATTCTGGCAAGGGGCTCCTTCTCATTACCACCACTCATGCGCATGAATGCCTTGTATCTGGCTTCATTATTGTCAGAGGTTTTGAACCCATACAGCGAGCAGACACCTGGAATGTCTACTTCCTCAGAAGTCAGAGATCGCAATGCCATCATATGCCATCATCAATCATCAATGCCATCATCAATGCCATCGATTCTTCCACTTCCGGTCCGGTCTGGAGAGGATGCTGGCGTTACTTGTTCGCCGCTTCTCCGACTGGGTCATTGTATATAGTCTGCTTTTCTGGTGGTCGTGGCGGCTTTTTGGCCATTGGGTCTGCCCTCTGCTCGGTCCCGGCTCTGCTCCTGGCTTCGCCTGCCCGGCTCTTCCACTGTTTCCTCAGGCCCGCTCCCGTTGTTTGTGGCCGTTGTTTGCGGCTGTGGCTGTTTGCCGCTGTGGTCTTGGTTTGCTTGATTAGCGGCTGCAGTCGTTTGCCACTGCGGCAAGGCCTACTCGTCCTCCTCAACCTTGGCCTCTTACTCGTCCCTTCGCTCCTGCCTGGCATGGCTCTAAGGTACTCCGCCGCAAGGCTTCTTCTGCTCAATACTCACTCCACCCCATCATGCATCTCTGCAATCAAATCCCACGGACTCCTGCGACGACCCAGATATATTCATAGAGGCTCCGGTTGTAAGTTTGTTTACTTACAAACAGGTCACTTCATTCCCGTACTCTGGTTGGCTCAGCGCACTCCCACTCATCGTCCCAGCGCACCTGGTCACTGCAACGCACACGATCGTACCTCCTGTCTGCAAACCCTGGCTAAATCACCTGAGTTCATCCCCACCGTACAAAGCAACATCAAGCTCACCCTGTTCAATACCCGGTCCCTCAACAACAAAAGCCTCATCCTGAACGACTACATTTTGGATAATAAACTGGACTTTCTCTGTCTCACTGAAACCTGCCAACAACTTCTGGACTACTTCTCACTCAACCTCACTACACCCAATGGATATTCATACATCAATAAACCACGCTCGGAGGGCCGAGGTGGTGGAATTGCCGTAATTCACCGACAGGACATCAAGATCAGCCTCATCTCCATCTCATCTGCTCCATCATTTGAACACCTGGCTTTTAAACTCTCTGGTCACACGCAGTCAGTCATGGCTGTCGTCTACCACCCTCCCAAACCACACCCATCATTCCTGTCTGACTTCTCCTACTTTCTGACCCAGCTCTGTTTCCTCTCCCCCTCAATCCTCCTCCCCAGTGATTTCAATATCCACATGGACTCCACTGACTCCACAATAACCACTGACTTCACTGATTTACTCACCTGCTTTAACCTCACTCAACATGTCAACTTTCCTACCCATAACCGTGGGCACATTCTGGACCTTGTATGCTCTACTGGATTAATTTTGCACCATCTCTCTGGCTCCGACCTCACCCTCTCTGACCACTTAGCCATCACTATGACCATCAACATCCCCACCCCAGCACCAAGGCATTATCGCACTATCAACTTCCGTAAGCTAAACGCTCTTTCACCTACCTCATTCTCATCCACCCTCTCTGAAAAAATGTCCACTTCTCCCTTCGTTGACCTCCACACCTTCTGACCTCACTGACTACTACAACCACACTCTCTCCTCCTGCCTTGACCAGCTTGCGCCTATAAAAACCAAAACAGTTTCTTTCACCCATTCTGCTCCCTGGTTTACCCCTGAACTCCGCCTGATGAAAACTCGTGCTCGCCAACTTGAAAGACTCCGCAATAAAACAGGTCTCACAATTCACTCCCAAGCCTACAAGGACCACCTACAACACTACAAAGATGCCCTCTCCCGCGCCCGCTCCGCCTACTACTCTCAAATTATCCACTCTGGCTCCGGAAACCCAAAAGCACTCTTCTCTACAATAAACAAACTCCTCAGCCCCCTGAACACCACCACCCAGTCATTCACAGGAGACAACTGCATCTCCTTCCTTTCATTCTTCCAAAGCAAAATTGACAACATCTACAGCAGCTTAACCACCACCACACCTGCTCCCCCTCAAACCACCTGCCCCCCCCTTACCCTGCCAACCCCTGTCTCAGTTCTCCCCAGTCTCCCCTACTGACCTCTCTGAACTCCTCATAGGAATGAAAACTGCCACCTGCACTCTTGACCCCATCCCCTCCAGCTTTGTCAAGGCCTCCCTTCCTGCTCTCTCTCCACTTATCACTGCAACGATAAACTCCTCCCTATCTACTGGCATCGTCCCAACATTCCTCAAAATTGCTGCTGTTACCCCCATTCAGAAAAAACCTGGACTCAACCCTGACACCCTAAACAACTTCAGACCCATCTCCAACCTACCCTTTCTGTCAAAAGTTTTGGAACGCGCTGTAGCCACTCAACTTAAACATCACCTCTCTGCCAATAACCTGTATGAAACATTCCAATCCGGATTCCACTCCAACCACAGTACTGAAACTGCTCTCCTCAAAATCACCAACGACCTTCTCCTCTCCTCTGACGCTGGCAACCTCAACATTCTCATCCTCCTCGACCTCAGCGCCGCCTTTGACACCATCAATCACACCATCCTCCTCACCCGACTTGAAACCACCTTTATCATTACCGGCACTGCCCTCTCTTGGATCAAATCATACCTCTCCGACAGACGCCAGTTCATCTCCATCAATAACTGCAAATCCCCCACTGCTCCCCTCCCCCAAGGTGTCCCCCAAGGTTCAGTTCTTGGCCCCCTCCTCTTCATCCTGTACCTGTCCCCCCTTGGTCACTTAATCTGCCGTCATGGTCTCCAATTCCACTGCTTCGCCGATGACATCCAGCTTTTCATTTCCGCCAAGTCAATTTCCACCGTCACCCACTCTATCCTGACAAACTGCATCACTGAAATAAAATCCTGGCTTCAAATCAACTTCCTCAAACTTAACTATGAGAAATCTGAAATAATCATCATTGGCCCAAAAACGCTCACCAAATCCACCCATAACATTGCCCTCAACATCGACGGTTTCCCAGTATCCACCTCCCCTCACATCCGGAATCTTGGCATTGTAGTGGTTACCGCTGGGTATACACAATCGCCTTGCACCTGCCGAGGACGCGGCCAGGGAGCGATCACCATGCCGGGCTCGCCCAGGCCGCCCGGACAGGCCCAGATGCGCCTCTCCCGGGCATGCCCAGACTCGCCTTTCCCGGGCTCGCCCGAGCCGCACGGGCACGCCCGGTCTCGTCTTTCCCGGGCATGCCCAGACTCGCCTTTCCAGGGCTCGCCCAGGACGCCCGGGCACGTCCATACTCGCCTTTCCAGGGCTCGCCCAGGACGCCCGGGCACGCCCAGCCTCGCCTTTCCAGGGCTCGCCCAGGACGCCCGGGCATGCCCGCTCTCGCCTTTCCAGGGCTCGCCCAGGACGCCCGGGCACGTCCAGACTCGCCTTTCCAGGGCTCGCCCAGGTCGCCCGGGCACGCCCGGTCTCGCCTTTCCCGGGCAAACGCTCCGGCATGATGTGTATATATATTGCTGCCCAATAAACGGGCTTTACAGAGTGTGCCGGGTTCTGTACGAATAAACATGCTTTGAACTCAACCAAATGGCCTCGTTCTCTCGCCGTCCACGACTCCTAAACTGGTGACCTCGTCTACCCCCGAACGGATTCGGGGGCTGGAAACGAACACGGTGGTTCCGATCGCGCTGCCGGAGTTTTGGCACCGACGAGCGGCCATGTGGTTCGCGCACCGCCCTCGGCTCCTCCTCTATGACCGGAGGGACGAGCCCGCTCCAGGACCCTCCGAAGGAACGCAGTTACGCGATGTGGGTGGCACTGCTGCTCATCTCTTGCGCGCACTCTGACGTTCGCGGCACGGCTGCTTTGTTACCTTCGCGCGCGCTGCTGTTCGTCACCTTCGCACGACTTCACTCTACGACTACTGCCGCCACTACTTCTTCGACCCTGCACCCTCGGGAGGCCCGTGAGGAACCTCGGCAGCCTCCCCCGAGGCCTTGACCAACCCCTCGGTTGGCTCAACCGCTTTTCGCGTGCACCGACGCTGAGCGCTGCTTGAGCCTTTTTGGCACTGCACCCACGAACTGCAACCTCGGGAGGCCCGCGAGGAACCTCGGCAGCCTCCCCCGAGGACTTGCCCAACCCCTCGGTCGGCTCGACCCCGGTCCTACGTCCCCCCAGCGTTTCGCACAGCAGAGTACGTCGCGGCGGGGACGCCCCCCGTCCACGGTTCCCCCCGCTCGACCACCCACCACCACACCGGAACCCCCCCCCCCCCCCCCCACGACCCTCCAGGGGTCGCTTCGGCCAGGTCATCAGGACCCCCCTTAAATTGACCCTGCCGGTGCACGTCGATTCTGGAGGGGCGTGTGTAGCGGTTACCGCTGGGTATACACAATCGCCTTGCACCTGCCGAGGACGCGGCCAGGGAGCGATCACCATGCCGGGCTCGCCCAGGCCGCCCGGACAGGCCCAGACGCGCCTCTCCCGGGCATGCCCGGACTCGCCTTTCCCCGAGCCGCCCGAGCACGCCCGGTCTCGTCTTTCCCGGGCATGCCCAGACTCGCCTTTCCAGGGCTCGCCCAGGACGCCCGGGCACGCCCAGTCTCGCCTTTCCAGGGCTCGCCCAGGATGCCCGGGCATGCCCGCTCTCGCCTTTCCAGGACTCGCCCAGGACGCCCGAGCACGTCCAGACTCGCCTTTCCAGGGCTCACCCAGGACGCCTGGGCATGCCCAGCCTCGCTTTTCCAGGGCTCGCCCAGGACGCCCGGTCATGCCCGCTCTCGCCTTTCCAGGGCTCGCCCAGGACGCCCGGGCACGTCCAGACTCGCCTTTCCAGGGCTCGCCCAGGACGCCCGGGCATGCCCGGTCTCGCCTTTCCCGGAAAAACGCTCCGGCATGATGTGTATATATATTGCTGCCCGATAAACGGGCTTTACAGAGTGTGCCGGGTTCTGTACGAATAAACATGCTTTGAACTCAACCAAATGGCCTCGTTCTCTCGCCGTCCACGACTCCTAAAGCATCATCTTTGACCAAACCCTCTCCTTCGACAAATACACTAAACAGATCACAAAGACAGCCTTCTTTCACCTGAAAAACATCGCCCGTCTCCGTCCATCCCTCTCCTCCACGGCTGCAGAAACCCTCATCCACGCCTTCATCAACTCCCGTCTGGACTACTGCAACAGCCTCCTATTTGGTTTACCCTCAATAATCACCAATAAACTCCAATACATTCAGAACTCCGCTGCCCATCTACTCACCCATTCCCGGACCCGTAACCACATCACCCCCGTCCTTTACAAGCTTCACTGGCTCCCCATCCCCCAGAGAATCCAGTACAAAATCCTCCTCTTGACCTACAAAGCCCTCCATAACCTGGCCCCATCCTACCTGACTGACCTCCTCTCCAGACACACGCCCACCCGCAACCTCCGCTCTGCTGGTACCAACCTCCTGACCCCCCCCCCCCCCCCCCCCCCCCCCATGCGGACCAAATTCAGATCCTGGAGGGACAGGGCCTTCTCCATCGCTGCTCCCACCCTCTGGAACTCACTACCTCACACCATCAGAGACTCCTCCTCACTCACCACATTCAAAACATCACTCAAGACCCACCTGTTCAACACTGCATTCAACATTTAACCCACAGCATTTAACCCCTGACTATGTCTTCTCCTTCTCCTTCCTTTTGCTTTGATTATTTACCTGTTGATTTTTGTCTTTTTGCACTTCTTTTTTTTGTACTCTGTCAAAGCGCCTTTGGGCTTCTTGAAAAGCGCTATATGAAATAAATGTATTATTATTATTATTATTATTATTATATGAGCTGGATCTGATTCCATCTGCTGGAGGGGCTTAACTTTGCCCTTTCTGAAGAAACATGATGTGAAATCACAACCAGTCAGGGCATGAAGGCCGATGATTGCTTCAGTTATACCAGGCTGTTTCTTCTAAAGAATGGCAGCTACTTTAGAGACACCGATGTACCTTCAGTTGTTGCCAGATCCATAGTCCATGATGATATTGTTACATATTTATGTGAATGTATGTGAAGTACCATGCAGGTCTTTGCTTCCGTGTGTAGTATATTAAGTTGTTGTGTAGTTGTTGTGGTTGGAGGGTCAGGAGCCCTTCTGAAAGAGTGGCAGGAAACGGAAGTGGCCGGAAGCGGAAGTGGCGGGAAAGGGAGGAAAAAGACACGAGGGAAAGGAAGGCTTCTACTTCCTCGCCCCGCGACGACGAGAAGGGGGAATCGACCTTACGCTGCGCGGAAAACGCGCCGTTGCGAAACGTCTGGCGAGAGGAGTTACCTGGGCGGTAAATACCTTTTGACACGTCCAGTCACCGTGAGTTCGTGCACGAAACCAAGCGTCCGGGACAGTTTGCCCCGTCTACAAAGACGCGTACGGGTCCGCACGTTGGGCCTCGCTCGCGTCGGAAGCCGCGCTGGGTTTTGCCCCGTCTACAAAGACGCGTACGGGTCCGCACGTTGGGCCTCGCTCGCGTCGGAAGCCGCGCTGGGTTTTTGCCCATCTACAAGGACGCGTAAGGGTCGCACTTGGGGCCTCGCGCCCGTTGGACGCCGCGCTGGGTTTGCCCCGTGGCTTGGCAAGGAGGTGCGCTGCAGCCGCGGCCCCAGTCCGAGACGGCACGTTTAGAGCACGTCCGCCCGGGGCTCGTTCAACCGCCCGTGTGCGGAGAGGAGAGACATTGACCACGGAGGGAGTCAGGAGTGGGGCTCACGTGAGGAATGTATAAGATTAAGATGGCCATCTTAGAGTTTGTGTAGATGAGTTCACATGGTTGTAATATTGATTGTGCATGGTTGATGGTTGTTGATTGCTCAGTGAATATATTATTGATTATTCCGGATCCTTGGTGTGGGGTTTCTTCTTGACCGGAATTCATATTGATTGCGTTACGAAAGCGTATAAACCATATATCTTTCTGGCGGGGTCCCTCCCACGGTCCGGGGGTCACCAAGACCAGGTAGTTACCGGGAGGACCACGTAACAGAATTGGGGGCTCGTCCAAATTACGATTTGCGGTTTCGCAATTGGGTCTACGTCCGGGATCTAAAAGTGTATAAAATAATAAAATAATAATATTTTTGGTAATTAAAATTTATTAATTAATTATTAATTGGTAATATTTTTTTTTTGAGAAATTGGGGAAAGTCTTGGGGTGAAGGTTAACAGGTGTTAACGATAGGCACCATGGCGTTTGTGGCACAGAACTTTGGGGTAACCCCGAGTGAGGCACAGTTCCGAGCATTGCTAAAGTCGGATCTCTTGAAATTGGCCAAACATTTTAACTTGGAGGTCCGAACTAATTTGAGGAAGGCAGAGTTGCAGGCCACGGTGATACAATCTATGGTGGGATTAGGAACATGGGACGAGTTAGCCTGGGAGTGGCTACCCGAAGAACCAGAAGACGTGGAGCTCCGGAAACTGGAGTTGCAATTACGGAGCCAGGAACGGATCAAAGAAGAAGAAAGGAAAGCAGAAAAGGAAAGAGCAGAAGAAGAAAGGAAAGCAGAAAAGGAAAGAGCAGAAGAAGAAAGGAAAGCAGAAAAAGAAAGAGCAGAAGAAGAAAGGAAAGCAGAAAAGGAAAGAGCAGAAGAAGAAAGGAAAGCAGAAAAGGAAAGAGCAGAAGAAGAAAGGAAAGCAGAAAAGGAAAGAGCAGAAGAAGAAAGGAAAGCAGAGGAGAGGAGAGAAGAGAAACAAGCAGAGGAAAGGAGAGTGGAAAGAGAACTCCAGGAAAGAAGAGAAAAGGAACAAGCAGAGGAAAGGAGAGCTGCAAGGGACCTCGAAGCAGAGGAGAGAAAAGCGGAAAGGGAATTAAAGGAACGTGACATGCAGCTTCAGCAAGAAATCAAATTCAAGGAGCTGGAGTTAATGAGAGAACGGGGAGAGGCACCACCCTTGCTGACGGGGTCGACACCTAACCAGAAAACCTGGGATGTGGGCAGACATGTGAGGCTGGTTCCACCGTTCAGTGAAAAAGAAGTCGCGAAATTTTTTCCACACTTTGAGAAAGTGGCTCGACAATTAAACTGGCCGGAGGAGGCATGGACCATACTCGTGCAAAGTGTGCTGGTGGGGAAAGCTCAGGAAATTTATTCGGCGCTACCAATGGACCAATGTGCAGATTATGAGGTACTGAAGAAGCACATCCTCAAAGCCTATGAGTTGGTTCCGGAAGCTTACAGGCAAAAATTCAGGAATGCCAGGAAGAGGGAGAGTGAGACCCATGTGGAGTTTGCCAGAGTGAAAGAAAACATGTTTGATCGGTGGTGTGAGTCAAAAGGAGTCGGGAAAGACTTCGAAACATTGCGGGACTTGATCCTGGTGGAGGAATTCCAGCAGTGTGTCCACGAGGACATCAAAGTGTACCTGCAGGAAAAGAAGGTACCAAAGTTGTGGGACGCAGCCACCATGGCAGATGATTATGCCTTAACCCACCGAATAGGGGTCCACGAACCTAACTCCTCGCCTAGATCTCCGCAGGGGAGGTGGGGAACAGCAGGTGCGGAGAACGACCATACATGGCGGCGGCCTCGAGAGGATTATGGGGACAACTATGATACCCCACCGGTTCGAAATCGGAGGGATGAGGGCCCAAGACAAACTTATAGTTCGGGGGGCCCGAGGCAGACCACGAGTTTTTCCTCCGGGCCTACTTGCGCTTTTTGCAAGAAACCTGGACACTTGATGTCCAGTTGTTACCGCAGGAAAAGCGAAGACCCAGAGCGGAGTCCGACTACTACGACTCCAAACGCAATGGCCATTGTGAGAAATCGCCATCAAAAGGGTTACCAACCCTTTATTTCAGAGGGGTTTGTGTCACGGGATGGAGCCTCGACTAACCGGAAACCGGTTAGGATATTGAGGGACACAGGGGCACATCAATCTTTAATGCTTGAAGGCATTTTGCCATGGTCCGAGGAGACGGCAACGGGGGATAGTGTTCGTTTACAGGGGATCGGGGGCGGTGTTAGTGCTCCCCTTCATGTCATCCATTTGGAGTCCGATTTGGTGTCAGGACCGGTCACCGTCGGTTTACAAGCCACGCTTCCTGTAGAGGGTGTATCTGTGGTTATTGGGAATGATTTGGCCGGGGGTCAAGTTTATGGTAACCTGAGGGTTGGTAAAGAGCCCAGCAGGGAAAATAACGCCACACCAGCTCGGGATGGCGACAAAAGTGCCAAGTTATTTGTAGGGGGACTGAACTTCAAAACAGAGGAAGAAGTTCTGACCTCTGTCTTCAACAGATATGGGCCGCTGGTGGAAGTGCGGTTGGTAAGAGACTGGGAAACGCAACAGTCAAGAGGGTTCGGCTTTGTCACGTTTGCCAGCACAAAAGACGCCAGAGAGGCAGAGAAGAAGTGGAATGGCAAGGATTTGGAGGGTCGGACCATAACAGTAGGGAAGGCATTTCGTAGGCGTCGAGAGGTCTACAGGAGAGGACAACTGGGCGGTAGTTTTGGTGGTGGCCGCAGTCAATATTATTATGGAGGCTCCCTGAGTTACGGCCGCTCCCGAAGGAAGAATGGGCAAAGTAGTGGCCGAGAAGAAGACCGGTATTCAGGGGACTACAGGGACCAGTGGTCCCACCCTAATTATTAGGGACGTTCTGAGAAGTTGAAGCACTGAAGGCGGCGGAGCCGCCGAGCCAAGATTCCTACACGAATTAACCGTGAACGCCGTTCCTAAAGGCGTCCATGTAGGGAACTTTCCTGCACGGACTAACCATGAACTCCACGTTCCTCAAGGCGCCCATGTAGAGAACTTTCCTGCACGGACTAACCGTGAACTCCACGTTCCTCAAGGCGCCCATGTAGAGAACTTTCCTGCACGGACTAACCGTGAACTCCGCGTTCCTAAAGGCATCCATGTAGTGAATACTCGGCTTGGCCTCCCGGAAAAGTGCTATCGAGTGGCTTAACTGGCTTTATTTTTAAGTGATAACTGTGCCCGGGGGGAACTGATAATGTGGGGGGGTTGAGTTATCTGGTTTGTTTCTCCAAATTGGCCGGCAAAGAAAGTTTTCGCTGGGTTCAAACTTTCTTTCTTGAAGGGGGGGAGTGTTACATATTTATGTGAATGTATGTGAAGTACCATGCAGGTCTTTGCTTCCGTGTGTAGTATATTAAGTTGTTGTGTAGTTGTTGTGGTTGGAGGGTCAGGAGCCCTTCTGAAAGAGTGGCAGGAAACGGAAGTGGCCGGAAGCGGAAGTGACGGGAAAGGGAGGAAAAAGACACGAGGGAAAGGAAGGCTTCTACTTCCTCGCCCCGCGACGACGAGAAGGGGGAATCGACCTTACGCTGCGCGGAAAACGCGCCGTTGCGAAACGTCTGGCGAGAGGAGTTACCTGGGCGGTAAATACCTTTTGACACGTCCAGTCACCGTGAGTTCGTGCACGAAACCAAGCGTCCGGGACAGTTTGCCCCGTCTACAAAGACGCGTACGGGTCCGCACGTTGGGCCTCGCTCGCGTCGGAAGCCGCGCTGGGTTTTGCCCCGTCTACAAAGACGCGTACGGGTCCGCACGTTGGGCCTCGCTCGCGTCGGAAGCCGCGCTGGGTTTTTGCCCATCTACAAGGACGCGTAAGGGTCGCACTTGGGGCCTCGCGCCCGTTGGACGCCGCGCTGGGTTTGCCCCGTGGCTTGGCAAGGAGGTGCGCTGCAGCCGCGGCCCCAGTCCGAGACGGCACGTTTAGAGCACGTCCGCCCGGGGCTCGTTCAACCGCCCGTGTGCGGAGAGGAGAGACATTGACCACGGAGGGAGTCAGGAGTGGGGCTCACGTGAGGAATGTATAAGATTAAGATGGCCATCTTAGAGTTTGTGTAGATGAGTTCACATGGTTGTAATATTGATTGTGCATGGTTGATGGTTGTTGATTGCTCAGTGAATATATTATTGATTATTCCGGATCCTTGGTGTGGGGTTTCTTCTTGACCGGAATTCATATTGATTGCGTTACGAAAGCGTATAAACCATATATCTTTCTGGCGGGGTCCCTCCCACGGTCCGGGGGTCACCAAGACCAGGTAGTTACCGGGAGGACCACGTAACAATATTCTCATGTATAGTTTTCCAGATATTAGTCAGGTTCACTATGTTTTTTCGTTCAAAATTTTGGTAGATTAGCAAAACTATACATTTTTGGAATATTCAGAGCATGAGGAATCCAAAAATTAATGTTTACATTTGCGTAGACACCTTTGCGAAAATGACACTCAGGACAGTGATGAAGATCTGTAAAAGCATATTCCTGAACGGTATAAACCTCGTAGATCCTGTGTATAGGACTTATAGTTCAATCTGATACTACCTATAACTTCCTATAACAACCTATAACTTCAAAGGACTTGCAATATCATGTATTATGTAATACAGTTATATCACAAATATAAAGACAATGGTTTTCAATTACCTTTGTTTGTTGCTTATCTATAATCCTGAGCACTATTTTGAGGCCTTTATTGGATTCCTTGACCCAGAAAACATAGGATTAGCATATTTAATTAAGTCTCTAGGTTGACTAGAAGCCGAGATCGCGCAAAATATGTATTTTATGGCGGCCATTTTCAAAATCCAAAATGGCGTCCATGCAGGTGTCTGTGCAAATGCCAACATTGATTTTCAGATTCTCCATGCTCTGAATATTCCAAAAATGTACAGGTTTGCTAATCCCAAAATTTTGAAAGAAATTATATTTGTTAACATATTGAACCTGACTATATTGAGGAAAGTAGGATTTCAGCAATTGTTTCCTAAGTTTGGGCACTTTTGGAAGGGAAAAATATGACCCTTACTATGGAGAAAACTGCATTTTTGTAATGATTGACCATGAAAACATGGGTGTAGACACCAGATTTGTGATACTGCCATGTATAGTTTTCCAGATATTGATGAAAATAGGATTTTCGGTAATGGCGTCCCTATTTTGGGCGATTTGGGGGGGAAGGCACCGGCCCTGACCCGGCAGCAATGCATTTTTGTGATGTGGGGGTAGAACCCTTTCAACCCACGTGGTCAGTTGCTTCGGCACTTTTCACTTGAATAAACCTTCTGGGCTCCTGGTCTAAAGGACTTCGCACGACGGAGGATGCCCAGTCGGCGACTGGCTTTGGAGGCCAGATTTGAAATGAGGTTTTCCCAAGAAAGATCATGGCAGATAGTGAGACCCAAAAGCTTGAGTGACAGAACTTCTTGGAGAGGATTATTCAGAAAGTGGATGGGAGGGTTGTCCAGTCCGTCTTTTCGGAGAGGCATCGTAGGAGTGTGAGATTTGTCAGGATTGAATCTACTATTAGTATAGTATTAATCTACTATCACAGCTGTACAGAGCAAATATGTATGACGTAAACCGAGCTGTGAAGTAGGAAAGTCAGGAAGGAATGGGATGAATTGGGATTGATTTTATAAAATGGTTCATCCACAAAAGTGAATTTTCCATGATGGAGTCATTGCCTCTACAATCTAAGGTGCACGGAAGTTATGATTTCACCGCGAACTGATTGTCTGTTACTAGCGAAATTGAAGATTCAAAAGTACACATTGGTAGGGCTGCTCTGTTTGTCTGTCTGTATGTCAATCGCTTACAGGTCACATTTTTACTCCAATGTTTCACCACCTGGTAGAGGTGACAAGCTGGAAGCCTATTGGTTTTGAGGTCAAAGGTCAAGGTCACAGATTGTCAATTTTCAGCCGATTCACTTGGTGTCCATGTACAGTGCCTTCAAAAAGTATTCACACCCCTTGACTTTTTTCACATTTCGTTGTGTTTCAACCTGAATTTAAAATGGATTAAAATGAGATTTATTTTGTCACTGATCAAAACATAATACCCCAAAATGTCAAAGTGGAATTTTCGTTCTACAAATTTTTACAAAGTAATTCAAAATGAAAGACAGAAATATCTAATTTACGCTAGTATTCAAAGACCTGAGTCATTATTTTGTCGAGGTTCTTTTGGCAGCAATTACAGCTTCGAGTTTTCTTGGGTATGTCTGTATCAGTTTTGCACTTCTGGATTTGGGGGAGTTTCTCCCATTATTCCATGCAGATTTGCTCAAGCTTTGTCAGGTTGGGTGGGGAGCGTCGATGAACAGAAATCTTCAAGTCTTTCCACAGATTCTCAATGGGATTCAAATCTGGGCTTTGGCTGTGCCACTCAAGGACTTTCACGTTCTTGCTTTTAAGCCATTCCAGTGTTGCTTTGGCTGTGTGCTTGGGGTCATTGTACTGTTAGAATGTAAATGTTCATTGCAGTGTAATGTCTTTTACACTCTGAAGCAGGTTCTCCTCAAGGATTTGCCTGAATTTGGTTCCATTCATTGTTCCCTCTATCCTTACAAGTCTCCCAGTCCCTGCCGCTGAAAAGCATTCCCATAGCATGTTTGTGCCCCACCATACTTCATGCTCGGGATGATGTTAGATGGGTGATGAGCTGTGCTCGGTTTCCACCAGACGTAGCGCTTTGCATTCAGGCCAAAGAGTTAAATTTTTGTCTCATCAACCCACGAAATATTTTGCATCATGCTCTCAGTCTTTCACATGTCTTTTTTCAAACTCCAGGCGTACTGTCATGTGCCTTTTTCTCAGGAGTGGCTTCCATCTGGCCACTCTCCCATAAAGCCTAGATTTCTGAAATGCTGCAGAGACTGCTGGCCTTCTGGCAGATTCTCCCATCTCAGCCAAGGAACTCTGTAGTTCGTTCAGAATGGTCATTGGGTTGTTGGTCACCTCCCTGACCAAGGTCCTTCTTTCCCGGTTGCTCAGTTTGGTCAGACGGCCAGCTTTAGGAAGAGTCTGGGTAGTTCCATATTCCTTCCATTTCCTAATGATGGAGCTCACTGTGCTCTTGGGAACTTTCAACACTATAGAAAGTGTTTTAAACCCTGCCCCAGATATATGCCTCCTCAGAATTCAATCTCTGAGTTCTACGGACAGTTCCTTGGACTTCATGGTAGAGTTTCTGCTCTGACATGTGCTGTCACCTGTGGGACCTTATATAGAAAGGTTTGTTTCTTTCGAAATCATGTCCAATCAATTGAATTGGCCACAGGTGGACTCCATTCAAGTTGTAGAGACATCTCAAGAATGATCAAAGGAAATTGGATGCATCTGAGCTCAATTTGGAGTGTCATAGCAAAGGGGTTGAATACTTATTTACGCAAGACATTTCAGCTTTTCATTTTTAGTTAATTTGCAAAAATTTATAAAAAGAAAATGTTTTAGACAGGTAGACCTTTAGAGCCCTTTACACCTTTTATAATACAAGTAGTTCTCCAAATTTTTTGCCCACGACCCAAAACTTGAAATCACCTCGCAATCCATAGGGTCCCGGTACCTATAATAAAGTTGTCAGAAAAAATGCTTTTGAAGTGAAAAAACCCCCTCAAAAACTGGGATTTTGAGGTGTGGGGGGTTAAACTTTGAGTCATGACCCTGGTTTTGGGAACACATGCCATAGACCTTCAAGACCATTTTAAACATTTACACCCTTTTATATCCTTTGGACCTCTAAAACCCCCAATACTCTTTTAAGACCCTCTAAGATGCTTTAGACCCCAAAGACCCATAAGACCCCGAAGATGCAGAAGTTCTGGTGAAATCTCCCACGACTGCCCAAGATTACTGAAGTTCTGTTGGTACGCACTTTCCATCTTTGTGAGCATCATTGCTCCAATATTTCCTTTTCCGGTGAAGACAGTGAATGAATTGCATCCGGTAAACACATGTAGATCAATCAAACGGATACAGACATCAATACCTAGGTTTCTCGCTACCTAATTGACATGAATGTGTTTCTGACGGATCTGTGTCTACTTCTGGTAGAGTGGGCATGGAATGGTGTGACTGAACCCAAAGGTAAGCACAAGGATCTGTATCTTCAGCAGTAAGAACTACATCTTTGTACGCATCCTTTGCTGCGTTTTCAGTGTGAATCAGAACCCTCGTGTTGGCCTCGTCTGACCGTAGCTCACAGATTTCATCCTAGTTGTCTTATGTGATCCTGAAGCAGCAGTGGGTGCTCACATGTGACGTAAGGAAGCTTGTCACTCAGACTGACTTTGTGCTCCGACTACTTTCACTCTCGGCCCAGGATTTGATCAAGCTTGATTTGTTGAATGGGCTGCACAGAAAATTTCCCCACTGATGGATTTGTGTGACCCACAGATAAAATAATTTGATTTGTCTCAGAATTCCTGGAAACAATCCAAAAATTCCTGCATACCTGCTTTCTTCGTTCTTACTGGGGGCTGAGAGGATGGCCAGAACGTATGCAACCTACAAATTCCTGCCTTAACTCCTGCTGAGAGAGGGGCCACCCATATGTCCCCTTGCCTACAAACTGTTTTGGCAGAACCAAGGCTCTGAAACATAGAGTATATTAAGAACCAAGGCTCTGAAAGGATAAACACAGACATGTAGAGAGGAGATAGGGGTGGGGGAGGGAGCATGATGTGAGGGAAGTGAGAGGGGAATGGGGAGTCTGGGGAATGGGGAGGGACCAAGAGGTGAGGAGAGAGAGAGAGAGAGAGAGAGAGAGAGAGAGAGAGAGAGAGAGAGAGAGAGAGAGAGAGAGAGAGAGAAAGAGAAAGAGAAAGAGAAAGAGAAAGAGAAAGAGAGAGAGAGAGAGAGAGAGAGAGAGAGAGAGAGAGAGAGAGAAAAAGAGAGAGAGAAAGAGAAAGAGAGAGAGAGAGAGAGAGATAGAGATAGAGATAGAGATAGAGATAGAGATAGATATGGTGGAGAGAGGGTAGGGGGTAAGGGACAGGGGAGTGGGGGGAAGAGAGGAGTGGATGTACACAGGAAATTAGTATCCTACATCGGATTGGAGTTCCTACTGGAGAAGGTGAAACATGCCTATCCATTTTGAAATTTCCCATCCTTTATGCCAAATGCTTTGGGAGTCACCACATGTAGCTGTCAGGACACGCTCACCCAGCCCGCCTGGGGTACATTCTTAACCTGCACATTTTTACGCCGTAATTAGGATAAGTCTAGTTCTCGTTCTCTGTATTATTTAGCCTTGACGTGTAGCATGATTACCTAGAAAAACACCACTCCCTGACTCCCAGGAGCCACAACCCCAAAGTGTATAACTTACCTTATTTGCCAGAACATTCACAGTCTCATTCACTTTGCACTTCCTTGAAGTCGTCCTTTGACTTTTGCTCAGTTTCTTTCTTTAGCACTCGGGTCACCTGAACAGAAAGGCTTCTTTGTACCTCTCTTGGTAAGTTACATTCTGCATATTCTCATAATCGTGTGATTTCTCTGGAATATACAGGGTGTGTTTAATGTAAGGGTGGAAACAGGTCGGGTGGATTAAGAGAGCCTGTGCATTGGACCTGCTCTGGTTGATGATGTGTTGATATGCAATGTACGATAAATTTCTGCCCTTTAGACGAGACCAATGCCAAAGACTGGACCAAAGTCATAAATAAAACTGTTCATCTCGAAGGTCGAATTATTACCCGGCACATGCGGAGCGAAAAGCGGGGTTAAGCAGTTGGTTCACTTTGTCTGTCTGTCTGCCTGGCTGTCAGTTTGTCTAAAAATGTTAGTTTATGATCGAGGAATCCGTTTATGACTGAGGAATAACTTGATTTCAATTGAATGTTCCATTTTGAACACAAATCGGAACACGAACCTGTTGTTTTGCCGTACTTCAGATTTTTCAGATTTCAGTAATTCTTCAGACTCTGCACACGCAGAGAAGAATGAGATCATTTTTTTTTACTCTGTCTGCCTGTCTGGCAATAAAACAAAATTGAAAATCATTACAAACAGGAAAGCTACTGTTTTTAAGGCTGTCATAAAGGACACTAACAACAGGTATGAATAAATAATGCAATGTGTTAAATAAGGTGGTGTAAAAGACGCTGCATCAATGGCAGTAAACTTCCGAAAAAATATGTTTTTCTACAACCTTTAAAATCTTTATTTTATTTAAATTTAATTATAAATTTGAACAATGTAGAACACAAATCGCCTTTCTGACACTTTCAAAACCCTTCCGTTTAGCCGTACTTGGACAAAATATTACGGCATTTTACGTTATTACGGCCAATCAAATTTGCCACTTGCAGACCCTGCCAATGTCCTTGAAACTTGGTCGTCGGTGATAGCTCTAAATCTAGGGATTGGGGCAATGTGGGATTAGTTGTATCCGTCACTTTCTCTAGATCACAATTGGTTTTATTTACTGAGTAAATCCAATTTACTTTGTCGAACATCGATAACCTCTCTGGAATTGCCTTTAGAGGCCATTTTTCCCCACAGAGCAGGGGTTTGTCCTTTTGTGGGCACCTTGGTCCCCTTTTTGAAGCAATGTTTTATGGCCGGATGTCCTTCCTGCCACCAGCCCTGTTAGTCGCCTCTTGTGACACACAGGGAATTACCAGTGAGCTGGTACTCAATTTGCCGACCTCAGAGGTTAACCCCCTGGTGTTAATTCAGCGATCAACTGGGATTGGAACCGAGGATCCCAAGCCGGCACCCTAACCGCGAAGCCAACACCAGGCTGATAACCTCTCTGGCAACAGGTGAAATTAGTTAATTGCACTAAACTGATGAAAGGGGCTCAAAACAACTGACTACAACACCATATTCCTTGTATTTCAAATTGTCATTTTCTCTTGGTCTTCTTCCTTCAAACGAGAACAAATATCACACTGGTTCACAAAAAGGGACATCGCAATGATCTCACGATAATGTAATCGATATCGGTATCAGATTTCATCTTTAATCAGTACGGTACTAACATCACGCATCATCATTTTGGGTTTTACTCCACTCAATTGACCTTGGACGTGTTACTTTTGATCTGACAATGACAAATATTTGAACCACAACATAGTGGCCTCCTTGGATACTCTTTCACACAATATGAAGCATAGACAGTGGATGGGTTTAAACTAGAATTGAATGGGTACCTCAAAGCAGTGGGGATAGATGGGTACATGGATGTTGGCAGGATTCTGCAGGTTTGATGGGCCGAAATGCATCCGACTTAAGTCAGGTCAGTCATTTGGGACTTTTGGGACATGTAACCCAGCGGTACCTGCCGCATGGTCAGGTTGTCGGCAACTAAACCTACAGCCGTGGAGAAGAGGGTGGGTACGCAGCATTGCTGAAGACGAGTAAGGTATGTTCTCATCCGTCGTCCGAGGTGAACCTTAATCGTTGCGCCCCTCTGCCCCCCACGCCCTCCAATTAACTTTAGAAAAAGAATATTGTGCATTTTTATGAATAAAATTTATGCTTTATAATCAGATTTATTTTACATTAAAAAGGAAAATATAAATGATACTGATTGCACATTCTCATTGTCCTTCGCTTGCAGAGGATATTATGTACAAGAGGAAATTCATGTTCTAATGCATAATATGGCTCACGTGATGTCATACTATGTGCTCCTGACAATAAAAGCCTTGTGTATTTATAGTTTACATTTATACCTCTTGGGTGTTCATTATAATCTTTTATAGGAAGAGTACCCATCCCAAGTGACGGGAAAAGCTAGCAAAAGTTTCCCGCTCCTCCCTCTCCCTCCCCTTCTCACCCTCACCCCTTTCTCATCCTTCCCTCGCTCTCTCCCCCACTCCCCTGTCCCTCCCCTCCCTCCTCCACTCATCTCTTTCCCCCACTCCCCTGTCCCTTACCCCTACCTTATCTTCACCACTCCCCTCTCCCTCCCCTGTGTCCACCACCCTCCTGTCTCCCCCACTCCGCCCTCCCTCTCCTCGCCTGTTGGTCCCTCCCCTGACTCCCCATTCCCCTCTCCCTTCCCTCACATCATGCTCCCTCCCCCACCCCAATCTCCTCTCTACATGTCTGTGTTTATCCTTTTTAGTTTTACATCATCCACATACAGCAGATGCATCACTTTTCCTGTTTATTTGGGGATGTTATTTTATTAGATGTTCGGGTGTATCCGTGTCCTTGCTCATTAATGAGGTTACTTAGTGGTTCCAGGGCCAGGCAAAACAGGAGAGGAGAAAGGCTGTCTCCTTGGAAGATCCCAAGTTGTATCTTTACTTTTGGTATTTCAATCTTTCCTTCTGAGTGCTGCAGGATTAGTGTGGTATTCCATAGATCCATGTCTTTCTCAATCAGTTTGATTATTTGAGGATTTATCTTGTACATTTGCATGCACTTTATCATCCATGAATATAGGACACTGTCAAAAGCTTTTTTATAGTCTATCCATGCTGTGGACAATTAGGTTCTTCTCGTATTGCAATTTTCGAGTATGGCCTTGTTTAGTAATAGGTGGTCTATCGTTCCGTAACCTCCTCTCTTGCATCCCAGCCTCAAGGCTTCCTTGTTGTGTTAGATGGTGGTAGATTGTTTCTGTGATGATTCCTGTTAAATGTTTGTACGTTGTTGGTAGACGGGTTAATGGCCGGTATTTGTGGGGTAGTTGGGTCTCTCCAGAATTTGGGATGAGGAAAGTGTTACTTTCGGTGAGCCATTCATCCATTTCCTTGATGCCCTTGGATACGTTAATTGAATGCTCAAGCGCAGTGAATGTGGAGAGCATTAAATTGCTTTAACCAGAAGTTTGAGATCCCATCTGGGCCAGGGCTTTTGAAATTTGCCCTTTTTGCAAGATGTTATTTTCTATTTTCTGCATCAATTATTCCTCAAGATGTTGCTTCTTCTCTTTGAGGTTTTAGATTCATTCCACCTCCTTATTGTGTTATTTTCGAGCTTCATAAATTATTTTCCAGAATCGTTCCCGGTAATCTTTTTCAGGAGGGGATGACACATTCTGCTTCCGTTTCCCAAGTTCATGGTAGAATATTTTCGGGTTGTTTTCAAACATCTGACCTTGTTTTCTCATGTTATCCTCGTAGTTTTTTTATTTTCCTTGCTATCATTTCAATTTTCAGTTTGTTTTCAGCAACCAGTATGTATTTTATATTCGTATTTTATTTTCTGGATTCCCCTCTTTAGTTTTGGACTTTGGTTTCCTCTTTGGAATTGCTGTATTTGTCCTGTCTCCTTTCTGAGCATCTCCTTCCATCTCTCGAGTTGTTGCTTTCATGGTGGTGCTTGGTTTTTATCTGTGGAATCTGTTCTGCTCTTGGAATCTGTTTCCAATCTGTTTCCAATCTGTCTGTTTCCTTGTTACTTTTTCCTGTTGGAACCTGATCTGTCCATATCAGTGGAACGTGTGTGCGTGACTGCGTGTGTGTGTATGCATATGTATGTATGTATGTATGTATATATATATATATATATATATATATATATATATATATATATATATATATATATATATACATATATATACATATATATACATATATATACATACATACATAAATGTATACAGTCACGTGAAAAAGAAAGTACACACCATGTAAAGTTTTGACTTTTTCAACATATTTCAACACACAGCTATTTGATCTTCATTTTAAAAATATTGATAGATGAAGGTGATATAACATAACAATATCATGAAACATTTACATTTTGTAGTCCATTGTATAATTTAAATGAACATAAATGCAAATTTTGCATGTGGAAAAAGTAAGTACACCCCTACAATTATCACTACTTCAAATACCTAAAATTAGAATCAGGTGCACCCGCTCAGGTGCAAATGATTAGAATATCGTTAGAGAGGATCTTGGAGGAACCTGTCTTATTTAAACCTCAGACATTTAGTTTGGTTTGCTCTTTGTTGTTGAAGTGTGCGGCTTCACCATGCCTCGATCAAAAGAGCTCTCTGAGGCCTTCAGAAAGAAGGTTATAGATGCCTATGAGTCTGGGAAGGGATTTAAAAAGATCTCCAAACAATTTGAAATCAATCATTCGACTGTCCGGAAGATCATCTACAAGTGGAGAAGATTCCAAACAACTGCCAACTTGTTCAGGCCAGGCCGCCCCAGCAAGTTCAGCCCGAGAGCAGACCGCAAGATGCTGAAAGAAGTCTCTAAGAACCCCAGAATGTCATCACGGGACCTACAGGTAGCTCTTGCCACTGTTGATGTCAAAGTGCACAAGTTTACCATAAGAAAGAGGCTGCACAAATTTGATCTACATGGGAGGTGTGCCAGGAGGAAACCTTTGCTGTCCAGAAAGAACATCAGGGCAAGACTAAAGTTTGCCAATGCACACCTAGGCAAAGACCAGCACTTCTGGAACAATGTGCTCTGGACAGATGAGTCAAAGGTAGAGCTATTTGGCCACAGTACCAGAAGACATGTTTGGCAAAAACCAAAGACAGCATTTGACCACAAGAACCTGATACCAACTGTAAAGCATGGTGGTGAAAATATTATGGTTTGGGGCAGCTTTGCTGCATCAGGGCCTGGGCAGCTCACCATCATAGAATCCACTATGAATTCTTCATTGTACCAGAGGGTGCTTGAGGATAATGTGAGGCCATCTGTCAGAAAGTTGAAGCTCAACCGAAGGTGGACCTTGCAACATAACAATGACCCTAAACATACCAGTAAATCCACCAAGGAATGGCTGAAAATAAAGAAATTGACGGTTCTGGAATGGCCAAGTCAAAGCCCGGATCTAAATTCCATCGAGATGTTGTGGGGAGATTTGAAACGAGCTGTGCATGCAAGAAATCCCTCAAACATCGCACAGCTGAAAGAATTCTGCATGGAGGAGTGGGCAAAAATTTCTCCCAATCGATGTCAGAGACTTGTTGACAGTTATAAGAAACGCCTACTTGAGGTTGTTTCTGCCAAAGGGGCAATACCACCTATTAGAGCCAATGGTGTACTTACTTTTTCCACATGCGAAATTTGCATTTATGTTTATTTAAATTATACAATGGACTACAAAATGTAAATGTTTCATGATATTTGTTAGATTAAATCACCTTTATCTATCAATATTGTTGAAATGAAGATCAAATAGCTGTATGTTGAAATATGTTGAAAAAGTCAAAACTTTACATGGGGTGTACTTACTTTTTCAAGTGACTATATATAAATGTAAAATGCCATAAAATGCCCTAATGTATATATATATATATATATATTTGTATATATATGTATATACATGTATATGTGTATGTATGAATGTTTGCATTTTCTAACTAGTGCATTTTCTAACTAATGCATTTTATAACTGATGTGTTTTCCACTGATCGATAGGTGGCATGCCTCTTCCAGACTATGGCCCACCACTTTCACCAAGTAGCATGCCCGGCCGCTTCCATCGATTCAACAGCGTCACCCCCAAGGCAGCTGGTGATAAATTCAGCGATTACACAAGCAGACGGCGACACCTGAAGTCCATGTTTGGTTCTTGCTTGCGCCCTGGAAGTATTGATCATTCGCCTCGCTTCGAGGCTGATACTCATCATGCCTTTGATTTGGTGGACAAAAAATGGGGTTTGTTTCTCGCTTTCCTTTGATCACTTTTAACTTGATGTGTTTTTCTTTTCTCAATTCTCATTTTTGCTTGTCTGACAATGCATTTTTCTGATGTTTCCCAAATCGCCCTAAATGTCAGCCATATCCTTCCTTTCCTTCATCACCAATTTGCAATTTGTTTGGGTAGGGGGTTGGAATTAAAACAAAGATCATGAGTGTCGGGTTGAACCTAAAATTTCACCCTTGTATAATTTCCTAATTTTCTGATAATGTCAGAAATTTTTTGTAGTTGATATGTATCCGACTGACCCCACAACCAGATTCAAAGGAACTGAATGTGCAAAACGTGGATATGCTTGGTGCTGTTTTGGGGGACACCAAATTAAGGCATCATACAGAAGAGTTTGATCATACTAACCTGGTGGTGCGGAGAGGGGAGCCATTTTCGATAAGAGTGACTCTCAGCAATGTGTTCAACCCTTCTGAACACAATCTGCGCATTGAACTCTGCATGGGTGAGTAACTGGTATTGAGGTGATGGTGTTCATTGATGTTTCGTTCTCCTTGAAGCGGATATGTCATTGGTAGTTGCTTTAGGCCCAGCAACTCGTTGGATTATCACAGCACAACAAAACAAACTAGATGGGGTCTTTGGGTCACTCCTGGGAGATCAATCGGTTATATCCATGCCACGGGCCTGTTCGAGCAAAACTCTCATCAACAACATCAACAGCAACTTTCAGGGATGCGTCTTTGCAGTAGTTGTACCCCCCAACGCTAATTGGGGGCCAAATCCTCCACATTCTTCCCTGCTGCCCAGATTCGTCATGGCAGAACAGTCATGCACCAGCCCTTTCCCTCTTGCCTCTCTCTCTCTTTCTAACCCTGTCGTGGCCCTGACTTCGTGATGGTGGGGGTACACCATCCTATATGTGGGGAATCTCCGGGTCGTTCCTGGGAGATTGATCAGCTGTCTCCATGCTGTGGGCTTGTTCGAGAGAACTGTCTGGGGCTGTACAACACCAACAACATCAACAAACTTTGGCTTTACCTGGTGTTTACATGGTTCAATAAGCTTTACCTGGTGCTTTGAGGATCGGAGCCCATACACTAAATAAGTATTGAAATCTGGAGTGAAATCTGAAAAATTTAAGACATTCGCGATTCTTAAAACTAAATGCATTTATTTATTTATTTATTTAAGCAAGGCTGTCATCCCTCCTTCTGCTCTGTCGTCTTAATTCATACCTGTATAGGATAGGGTATCACTGTACTGTTCTGGGACCACTACCAGCGGTACTTGTCAGAAACCCGAAAATTTAGACCATCTGTTTTTAAAATTCCCTCGATATGACGGACCCAGATTCAGCAAAAGGTGAAATCCTTTTGGGCAGCATTTGTCTGGAATGTCTTACGAAACAGATAATGCATAGATTTTTATTTTATTTTAGAGCAGAGCATCTTGCTTTGACGAAGGGCTATAACATGAAAGCTACCAAAGCTTTTCATGCTTTGGCTGTCATGCTTTCATGCTTTCAGAATCATTGGAATCTCCTGCGATGAAGTCAACTCCGAGGGCCTTTCACTCACTCACCACAGGCAGGTTCGTGGTCTTTCTGTCTTCCACCGACTCCTCTCCGGCCTTGCTCCTCCATCTCTGTCTGTGCTCTGTCCCCCAAATATTCCTACAGGTCGCACAAGATCTGCCAGCCACCCTCTGATGGTTAAACTGCCAAAATCAAGACTCTGCTCACCTTCACTCTTTTTCCCCGCCTCTGGAACAAACTCCCTCACTCTCTTCATTCCCACTCTTCCCTCCATGTCTTTAAAACAGCTGTTGACCACCATCTCTTATCTTCCCCCATCCAAAACCTTGATCTTTTCTACCCCCGTTAATTCACCCCAAATCCACTTTTTTGAAATACCGACTTCCTTCCTGGAAGTCCTAGCAGTGTCCACGTGTTGTTGTTTTTTTTACCTCTCCCACCCCACCCCACCCCCCTTCCCATGCCTCCTCCCCCCAAGCCCTCTCCCTCCCACAGATCTCCCGATGTCCCTGCTCTCCATCTTGTTCTCCCGCTCCCTTTATCATATATTTTATGTTTTATGCGTCAATTTGTCTTTTTGTGATCAATGTTAGCTCTTACACTAGCCTCAATCTTGTATAGAAAAAAAAAAGAAAAAAAAAAGTCAACAATATGTTTTCAGGTGAGAGTGACTTCTCTTTTGAAACACTGTTTCTTTGCAGGTTTTTCTCCCAAAGTGAACAAAGGGACATTAGTTTCCCTACCAGTGACACTGGAACGCCAGCAAGACTACCGCGGAGCTTGGTTGCGGCAAGGCCAGGGTTCATGTGTGCTTGACATTGAGGTGACGCTCTCTCCAAAATGCCTTGTCGGACGCTTTGAGCTTTACCTGGTGCTAATGGGAGCCGATGGAAAGCAACGCTCGAAGAGAGTCCCTGAAACAGACATCTATGTGCTCTTCAACCCGTGGTGCCCAGGTGAAAGTTTATGACTGGACGGAAGCGTCCAGGAGAAATTTTGGCAAAGTTGTCTTGACTAAGAATGATAGGATTCACATTTATAATTAGTCACATTGATGTTCTTTACTTTTAAATACTTCACAAAAAAGCTCAAGTTAATAAACTTACCTTAGTAATGGAAAGCTGAAATTACGAATCAAAAGATGAATTCCATGAAAATCGTCACCCACGTGTGATTCCGTCACATTACCTGGTCTGCCTCACTGAGAGTAGTACTCGTCTGTAGCCATGTGACAGTTCTGGTTCAATACATATAATTGAATTCTCTCTGCTCTTCTTAGCATTCAAGATAATTACCTTATATGTTCAAAATTAGAGTGCACATGGTGATTCCGTCACGATGGAATTCATGAAAAGCTCAAATTAGTAATCAAATTAGTAAATAAAAGGCCTCTCTTGGTTAATCTCGTCAAATAAGGCTTACCACCCAACTCCTCTCTTATGTTCTCCTTTTCTCCTATTTGTGGAAATTCCAGGATGGGGAGATGGTTAAATCTTCCTCTTATATCTAGGAATTTGAACAGGTGGTTCCCTTATATCTACGATGGGGAGAGAATTTGGGGAGATGATTCAGACCAGATAATTCCATCTTAGATTTCCTGCAGTACCAGAGAAGTTTCCTGCAGTACCAGCTCATGTGCCATCCATCACTCCTCCCCATGTACATTATTTTCTACCCCCATTAACCCTACCTCACTCAACCCTCTGACTTGCCAATTACTGCAGTGTATTCATTCTCTCTCTTCCTGTTCAGTCATTGGCTTGCTCATTTCTCACATTATCAGTACTTTGCCTTTTTACCCTCTGCCACCCTGCTCTTCCAAACCTGATGTTGGTTTAATGGTTAACGTGGCTGGCTTAAGATCTTAGGGTCTTGAGTTTGAGCCCCTGTCGTACTGTTGAATTAACACCAGATGGATTGACTCAACCTGTCAGCTTACTGGTAACAGGGGCACTGCATTAGCAGCACAGCCGAGCTTCCAGGAAATGACGCAACAAGCAGCCATAGGCTGCATATGAAACACCAACAACCACACTCTTCCATGAGCTTCAGTGTCATATATATATATATATATATATATATATATATATATATATATATATATATATATATATATATATATATCATTGGTCAATCTCGCCCCAATTGACCATCGTAGAGCGGCCTGCGTGCCCCGATAACCCAATGAGTTATACTGGACAGGTCTAACGAAACCAGGCAGGTCAAAAGGTAGGGTAAACCTCAATGTCAAAAATCCTGATGTCGGCAGGAGGGCCTCAGTAGTTGAAATGACGAAGCCGAAAGACTTTTTACCCAGCATTTCAAAGATTTAAAAAAAAAAAACCCCCACCTTTAGAGGCCATTTTTCCCCGCAAAGCGGGGGTTGGCCTTTTTCGGGGACCGTGGTTGTTGTCGTTTTTCGGTCCCCTTTTTGAAGCAATGTTTTACGGCCAGATGCCCTTTCTGCCACCAACCCTGTTTGTCACCTTTTTACGACAAACAGGGAATTACCAGTGAACTGGTACTCAATTAGCCGACCTCGGAGGGTATGACAGGCTGAGTCAACCCCCTGGCGTTAATTCAGCGATCGACCGGGATTCGAACCCAGGATCCTAGGTAACATCCTAAGCTGGCACCCTAGCGGCTAGCCAAACACCAGGCCCAACACCATTTCAACGATGAAGATCATAAATTCTGAGAAAAAGAATGCTGCGTATTCATGTATAACTTGCGACCACATAAGTATAATTAGCAACCGAAAGAAGAAAGATATATATACAAATACAGATACATTCAAAGTACAGCGCCCCCATGCCAAATAATTAAATATCCTCCAGCTCATAGAGACTGTATTTGGAGGGAGAGTTGCACAATAATTGATTGATTAATTGCATAATTAAAATCAATAAAAGATTGTCATAAAATATTTTCTTAATCAATTGGCTAAAACTATAACTCAACCACTAGTGCCTCGTCCGAAGATGTAACTTTTAGAAATTTAATTAAATAAGTCATTAATAAAAAATAATAATAATTCTTTAATTAATGCCAAATAATTAAATATCCTCCAGCTCATAGAGACTGTATTTGGAGGGAGAGTTGCACAATAATTGATTGATTAATTGCATAATTAAAATCAATAAAAGATTGTCATAAAATATTTTCTTAATCAATTGGCTAAAACTATAACTCAACCACTAGTGCCTCGTCCGAAGATGTAACTTTTAGAAATTTAATTAAATAAGTCATTAATAAAAAATAATAATAATTCTTTAATTAATCAAAAAATAATTAATCGATTAATTGATCAATCAATAAATCAAAAATACCCTTTACAGCCAAATCATTTGATCATTGTCAAGTCCAAATATCAGCTTCGTAGCTCAGCTTCCTATCAGCTTCTTTTTTTTTTTACGGACGCATTTACGGTTTTTAATATAAATTTTAATTTATGTGTGCTTTTGTCATTTATATATATTATTGACATTTATTTCAGAGTTTACACTTATAGAAGTTACAATTTTCAAATGCTAGCTATTGATTGAGGTTTTTTTTTCGTTTTGTTTTTCACACATGCCTTTACGGTTTTGTGCTTAAATTTTCATTTCCGGACGCTTTACGACGGTTATGTGATTTTTTTTTTTCCCGATGTACCTGCTCGATGTCCGTCGGCACGCCAGCTTTATATTATATGTATATGTATGTATGTATATATATATATATATATATATATATATATATATATATATATATATATATATATATATATATATATATATATAAATATATATATATATATATATATATATATATATATATATATATACACATATATACGTATATATATATATATATATATATATATATATATATATATATATATATATATATATATATATATATATATATATATATAGTTGATACCAGTCTACATATTATGGTTGAAGCCTTTGGGGCTGCATTAGAATGTTACGTCTGAAAAGGCAGCACTGCCAAAAATACTGAATGGAAAAGAAAAATAAATAACCAAGAGTACCTTCTATTGCTCCATTAAGAAATATAAAACATCATTTATATGAGTTTGCTTTTCTTGTGTTATTATGTTGACAATTCAGCAGAATCTGAATCAACACCAGGAAGGATACACATGGGAAGATCAAGGAAATGCATTTGAGATCGCATAGATTGATAAAAAATATGAAGGTCATGCTGCGTCTCACAATGACCCTTTAAAATCTCTCCCTGTAAAAAGGAATAACTTTTACATTTGTAGAAAGTATTATTAAAAGTCCAAGTTGTAATTAAAGAATGTTTGCAGAATTTCACATATTTTCGAACATTTACTAAGTAAATCATGAAGTAGAATGCTGTGGCAATTTAAATCCAGTTCTGGCTCCAAAGTAGGCACGTGATGCTTTGCAGGTCTCCATTTCCACAATGGATTCAAATGATCACAGGGATGTGTCATTTCATTGTTTGCAGATGACTCGGTGTACATGGAGAGCGATTTGGAGAGGACGGAGTATGTTCTGAATGAAACGGGCATCATCTTCCAGGGAACCCAGAACCAAATTAGCAGCCGGCCTTGGGTGTATGGACAGGTTAGTTGAAATTGGATTAATAATGTTTCTAGTTCTCCCTCAAAATCCCTTCATATGGGGTGAGACCGGCCCGGAAGCTGCTGCTCTGTCCACAACACTCCTCCACCACCTTCAATCATTAGCCATTTCTCTGCACTCTCCATCCATCTCCACTTTTCTGACATCCATCTTCACACAATCCTCCCATCTCAACCGAGGCGTTCTCCATTTTCTCCTGCCTCACTATTTCAACACATCTGCTCTCTTTGGAAAGCAATCTACCTCCATCCCAACTTCAGCCAGCTCTTTATCAAACCTCCTGTCAAGCTCATCTGCATATGAATTTCCTCCCTCAGTTGGCCCATCCTCCTCCTATCCACACGCTTCACTCCCACAATCCTCCTGACCGAGCTCTTTATGCAGACCTGCAGCCTACGTTGTTGTCTCTCTGCCAGTGCCACCGTTTCCAGAGTGCAGAAGTAGGCTAGCGTAACACAAGACACCGAAACTTTCGCCTTCAATTTCTTTGACATCTTCCTGTCCGCCATCAAACCCCCAACTTTCCAACATGCATTCGCACCCACTTGTACCCGCCTCCATAGCTCGGTCTCCAAATGACCATCACTGGTCACCGTTTCACCGAGGTACACAAAACTATTTCTCTACCTTATCTCCTTCCCTTTTACCTTAATGCACAGTTTCTCTTTCTGCTGTCTGACCCACATTACCGCCATCTTCTCCAGGCTCATCTTCAGTCCATGCTTCTCAAATGCCTCCTTCTGCTCCTCCAGCACTTCGTGCATTTCCTGTTTGCCTTCTCCTACTATTGCCAGATCATATGCATACAGTATTTTCCTGAGGACATCTTTCATGCTGATCTTTCTGCCGGCTCGTCAAGAATCGTGGAAGAGCGAGAACACAGAAAGGATCAAGACACAACGGAACAAAGGGAACAGCAGAAAGAGAAGGGGGAAATGCCAACAGCAGGGCCGATGTACAAAATAGATGGAGACGGACAACAAGGGATGTGGGTAAGCATGAGGGGTAGTGGAGAATGCAGGGGGGTAGATAAGATGGATACAGAAGCAAACTCCCAGAAAGGAAAACAGGAAACCTGGTGGGGGAAGGAAGAGGAGAGTGGGGTAGGGGTGTGGGAGTGGTTTTATAGGGGTAGAAAAGATCATGGTTTTTGAATAGAGAGTGATGTGAGATCGTGGTGAATAACTCTCTTGTAGACCTAAAGGGAAGAGTGAGATTGAAGACAATGTGGAAATTGGTTCTGCAGGTGTGAAAAACAGGGAACAAATGAGTGGAGGTGAGCAGTAATCCAAGGTGGAATGACCTGGTCTGAATCCAAATTGGTGATCTGAGATGAGGTTGTTGAAGAAAAGGAATGACTTCATGTCAACTGAGGTGATGAATTCCATGACCTTGCTGATGATTGGAAGTAAGCTGATAGGTCTGTAGTTAAGGGGGTCGTTTTTTGCTCCTTTTTATTTAATTCAGTGATATAACCTGACTTCCAGGCAGACGGAAGATGATCCCGGGCAAATGATAGGGAGAAAAGGGCAGAGAGAGGAAGTGCAAGAGCAGCAGAGCAGGCTTTTAGGACATGTGAGCTGATGCCGTCCATTCCATTAGCAGAGTAGATTTGAGGGTTTCCAGAAACATGCAAATCCTTCTCATGTGCAAAAGACACAGAATCCAGGAGCAGTTGGGTGTGACTAGTAGGGTGGGTACAGAGAGGGAGGGGTTGGTTACGCAAGATTTGGATTAAGGGATTTGGCCTTCTCATGAGCACTCCTCCACCACCTTCGAAATGAAAAGTTCATATATATAGGGGCGCCCTGCATCTGGCAAATAAAATACATGCTTCTTCATGCAGCTGTATGAATCAAATGGACGCCCCTTTATATGAACTTTTCTGGAGCATTACTTGGTTCCTCCTCAAAACACAAGGGTAGTCCTGCATGCACACGAGATTTTTTTGAATGCCCCTTACTTTGTATTGTTTGGCATTTTCTACGAGCTATGGGATGTCCCTTCTTTTCTATACTTTGTCACATGGTACATACCCTTATATAAAGGGGCCTTTTCTATGCCCTGGCATTTTACCCAAGAATGAAGATGTAACTGTACACCACAATGGAATTCTAGGTTTTTTCAATTGTTGTTGTTTTTGGAGTGAAGAAGACATTTTTGTTGTTTGTATTTTTTGGAGTGAGTAGGGTAAAAGGATTAAGATGAGGGATCAGAGGTAACAATACTTTGGAGAAAAGGAGTGAAAACAAAGCATGTGTGGTCAAAATTGGAGAACGAAGCAAGAACTTGACTAGCCGAGCCCGACGCAACTAGGCCGGACTTTATCATTGACACAAATTTGACAATTCAAAACAACAAGGTACGGTTTGGCACAGAAACTTGGATGAAAACATGACCAGTAACAGAAGAATGAAAATAAAACAGTAAAACACAATGTATCTGGTCTGGGAAATATAGCTTTGTCGATCTCGACGAAGGAACTCACGAAACAGCAACACAGGTGTCCGCAACCCGGAACCGAAAAACTTATTTCACCCATACACGCCTTACATCATCATAACTTTTGTGTCTGGCGCTTCCATCCTTGTTAGCGTCACCATCACCATCTCGACTGGGACAGTGTCATTATAAGCCTTCTCAAGGTCCACACTTCCTATTGCCATTCTCCCTTACATCTCCAACCCCTTCACTCTCATCTGTCTGTACATAAACAACCCATCTGTCACCTCACTTCCCTTTTTAACCCCTGTTGTTCATCACCTATATTCTGTTCCACATTTTTTCATATCCTGCTCTCTATGAGCTACATAATGTGACTTAGAAGCATAATGACTGATCTGTACTTCCCCAGATCTTATACATACCTCTCCTTTCCTTTTCCATACTGTTATAATTAGACCAGTTCACTCCTCCGGAATCTTACCCTCTGTCCTACAATATATTGAACAGTTTGTTCATCAAACTGATTCCAATCTCACCAATTGCAATTAACATCTTCACACGTACCTTAGCGGCTAGGGTGCCGGCTTGGGATCCTAGGATCCTGGGTTCAAATCCCGGCCGATCGCTGAATTAACGCCAGGGGGGTTGACTCAGCCTGTCATCCTTCTGAGGTCCGCAAATTGAGTGCCAGTTCACTGGTATTTCCCTGTGTGTCACAAGAGGCGACTAACAGGGTTGACGGCAGGAAGGGCATCCGGCCATAAAACATTGCTTCAAAAGGGGGACCACGGTGCCAAAAAAAAGGCCAACCCCCGCTCTGCGGGGAAAAATGGCCACTAAAGGTGGTTGTTCTTCTTCTTCTACACGTACCTCAGCAATGCCTCGTGCTTTCCCTTTCTTCAGCCTCTTTAACACTGTCTGCACCGCCGCCTCCATAATCCCCACAACCTCCACTTTCCCCTCTATGTTGCGTGGCAACTTGAGCTCTTCATTGCTTCCGTCCTGGTTCAGCATACTCCTTGAAATAGGCTTCCCCTATCGTCAGTATGCTGCTTTCTTCTTCTGCCCAAACAAGTGCAACAACATTGCATCCAGTTGTGCTCCATCCTCTTCCAAACCTCCTTCTTGTAGACCATCTTTGCTACTTCCGCCCCACCTGGTTTATATTACCTGGTGTTGTGCCCTTTCCCGATGTTCTTCCACGCAGATTTTCACAACCCACGAATGCCTCTCTGTACTTCTTCCACTCCTCGTCCAGACCCCTGACTTATTTTCTAATTTCCTCATACTCCTCCTTCACCATCTTCTTGTACTCTACAATGACGTTGTCTTTGCACACACATTTATATAAAGAATTTGCATCCCTCCTCTCCCTCCCCTCCCAGACCACTGGCAAAGATAAAAACACCCCTATGCGCTAATTGGGGTCATGCTGATCCTATGTAGCAAGTCTGGATGTAATTGTCCCAGAACTGTAGGAGGAGTTGCATGACAAACAAACAAACAAACAAACAAACACCGGTCCGTGAATTATAGTGAGGATTGCGGCTCTCCCACTTCTGGAAGAATGAAGCAGTTACAGCAAGGCCGCTTTTTGCCACCAGCTCCACCAGATCATAACCCTCTCTTCCACGTTCCTCATCTGAATCTACTGACACACTCCTCTTCACCTGGCTCAACTACCCCCACATGCGCATTATTCACATGTTTCATGTGAAAAATAATAATAAATATAAATGGTATTGCATAGCACTACTTCATTATATAGCATTAGTTGGATTGGCTTATAACAGAATGTGGAACATTCAATGACAAAGCATATTCTTCCACCACTAATAATCTGGTTATCGAAAAGCCTGGACCCAGTGGGTTTCTCAAGAAGCTGTCATTGTCGTCATAAATAGTTATATTTATCCTCAAAGGCTCAGGATGACCTAGAGGAGGGCGCACTCATTTGTGAGCGGTCTAACCTGGCCTTGAAGCTCGATCAACCTATAAACTGTCACCCTGGTATTTTGGGAGCAGGGCGAGGCATCATTATGTGTCTGTACCACCCTTGGATGGATGCCAAACTGGCTGCGACTATGGCATTAATTGGTAGGGCGTTAAGGGTCTGACGGTGTTTTTCGATGAAAGGTAGCTAGGTTATTGCCAGAATCTTGAACAAGTTGCCAATTCCTGCCCTGACTAATGCTTGGAAAACAATGGTAAACCACCCAGTGTAATCCTTAACAGGAGACTGCTTCTGTAGCAAAAAAGCTGCCCTCATGGAGTCATACAGAGCACATGAAAAGAGAGAGATTTGACTGACAATATTGCTTCTTGAAAATAGTTGGCCTTCAGGTTGATACTTTAGGCTCATTTTACATATTTTCACCCCCACATAACCTTAAGGATCCTTACTATATTCATGGACCGGTGTGTGTTTGTGTGTTTTTTGTCACGCTACTTCTCCAACAGTTCTGGGCCCATAACATCCAGACTTGCTACATAGGATAAGCATGACCACAATTAGCGTATAGGGGTGTTTTCATCTTTACCCATGGTTTTGGTGCGGAACACAAATTCTCTATGTAAATGTGTATTGTGTAGCGCCTCCTCCAGGTGGGAAAGGGTATTACAAGTCCCACCCTTTATGGTACAGTATTCCTGTCCCCACTTTTTTTTTTTTTTAATACAAGATCGAGGCTCGTGTAAGAGCTAACATCAATCACACAAAAAAAAAAACGGACACACAAAACATCCAAAAAAGGAAGCGGGAGACAAGATGGGGAGAGAGAGGGAAGCACACAAGTACAACAGCAGAGGAGGACAGGGACAACGGAAGATCTGTGGGAGGGAGGGGGCTTGGGGAGAGGAGGCAGGGGAAGGCAGGGTGGTGGGTGGTAAAGTATAAAACACATAGACACTGCTAGAAATTCCAGGAAAGAAAAGAGTCGGTATTTCAAAAAAAAAAAAAATGTGGATTTGGCCTTCGTGCATGTAACCCGGGTTTTTTGGGGGGGAGCGATTGAGGGAGCTGTCAATTACCTATACACCACCCAAATAAAGGTATGTGTCAGAAGAACGTGTTGCAAGGTCGCCCGTAGAGCGGGTACTCTACGAGTATAACTTAATTATCCAGTGCTTCATATAACCTACAAATCAAAATAACCGCTCAAATTGTTCCTGTTTTGCTTCAGTTCAATGCAGGCATACTGGATGCATGTCTCTTCCTCCTGGATAAAGGTCAGCAACCATACTATGGACGAGGGGACCCTGTCAATATTGTTCGAGTGGTTTCAGCTTTGGTGAGTGTTGGTGACTTTTATATTATTGGTTGATTCATCTGGCATTCCAAAATATATTTTCTAAATCCGATAAATGCATGAACCACTGCAGGGTCACCAAAAGTGTGCTGCTGAGGTTAGTTCTCTCGAGGCTTGAACATTTGTGGACCACAAGCAATAAGGCACCTGAGGCTGACTCTGATCTTTCCTATTTGCTCCAAAATTGGAAGAGTGGAGTTTAGTTATTTTTATTGATTCAGCTGTGCCTTTTATATATCAAAAATGGATAATCCCAACCACATCAAACCATTGACGTGTATGTATATATTGTTGTAGAAATGGCTCTTAAGGGTTAATGCTACTTTGCATAGTTCATTTATTTAATGCATGTCTTAAAATAAGCCTGAGGTGATGTAGTCTTGAGCCAGGTGAAGATGCAGATATGCATATTTATATTTAATAATCAAAAACCTCAATCACTTTGACCTCATTTTAATGTCCTTACCTTTATAAATCCATCTAAATGTCTCCTTTAAGTGTTTGCAAGGCCTTGATATGCTACTTCTGGTGAAAAATTCAAGTTGCAGGTACCACCAGACTGAGCGGTCTGAGTCGTCAGCAGCTGCCGATGTGAAAGGCTCATGGATGGGTTTGCCCCGCCTACAGACCGAGCCGGCGACCAATGTTAAGGGAGAGAGAGGAGGCGCTTGGCGCACCAACAATGTCGTTATATTCCAAAGGGATAAAAGGGTGGAGCGAGGATGGAATCAGAGAGTTTTCAGAAATTTTGGAGGAGAAGTTTTGCCCATCACATGCTCCTGGTGAGCCAAAGCCACGCCTCACCAGAGCCACGGCAGTGCTCTCTCCTTTTCTCAGCCCGATGAGCACATGGGAATATCAGTTGCTGGGACATGCGGCCCATTGCCCTGCCGGGAAATCGAACCACGGTCTACTGCACGACTCTGCTGGGTTTGCCCAGAAACTCTTCTTGTCTCGTGGATTCCCTATTGTTTGTCTGTTGCGGTTTTGCTTGTCAGGCCCTAAGGCTTAGGAAATTAAGGATCTCTGTTGGCTTCATGGGTGCATATGGTTCAGTAATAATTAAGGCGCATTGGTTTCTTACCTCATTATTGGTTCATTGCTTCCCCTTGTATTTCCTTCCCCGTAACCATTGGCATTATAATTAAATATAGCTAGTCTTGGGGTGAATTCATTCAGGTTGTTGTGGTCCCTCATTTGGTGATTGGGAAAGCCTGTTGAAGGTTAATTTGTGGAGGTCATTAGGCCCATCAAGCCTGCACAATGGTTGCCAACTTATGATTGATTGTCCAATGCTGAATGTCAAGCAAGAAAGCAGCACGTGCCATTTGATATAAGCAGCACGGGTTGGGTTTGAACTGCCAACATCTCAGACTCGGAGCAGACGATTTAACCATTATACCACCGAGTCTGATTAAGTGGTCATTTCGGTGATATAGCAAAGTGTAATTGAACAAAAGCAGGAAAACAATATGCCATTTTGGTTACACTACAAAAAAAGCTCAAACAACACATACAACAAAGTATAGATAACTGTCTGATATAAATGGGGCACAGAATAATTTTATTAACCTCGTTCAGCCTCCAAACATCGTGTCTGACATGTTTCATCCATGTACTCTGTAGATTAACTTCAATGATGATAAAGGCATACTGGTTGGGAAGTGGACGGGAAACTACCGCGATGGGATTTCCCCAAATGCCTGGACAGGCAGTGAAGAGATACTTCTACAGTTCCACAAAACTGGAAAAGCAGTCTGCTATGGCCAGTGCTGGGTCTTTGCAGCTGTTTCAAACACTGGTATGGACTTATTTATTCGTTTTTTTTTTGTATTTTGCATCTGCCATTTCTAATATATTCAATTGAAATTATGGACAAAGCAGCTGGGCATACGCAAGCAATATATCTTCCACGAGCCGCGAGCATGACCTCGCAAGCATGACCGGCTTCTACATTCACGACCTTTTTCATGAATCAGGAACCGCCAGGAACCTATCCTCCCTCCCCCTCCCTTTCCCCATTGAAGCAATGCCCCCACATTCACGGTTTTGACATTCACGCCATTTTCCAGGAACGTATCCTCCACGAATGTCAGGGTCTCACTGTACATTGCTACTCCATCACCACCCTTTTTACATATATTTTTCCATACATACAAATTTTACATACAGAGAAACCAATAACATTAAATTGGAAGTTCAGAATATTTGGAAAATTAACAAAAGAATCAATATGCTTTTTCATGCTTCTTTAATTGAAGTGTGTAGTAGAGACTAGAAGAAACACATTTTGTCTAATTAAAATATTGTACAGGAGGAGGTGAAAAATGTGTGTCCATCAGACCAAAGTTTCAGAGAAAAAAAATTCATACTGATCGGATAAAGTGTTATACTTGTCGAATTATGACGTTATAATGAAGGCACCAATGACATCATCATTAACATATCTTATTCCCCATGGGGAGAACTTCATAATGAGCCTTGTTTAAATTTTTTTCCATTGCATTGTTTTGGAGATATAGAGGTATAACTTTTTTCCAATGTGGTGTCCGTACCACGTGACTGATGACGTCATAATTATGAATTATGAATAAAAAATTATACAGGCAGAGGCGCTCCGATGGTAACATTTCGTGTCAATCGGAGCAACGGTTGCCGAGAAAATGAATTTTTGAAATGCAGTCACGCATGTACGGCACATGTACCGTACATAGGCAATGATGATGTCCACTCCCACATCCGTACATACACAACCGAATACCTAACCCTGCTTTTCGCTTCGTGAGCGCAGGGTAAAAATACTTTGTGGTGAGTTTATAGTCCTGTATTACTAAGCTGGCTTTGCCTGCCAAGTTTCTAGTATTACATGTCATGTCAACCTCTGGTGTATGCTTCACCTCCATCCCCTTCCTCCCCCCAAATGGCATCACCACAGACTCTGCTGAAGCTCAGGCAGAATGTGTCAACTAGGCGTTTGCCTCCAAATCTTATGTTCCAAACACATCTCGCTCTGTGCCAATCTTAGCATCTCGTATCTACTGTCTAGTGGACCGTGTATCTTTATCAACTGAAAAGTGGAAACATTCTGTCCAGCCTCGACCCTACTCCAATGATGAGCCCAAATGACATCAGTGCCCATGTTCTCAATTTCTGCTCTGCTGCTCTTGCTTCTCCTTTGTCCACACTATTCAGCCTGTCCTTCTCGTTTGGCCACCTCACGTCAGCCGAGAAGTCAGTAAACATCCACAAGAAGGATGTATAAACCGATCCTCAACTTTGGATATGCAGCCGCTTCTGTTTGTAGAATGGATGGAGTCCCGAAATCTCAAGCAAGAGGTTAGGACTGTCTCTTTGTACTCGTACATATCTTGGGCAATCAACACAGTCTGGCATTCTACTCTATTTGCCAGGCTCTTTGTCTGTGGCAAACAAGGCTATCTTCATATTTTGCCAATTGACTTATATATTTATCTCACACAGTCGATGTGTTGCTATGAATGGAATCCTCTCCTCTCCTCTCCTAATGGAGGCTGGAGGTCCACAAGGAAGTATATTGAACCCAGTCTTGTTCCTCATTTAGATAATTGACCTCTCTGATGCTCTGGAAAAAGCTCTCCTCCAATTTACAGATGACTGTACATTTTGTCATACCGTTCCCAATCACCTTAACATGTAAAGAACAGATGTGACACACTCTGTTGATGTAGAACTGATTAGATACTGGTCTGATAAAGGTATAACATCTCTTTCAATCCTAGCAAATTTCTTAGTGTTAACCTGTGCCCCAGAAAGATTGTCAAACTAAGCCACCTTTCTTTTAACATGGTGAGCCACTGGAAAAAGGTTCAATCATCCTCAATCGTCCCAAGTCATTCCTGGAAAAATCAGAACTACTGACAGCCTACAAGGTGTTTGTCCATCGCTCAATGGAGGACTAATCTCCCATACAGGCCTGCTCCCCAGCATCACATCTGCTCCTCCGGAATACGTCGGATCAAAATCTCTCAATATTAATGCCATCTGCAACAACGAGGCCAAAGTAAAAAGCCTATATTGCTCTCATATCAAAGGCAGGTCCATCTTCTTTGAGATGAAACACATAGCTGGTGTAGGGCCACTGTGGTTGAGGGTGCGGCTGTGCCGCTGATGAAACACCTTCTGTAGGTTAGGTAATTTGGACAGGGTGCCGCCTTTGCGAAGGACACTGTGGGGTCTTTAACGTCCACCAACTAATACTGGCAGGCAGGACGCCCAGTTTAGCCTAGACATGAGGGCTCAGAGGTGTGTGTACATATCTCTAGGCCATCTTTCCAGTCCCAGACAGGTCAATGTCCTCTGTTGTTTTCCTGCTTCTCCTCTCTTGTATTTCCCTTTTGTTTTCTTATCCCTCTGACTCTTCCTAGAAACTTCTGCATGCACGAGTTCTCCCAGTAACCCACTCCTGGTTGAACTCCTCTAAATCAGGCTCACATTCATTCTTTTGTTCCTTGTTCATCCCATTTGTGTAACTGCCTTCCTGAGGCTGTTCAGTCCCACCCTTCGCTTCAGGGCTCCAAGCAGGCGGTACACTACCATCTCTTGTGATCCTGTATCTCTACCTGCAATCTCTCTACCCATATTTACCGTTCCTAATAACCCTAGGCTAGGCCTATACTTGCAGGTTCATGTTTCCGGATCCCCTCCTCTTTTCTTGCCCCTTCATTTTCCTGCTTATAAGGTATCCAACTGTTGTTCCAACAGTCCCACTGTTTGTTCATTGCCTTTTAGACTCGCTCACATCACTCTTCCATGAGCCTTCATCTTGTATTGAAAATAAAGCTCGTTGTTGCATTATCATGTCTAACACTGCCAATCTGTTTTGAGCATTTTTACTATGTTTTGCACACCTACAATTTGCTACGGTTATCTATACACAATCTAACCACTTACTTGTGATTTTATATACCCATGTTATCTTTAACTCTGAAGTATACATTTCTTTGTGCTTCTAGTTCTCAACATCCATGCATGCCCAAAGGGTATTCAGTAATTGTTTGGGTTGGGCTGTACGACACAGGCAGAGGAATCTGTTGCTGCAGATTTTGTCATAATTAAAATGGAATGTCGTGTGGCAAGTCCAGCACTGTAAAAAAAAAAAATTTCTTTTTGTATACAAAGTCGAGGCTCATGTAAGAGCTAACACATTAAACGTAAAAAACATAAACGGACACATAAAACATACACTCGGAACCCGTTAATAGCTGGCGAAGCCGGTGTTGTGAATGAACGCGAACGTATTATGTTGAAAAACCAGATTTTGCTGGATCTTTTGAGAATTCCAAGCTTTGACGCACCAAATCACTCAATGGAGGCCGCCATCTTGTGGATGCGGAAGTATGCATAAAAAATTGCGAAAAAGTTCAATAGGAGTTTGTTCCACCTGTCTTTTTTTGATTCACAATCTTATGCACCTCTAATTTGTAATTAAAATACTTTAAGACCAACCTCGTTCCCCGGGCCCGCATGGGCCTTGGTTATCTTCAACGAAAATCGTCACCAAACACCGGAACCAATGAGATTCGAGCATTTGAAAAAATATTTCAAAAACCAAATCGCTCCATGGAGGCCGCCATCTTCCGGATGCGGAAGTATGCATAAAAAAAATTGAGAAAAAGTTCAATAGGAGTTTGTTTCACCCGTCTTTGTTTGATTCACAATCTTATGCACCTCTAATTTGTAATTAAAATACTTTAAGACCAACCTCGTTCCCCGGGCCCACAGGGGCCCTGGTTATCTTCAACGAAAATCGTCACCAAACACCGGAACCAATGAGATTCGAGTATTTGAAAAAATATTTTTAGAAAGCTTATTACCGCGAGGCTGAAAACGGCGTCAAATATTCTAAAATTGACGAAGAATTATTTTTTAGAAATCTCGCGGCCGTAGGGGATAGTTTTTCACGGCCGGAAATATCCGAAGTTGAGACGGAATTCACCGAATTAATCAAGAAGGAACTTTTATAAATATTTAATCTCATCCAGAATGCAAATGGTGTCATTTTGAACTAGGTACGGTACCTACACCTACCTACTACCAACTACCTAACCTGCTGATGCCATAGTGATTTTGTATACAAGATCGAGGCTCGTGAAAGAGCGAACATTAATCACACAGAAAGACAAACCGACACATAAAACATATAACATAGGGAGCGGTAGACAAGATGGGGAGAGAGGGGGAAGGACACAAACACAACATTTGAGAGCAGGGACCGAGAGACATGGAGACATCGAGAGATCTGAGAGAGGGCGAGGGCTTTGGGGGGGGGGGCGTGGGAAGGGGGCAGTGGGAGAGGTATAAAACATATGGACACTGCCAGGACTTCCAGGAAAGAAGTTGGAATTTCAAACAAGGTGGATCTGGGGTGAATTAGCGGGGGTAGAAAAGATCAAGGTTTTGGATGGGGGAAGATAAGAGATGGTGGTGAACAGCTGTTTTAAAGACCTGGAGGGAGGAGTGGGATTGAAGGGAGTGAGGTAGTTTGTTCCAGAGGCGGGAGAAAAGAGGAATGAAAGAGTGAAGGTGAGCGGAGAGCCGAGATTTCGGCAGTTTAACCATCAGAGGGTTGCTGGCGGATCTTGTGCGACCTGTAGGAATATTTGGGGGACAGAGCACAGAGAGAGCTGGGGGTGCAAGGCCGGAGAGGAGTCGGTAGAAGACAGAAAGACCACCTACCTGCCTGCGGTGAGTGAGTGAAAGGCCCTCAGAGATAGCTTCATCGCGGGAGATTCCAATAATTCTGAAAGCTTTGGTTTCAACAGCGTGAAGCCGAGCTAGGTGTGAGGCAGGAGCACCGGCCCATAGGGGAGAACAGTATTCCATTGAGCTGCGGATGAAAGCCTTGTATGTGGTGAGGAGCTCAGGTGTGCCGAGGAAGGACTTCGCACGACGGAGGATGCCCAGTCGGCGACTGGCTTTGGAGGCCAGCTTGGAAATGTGGTTTTCCCAAGAAAGATCATGGCAGATAGTTTTTATTTTTGTGATGGGTAAAATAGTGGCAAGAGGCTTTGGCTTCGCCGGCTCATTGCGGCTTTGCAGTCGGGTACTCGTATGCGATTCATGGGAGCCAGGAAAAACGACCGTGTGCTAAGTGAGACCGTGTATTACCGATCTTCCAGCGCGAGCGTGGTGGCCGCCATCTTGGATTGTGTCAGGTGACGACGAGTGAAACTCGGTCAATTTTTTAAAAGCTACTTTTTCGTAATAAAACAACACACATGTATTAATACTTATACAATTTTTATTATACAAAACAACATACAAAGAACATAGAAAATAAAGAAATATTGTTCAAAATACAAATCCATTTGCATGGGTTAGTGGGGAAAACGCGTTGCCTTGCTGCAGACGCGGATACGAAACGTCGATGGAGTCATCACTGGTGATGGTGTTTATACAATGTTTATACATATTTATACAATAGTGTGACGTTGGGTGTGCTGGTGATGATGATTTAATTCATCAAGAAGTCATCCATTGCCTTTTGCTTCTTGGAGCTCTCAGCTATGTCCTTAGACTTCCTCAGAAGACTATCTGCCTGCAGTGCTTCAAGATGACCACCATGATGGTCAAACCAGTCAATGGCATCCTGTAGACCCTTGAACACTTCAGCAGCTCTAGGAATCTTCTTGGGTGTCCCCTCCTCCTCCTCCTCTTCCTCCTCTGGCTCTGCAGTGACTTCAGCTACAATGTCTTCATCAGACTTCTCTTCAGCAACCTGAAGATCATCATCAGCATGGGCCCATTCATCCATGGCTTCGCTGAGGTTCTCAGGTGTAGTCCCCAGATGAGCTGAGACTGCTGGGTGGCCTTCTCCTCCAGGTACTTGTTCTTGAAGCCCCAGAATGGCTGGTCATCTTCATCCTCCTCATCATCACTGAAGACCTCCCCATTCTTCACCACCCTGACAATGCCGTGTCTCTTCTTAAACCTGGACAGCCAGCCTCCAGAAGCCTTGAAGTCTGGTGCATCGGCAGATTCACCATGAATCTGCTTGTGCAGCTTCTGAGCTTGGGCCTTCAGGATGGGCCCAGAGATAGGAACATTATTGTTCATCTTCTGGGAAAACCAGGTGTATGTAGCACGGTCCAGCTGGGCGTCTGCTGCCTTCCTGGCCCTCTTCCTGGTTAGTCCATCACTGTGCTCGATGTCTCGGACGGAAGACCTCAATTCATCCTCCAATCTCCAGCCACCCACGGAGTGTAGACTCGTTCAGACCTCCTAGAGCTCTACACACCTGAACAAGAAAAAATACAAGGTTAGTAAAAGTGTATAAAACATCATCTCTCTTCTCTCTATATTATAAAAGAAAATTTTTGTTTGTTTGTCTGCGCAAGCTAATCTCCTGAACGGTGAAAGATAGGAGAAAACCTCTAATACAAAAAAAATGTCGGGACGGGCCCCGGGAAGGTTATAGGCTAGGTGGCGAGGCCGGGTGAGGCCGCTTCGGCCGGGCCGGGCCCATTTCGCAATTAAAAGCTGAGCTGAAATATCGTAGTCTATCTTCTACGGCCGTGAGTAAAAGCTGAATTATGGTAGTAAATTCATTCAAAAAGAACCAAAAATGTCGGGACAGGCCCCGGGAAGGTTATAGGCCAGGTGGCGAGGCCGGTCGAGGCCCACCTCGGCCGAGATGGGCCCATTTCGCAATTAAAAGCTGAGCTAAATTATAGTAGTCAATCTTCTACGGCCGCGAGTAAAAGCTGAATTATAGTAGTAAATGCATTCAAAAATAACCAAAAATGTCTGGACGGGCCCCGGGAAGGTTATAGGCTAGGTGGCGAGGCCGGTCGAGGCTCACCTCGGCCGGCTGGGCCCATTTCGCAATTAAAAGCTGAGCTGAATTATAGTAGTCAATCGTCTACGGCCGCGAGTAAAAGCTGAATTATAGTAGTAAATTCATTCAAAAAGAACCAAAGATGTTGGGACGGGCCCCGGGAAGGTTATAGGCTAGGTGGCGAGGCCGGTCGAGGCCGCGTCGGCCGAGCTGGGCCCATTTCGCAATTAAAAGCTGAGCTGAATTATAGTAGTCATTCTTCTACGGCCACGAGTAAAAGCTGAATTCTAGCAGTAAATTCATTCAAAAAGAACCAAAAATGTTGGGACGGGCCCCGGGAAGGTTATAGGCTAGGTGGCGAGGCCGGTCGAGGCCGCATCGGCCGGGCTGCGCCCATTTCGCAATTAAAAGCTGAGCTGAATTATAGTAGTCAATCTTCTACGGACACGAGTAAAAGCTGAATTATAGTAGTAAATTCATTCAAAAATAACCCGGGCAACGCCGGGTGCTTTCGGCTAGTAAATAATAAAATACTGATCCATAAAATAAACATCCTTTAAATAGAAAACTAACCTGAGCCTGGGTCTCTCAGTTCCGTACTCGCGTAACCGCATCCAGCTTTTCCTGCATCGTGTAGCTCGAGTTTTTTCTTTTTGCCTTGCGTGAAGAAGAACAAGATGGCGATTGGATTCGATTGCTCGAAAAAAACGTTTTCAAGTGATGTAAATGATGTAAACGCCGTAGAAACTGGAGGCGATATGATTTGAGTTGAAAAGGATGCCATATTTATACGGGAAGCACTGACAGATGAGTCGGGGAGAGAGACAGGTGTCAATGAGACACTTTGCAGTTCCCGGGCCCGGCCAGTGGAGATGAAAGGTTAAATCAGCTTACGTAGATAAACACTCGTGTCAATATCATATTAATAATAACTTGTGAAATGTTAAGTAAACCAGAGGTGTTATGATCGTTATGTTGGTGTTATGAGAGCGAACTTTTACGCGCGTGATTTAAAAAAAATCAAGATGGCGGCCGTGTACAATGTACTACATGCTCGATTCTTGTCATTTAAAAAAAAAATTCCGACTAATTTATCAAAATTTTTGGGTACCAAGTGTCGACCGTGTGCAATCCGAAATCGCATATTAATGGATCGCATATCAACGGGTTCCGTGTGTATAATAAAGGGAGCGGGAGACAAGAGGGGGGGGGGGGGGAGAGAGGGAAGCACACAAGCACAACAGTAGAGAACAAGGACGTTGGTAGATCTGTGGGAGGGAGAGGGCTGGGGTGGAGGAACGGGTACACGGTATAAAACAAATGGACACTACTAGGAATTTCAGCAATGAAGTCGGAGATTGAAAGAGGTGGATTTGGGGTGTGTTAACGAGGGTAGAAAAGATCAAGGTTTTGGATGGGGGAAGATAAAAGATGGTGGTGAACAGCTGTTTTAAAGACCTGGAGGGAGTAGTGGGATTGAAGAGAGTGAGGGAGTTTGTTGCAGAGGTGGGAGAAAAGTGGAATGAAAGAGTGAAGGTGAACAGAGAGTCTTTATTTTGATTATTTTTATTATTTATATTCATAATCATATTACAATGGTGTGTGTGCATGTATATGTGTAAATGCATGTATGTGTGTATGTATGTATGTGTGTGTGCATGCATGTAAGTATGTGTGTGTGTATGTATATGTGTATGTATGTGTGTGTGTGTGTGCATGCATGTATGTATGTATGTATGTATTGTTACATATTTATGTGAATGTATGTGAATTACCATTCAGGTCTTTGCTTATCCGTGTGTAGTATATTAAGTTGTTGTGTAGTTGTTGTGGTTGGAGGGTCAGGAGCCCTTCTGGAAAAGTGGCCGGAAACGGAAGTGACCGGAAACGGAAGGAAAAAGACACGAGGAAAAAAGGACGAGTATTCTTCTTCCTCGCCCGGCTCCGACGAAAGGTGGGATTGATTGAGCCGTGTGGAAACGCGGCGTTCCCGAGCCTGTCTGGCGAGAGGAGTTACCGGGGCGGATACCTGCCCGGTGGACGTCAAACTGTCGTGTGGCCGTGCACCGACCCAGCGTTTGGCGCCGTCCGCGACACCGTCTAAAAAGACGCGTACGGGTCGCCCGTTGGGGCCTAACACGCCTGGCAAGCGGCGTGGGGCATTTGGCTGGCTTTCCCGTACCCGCTCCGCGTGGCCACGAGGGGCTGTAGCCGGGGTGCCTGGTGCGATACCTGCCCGGGGGAAACACGTCCACCCGGGGTCCGTTCAACCGCCCGAGTGCGGCGACGCCGACCATCATCTTGGTCAGGAGGGGCCCAGAGACATTGTGCGGGACCGAGACCAAACGGGGGTCGTGAGTACTCACCGGGACACACATATATAAGATGGCCATCTTAATCATAGGGAATTGATTGTGAATTGGGAATTGTTGATGGTTGTGTATTGTTGATTGCTCGGGGAAAATCTCCGTGGTTGTATCGTTGAAATTGTATGGTATCATTACCATTGAAATATATCCTTGAACATCAGTTGTCTCTTGGGTGAAATTCATATGGATTGCGTGGCGAAAGCGCATATATAATACAGCTTTCTGGCGAAGTTCCTCTCACGGTCCGGGGGTCACCGAGACCAGGTATTCACCGAGGGGACCACGTAACAGAATTGGGGGCTCGTCCAAATTACGATTTGCGGTTTCGCAATTGGGTCTACGTCCGGGATTTAAAATTGTATAACATAATAAAATAATAATTTTTTATTAATTAAAATTTATTAATTAATTATTAATTGGTAAATTTTTGTTTGAGAAATTGGGGTAAAGTCTTGGGTGAAGGTTAACAGGTGTTAACGATAGGCACCATGGCGTTTGTGGCACAGAACTTTGTGGTAACCCCGAGTGAAGCACAGTTCCGAGCGTTGCTAAAGTCGGACCTCTTGAAATTGGCCAAACATTTTAACTTGGAGGTCCGAACTAATTTGAGGAAGGCAGAGTTGCAGGCCACGGTGATAGAATCTATGGTGGGATTAGGAACATGGGACGAGTTAGCCTGGGAGTGGCTACCCGAAGAACCAGAAGACGTTGAGCTCCGGAAACTGGAGTTGCAATTACGGAGCCAGGAACGGATTAAAGAAGAAGAAAGGAAAGCAGAAAAGGAAAGAGCAGAAGAAGAAAGGAAAGCAGAAAAGGAAAGAGCAGAAGAAGAAAGGAAAGCAGAAAAGGAAAGAGCAGAAGAAGAAAGGAAAGCAGAAAAGGAAAGAGCAGAAGAAGAAAGGAAAGCAGAAGAGAGGAGGGAAGAGAAACAAGCAGAGGAAAGGAGAGTGGAACGAGAACTCCAGGAAAAGTTAGCAGAAGAAGAAAGGAAAGCAGAAAAGGAAAGAGCAGAAGCAGAAAGGAAAGCAGAAGAGAGGAGAGAAGAGAAACAAGCAGAGGAAAGGAGAGTGGAAAGAGAACTCCAGGAAAGGTTAGAAGGGAGAAAAGCGGAGGAGAGGAGAGCTGCAAGGGACCTCGAAGCAGAGGAGAGAAAAGCGGAAAGGGAATTAAAGGAACGTGACATGGAGCTTCAGCAAGAAATCAAAGTCAAGGAGCTGGAGTTAATGAGAGAACGGGGAGAGGCACCACCCTTGCTGACGGGGTCGACACCTAACCAGAAAACCTGGGATGTGGGCAGACATGTGAGGCTGGTTCCACCGTTCAGTGAAAAAGAAGTCGCGAAATTTTTTCCACACTTTGAGAAAGTGGCTCGACAATTAAACTGGCCGGAGGAGGCCTGGACCATACTCGTGCAAAGTGTGCTGGTGGGGAAAGCTCAGGAAATTTATTCGGCGCTACCAATGGACCAATGTGCAGATTATGAGGTACTGAAGACGCACATCCTCAAAGCGTATGAGTTGGTTCCGGAAGCTTACAGGCAAAAATTCAGGAATGCCAGGAAGAGGGAGAGTGAGACCCATGTGGAGTTTGCCAGAGTGAAAGAAAACATGTTTGATCGGTGGTGTGAGTCAAAAGGAGTCGGGAAAGACTTCGAGACATTGCGGGACTTGATCCTGGTGGAGGAATTCCAGCAGTGTGTCCACGAGGACATCAAAGTGTACCTGCAGGAAAAGAAAGTACCAAAGTTGTGGGACGCAGCCACCATGGCAGATGATTATGCCTTAACCCACCGAATAGGGGTCCACGAACCTAACTCCTCGCCTAGATCTCCGCAGGGGAGGTGGGGAACAGCAGGTGCGGAGAACGACCATACATGGCGGCGGCCTCGAGATGATTATGGGGACAACTATGATACCCCACCTGTTCGAAATCAGAGGGATGCGGGCCCAAGACAAACTTATAGTTCGGGGGGCCCGAGGCAGACCACGAGTTTTTCCTCCGGGCCTACTTGCGCTTTTTGCAAGAAACCTGGACACTTGATGTCCAGTTGTTACCGCATGAAAAGCGAAGACCCAGAGCGGAGTCCGACTACGACGACTCCAAACGCAATGGCCATTGTGAGAAATCGCCATCAAAAGGGTTACCAACCATTTATTTCAGAGGGGTTTGTGTCACGGGATGGAGCCTCGACTAACCGGAAACCGGTTAGGATATTGAGGGACACAGGGGCACATCAATCTTTAATGCTTGAAGGCATTTTGCCATGGTCCGAGGAGGCGGCAACGGGGGATAGTGTTCGTTTACAGGGGATCGGGGGCGGTGTTAGTGCTCCCCTTCATGTCATCCATTTGGTGTCCGATTTGGTGTCAGGACCGGTCACCGTCGGTTTACAAGCCACGCTTCCTGTAGAGGGTGTATCTGTGGTTATCGGGAATGATTTGGCCGGGGGTCAAGTTTATGGTAACCTGAGGGTTGGTAAAGAGCCCAGCAGGGAAAAAAACGCCACACCAGCTCGGGATGGCGACAAAAGTGCCAAGTTATTTGTAGGGGGACTGAACTTCAAAACAGAGGAAGAAGTTCTGACCTCTGTCTTCAACAGATATGGGCCGCTGGTGGAAGTGCGGTTGGTAAGAGACTGGGAAACGCAACAGTCAAGAGGGTTCGGCTTTGTCACGTTTGCCAGCACAAAAGACGCCAGAGAGGCAGAGAAGAATTGGAATGGCAAGGATTTGGAGGGTCGGACCATAACCGTAGGGAAGGCATTTCGTAGACGTCGAGAGGTCTACAGGAGAGGACAACTGGGCGGTAGTTTTAGTGGTGGCCGCAATCAATATTATTATGGAGGCTCCCTGAGTTACGGCCGCTCCCGAAGGAAGGATTGGCAAAGTAGTGGCCGAGAAGGAGACCGCTATTCATGGGACTACAGGGACAAGTGGTCCCACCCTAAGTATTAGGGAAGTTCTGAGAAGTTGAAGCACTGAATGCGGCGGAGCCGCCGAGCCAAGATTCCTACACGGATTAACCGTGAACGCCGTTCCTAAAGGCGTCCATGTAGTGAACTTTCATGCACGGACTAACCGTGAACTCCACGTTCCTCAAGGCGCCCATGTAGAGAACTTTCCTGCACGGACTAACCGTGAACTCCATGTTCCTAAAGGCATCCATGTAGTGAATACTCGGCTTGGCCTCCCGGAAAAAGTGCTATCGAGTGGCTTAACTTTGGATCTTTGATCAACCCCTTAACCTTCATTCACAAGAAACTGACGGTCAAAGTCAGAGGGTCATGAGATGGAGTTTGATTTGGCAGGGACAATGTCGTTGCTGGTGATTAGTCCAGAGTGAGTAATCTGGAGGGGTTGTGGTGAAATTTTGGTTGCTTTATTTTTAAGTGATAACTGTGCCCGGGGGGAACTGATAATGTGGGGGGGTTGAGTTATCTGGTTTGTTTCTCCAAATTGGCCGGCAAAGAAAGTTTTCGCTGGGTTCAAACTTTCTTTCTTGAAGGGGGGGAGTGTTACATATTTATGTGAATGTATGTGAATTACCATTCAGGTCTTTGCTTATCCGTGTGTAGTATATTAAGTTGTTGTGTAGTTGTTGTGGTTGGAGGGTCAGGAGCCCTTCTGGAAAAGTGGCCGGAAACGGAAGTGACCGGAAACGGAAGGAAAAAGACACGAGGAAAAAAGGACGAGTATTCTTCTTCCTCGCCCGGCTCCGACGAAAGGTGGGATTGATTGAGCCGTGTGGAAACGCGGCGTTCCCGAGCCTGTCTGGCGAGAGGAGTTACCGGGGCGGATACCTGCCCGGTGGACGTCAAACTGTCGTGTGGCCGTGCACCGACCCAGCGTTTGGCGCCGTCCGCGACACCGTCTAAAAAGACGCGTACGGGTCGCCCGTTGGGGCCTAACACGCCTGGCAAGCGGCGTGGGGCATTTGGCTGGCTTTCCCGTACCCGCTCCGCGTGGCCACGAGGGGCTGTAGCCGAGGTGCCTGGTACGATACCTGCCCGGGGGAAACACGTCCACCCGGGGTCCGTTCAACCGCCCGAGTGCGGCGACGCCGACCATCATCTTGGTCAGGAGGGGCCCAGAGACATTGTGCGGGACCGAGACCAAACGGGGGTCGTGAGTACTCACCGGGACACACATATATAAGATGGCCATCTTAATCATAGGGAATTGATTGTGAATTGGGAATTGTTGATGGTTGTGTATTGTTGATTGCTCGGGGAAAATCTCCGTGGTTGTATCGTTGAAATTGTATGGTATCATTACCATTGAAATATATCCTTGAACATCAGTTGTCTCTTGGGTGAAATTCATATGGATTGCGTGGCGAAAGCGCATATATAATACAGCTTTCTGGCGAAGTTCCTCTCACGGTCCGGGGGTCACCGAGACCAGGTATTCACCGAGGGGACCACGTAACAGTGTGTGTGTGCATGCATGTATGTATGTATGTATTGTTACGTTTGTGGGGGTAGATGATGAAATACCATAGTGGAGGCAGGATCATATCGGTATATCATGGACCGTGGATGAGTAGGAGACATCTCGATGTATTTAAGCAGGGAAACTGGAGCTTAAGATTGCTTGTGTGTCTTCACACGGGGGGTGAAGCTGTGTTAAGTAGACAGGGGTTAAGATTAGTTTCCCCCAGTATGTGATTGCCCCCCTATGGCTTTTCCCCCACGTTTTTACAAACTACAACAAGGCCGGCCATTAACCAACCATAACCGACATAACTGCCGACAGAACCCCGGACATTCTCGATCGGCAAGTAAACCCCGCCTCCAAAGGATCGTAACTGGCAGGTCACGCCCTGAGCTTCGTCATTGGTCGTGAGAACACGGGGTGATTCGATGGGGCTCGGGATTGGCCAGAGTGACGTGATCGAGAAGGTTTGAGCAGGAGGAGGAAGAATCACTCTCTCGGTCACTTTTGTCTCTGGGTTTTCGGTTGCGGCTGGCCTATATTTCGAGATCCAGATCCAGCCTATCATTGGGATAAAAAACGTAAACTGTTCAGCCTGGCGGAGGTATACACTCTACCAAGTGCTCTTCTGGTTGCCCTCGCCAGAGGAGAGGTCATTACATTCAAGCCCGTTTGTTTGTCTGTTTTTCTGTTTGTCCGCACAGAATAAATATGATTTTCCCTGCAACTGTTGGTCCACTTGACAGGAAATTTTCACCATAGGTGCACCTCCTCCTGTATATTTTTTTACATGAAAATTATGACATCATAGGTCACGTGGTACGAGCGCCATCTTGGAAAAACCTAAAAACCTAGCACCTCTTTATCTCTGAAAGCGCTGCATAGAAAAAATTGAGGCATGGCTCATTGTAACGAATTCTCCATGAGGAATAACATATATTAATGATGATGTCATATATCCCTCCATTATGACGTCAGAATTCGACAAGTACAAAGTTCATCTGATTAAGACGAAGTTTCTTGAGCATCACCTAGGGATAAATTGGTGGAGAAAAAAAAAAGATGACCTCATCGGTCACGTGGTTTGGCCGCCATAGTTGTTTTAACAGAAAAGCCTTAAAACACGTCCTGGTGAGGGTTTGCAATCTCTGAATGCTCTTTCTTGCTTCTTTTGTTTTTGGAGATTTTTAAATTTCCTGTTCTTGCCCATACAGACATATTTCATTTTGAATTATGAAGAAGATTATCCTACATAGTACGAGCTGCCTTTCCTCAAAGAGAAAGCAATGTCCAGCCATTTGCTTTTATCAAAGTTCTTCCAATTCTGTTACAATCAAACTAGATGACCATTATCGTCGCACAAATCATGATAACCTCACTCAGTATTGGCTCTTCAACCTCTGCAGCTCATCAGAATTAGTGCTTCAACATTAATGATGATTTAAGACAAGCTTGACCAGTCTGCCAACCACACACCTCAAAAGAACATGAGTGGAGGAAGGCCTTCGTCCTGCAGGACATTGAAATGGGAAACCTCCTTGGGGTTGTCAACCCCGAGGGACGGCAGGATAGTTCAGGTTGACAGTGTGCTCATCGTGTAGATATTTGGTCATGGATTTGTGGGAGTTGTTTTCCGGTAGGGTTTAACTCTACTTGTCTGTTGCTATTCCAACCTGAAGAACCTGTTATCCAATCCTATCATCCATTGTTCCTTTTTTATTTTGGTGTTGTCTTGTCTTGGTGGCATCTTCAGTTTGATTGCTCTCTGAATCTGTTGTCTAGCTTCACAACACCCCATTAACCCCTTTCATAAACACTGATAGAGTTATTAGTGATATAGTTATTCAGTCTAAAGCTTCACTTCACAATTATGTTTCTGCATCTTCTCTTTGCAGTGTTCCGCTGCCTTGGCATTCCAAGCCGTGTCGTCACAAACTTCTCGTCTGCACATGACACGGATAAAAACCTCACTACCGACGTGTTTCTTGATAAGAACATGCGGCCCATCGAAAACCTCAACACGGACTCCATCTGGTAGAGTTGGGGAGGTGGGGAGAATGGGGGAGCATTGGTATGTATATATATATGTATATATATAGCATATAGTCATGGCCAAAAATATTGGCACCCTTGCACCTATTTCAAATAACTCACAATTTTCGCTAAAAATAAGTTGAAATTGACAAAAGTATTTGGTCTCCACAATTCTGTATTTCACTGTCAATATTACAGGACCATTGTTTTTGATTCAGAACTTAATATATCCTTTCAAATCAGAAAATAAAAAGAAATGCGATTGACAAAATTATTGACACCCGAGACTTAATATTTGGTAGCACAGCCTTTGGACAAAATAACTGCAGTAAAGTGTTTCCTATCGTCATGAATGAGCTCCCTACACCTCTCTACTGGCAGTTTGGCCCACTCTTCTTGTGCAAACTGCTCCAGTTCTCCCAGATTTGAAGGGTGCCTTCTCCCAACTGCTGTTTTCAGATCTCCCCACAGGTGTTCAATGGGATTTAGATCTGTACTAATTTTTGGCTACTTCAGAACAGTCCAGCGTTTTATCTTGAACCATTCCTGGTGCTTTTTGAAGTGTGTTTGGGATCATTGTCGTGCAGCAAGACCCATGACCTTTGACGGAGACCCAGCTTTTTGACACTGGGTTGAACATTGCACTCCAAAATGCCTTGGTAATCTCCTGATTTCATGATGCCATGCACACATTCAAGGTACTCAGTGCCAAAGGCACCACAGCAACCCAAGGACATCACTGAACCTCCTCCATGTTTGACTGCAGGGAAGGTGTTCTTTTCTTTGAAGGCTTCTTTTTGTTTTCTGTAAACATAGAGATTATGTTCTTCACCAAAAAGCTCTAATTTGGTCTTATCTGACCACAGGACATTCGCCCAGAAGGATTTTGGCTTGCTCAGGTGTGTTTTGGCAAATTCCAGTCGGGCTTTGTTAGCAGTGGGGTCCTCCTGGGTCTCCTAAAGGTGCTTTCTCCACCATTTGAACAATCCTTCGCTACAATGTTTGATCAGATTTTCTCTTGCGGCCACGTCCAGGGAGGTTGGCTGCATTGCCATGGGCTTTAATCTTCGTGATAACATTGTGTACAGTGGACACAGAAACATCAAGGTCTCTGGAGATGGACTTGTAGCCTTGAGATTGTCCATGCTTGGCTACAATCTTGTGTTTGACCTCCTCAGACAATTCTCTGGTTTTCTTTCTTTTTTCCATGCTCAATGCGATACACACCGTGACACAAAACAGCAGAATGACTCCTTTTCTCCATTCAAACTGGTTGAATGAGTGATTTTTATATTGCAGGAACCTGCAATTCACTACAGGTGAGTTCAATTCCAAAGAAAAGGAGAATCACCTGCTTGAAATCTAATTATTTCTAACAACTTTGAAAAGGTGTCAATAATATCGTCCGGTCCATTTTAGGATTTCTGTGTGGCATAAGCTAAGATTTAGTAGTTTTTTAAACTTTTTTTTTGTTCAACTGCAAACCAAAGAAATACACATGTGAATACGAAAATATTTTTTATTTCAACTATTTCCTGGAAGAAATGGTGCATTATTTGAAAAAAGTGAAAGGGTACCAATATTTTTCGCCATGACTGTACGTTTGTATTGGGTGGGTGGGGAGAGAGGGAAATTTTGTACCATTGTAAATACCTAGTAGATGATCTCTACTCACTTCTCAGCATGAACTCTACATCTCTATACCTATCTCACTTAATCTAGACAGAGTACCAGCACACAATGGCATATGCTTTTTAAGATATACCATAGGGTCTTCAACATTCACAACTTAAAGGCAGATCCAAAGGGTTATATCTGGCTCTGAGATGGAGATTTTTTTTACAGATTTGGCTTCAGAATGACCTTCAAGGGGAAAGGCCGTTCAACTTCTTTTATTATGTACAAGATATTGGGCTTGACTTTTCTGTTGGCCACACCCAGGGCTATGCAAAGTTTTCTTTGTCATTTCACTATCTTGCACCATCTACCTACTCCTCCCTCCACTACCCGCCATACCGACCTCTTCCTTGCGTAGTATTTTGTCTTTTCTGAATTAAAACTTGGCTAAAAGTAACATGAACTGATGTAATAAAGGCATTCATAAGCAAACTAACCCTTACGAAACAAACAACACAGGAACTTTCATGTGTGGAATGAGGTGTGGATGGAGCGCCGAGATTTGAAATCCGAGTATGGTGGTTGGCAAGCTATCGATGCCACGCCTCAGGAAACAAGCCAAGGTATAAAAGCCTTTCATACCTTTCTTGAAAAAGTTTTTGCAAATGCATTGTTTCTTGACTAACAGACGTCACGCCCTGACATTTTAGGGTTCTTTCGGTGTGGACCTGCATCAGTGAATGCTATCAAGCAAGGGCATGTTCATCTCCAATACGATACTCCATTTTTGTTTGCTGAGGTAGGAATGAGGAGTAACCTATATCATATCAAAGACGTGCCCAGTGCTGTTATAATCCATCCTGTTGGCATTTTGAAGAAATACAATTTTGTTTAAAAATATATTTTTGTGGGGACCAAAACACTTCCCTACACACACTAAGGAATGGGGTCAGGGCTCATTTAATATTTCCTTTCACATAGCTACAAAGATTTAGGCACTACAGAGGGATTAAAATTATTATTTTTTAATTCCCCAAAAATGTAACTTGAAAAATATATATATTTTTCAATTTTGTTTTGCATAAACACTCCCCGTCACTCACTGATGAAACTCTGAAAGTTTGACGAAAATCCGGTTGGGCATCTTTTAAAAATGGCAACAGACAAATCTCTATCTAGTAGAGATAATTACCTTTTTCCTTCATTTTTACACGTATTGTAATTTGTAGTTCATGAGGCACAATTTCATAGAAAAAAATAATTACAATATAAATGATGTATGATTAATTCATAAAATAATAATGATATATATAAAATAATAATGAATAGATAATTACCTTTTTCCTTCATTTTTACATGTATTGTAATTTGTAGTTCATGAGGCACAATTTCATAGAAAAAAATAATTACAATATAAATGATGTATGATTAATTCATAAAATAATAATGATATATATAAAATAATAATGATATATATAAAATAATAATGATATATATAAAATAATAATGATATATATAAAATAATAATGATATATATAAAATAATAATGAATAGATAATTACCTTTTTCCTTCATTTTTACACGTATTGTAATTTGTAGTTCATGAGGCACAATTTCATAGAAAAAAATAATTACAATATAAATGATGTATGATTAATTCATAAAATAATAATGATATATATAAAATAATAATGATATATATAAAATAATAATGATATATATAAAATAATAATGATATATATAAAATAATAATGATATATATAAAATAATAATGAATAGATAATTACCTTTTTCCTTCATTTTTACACGTATTGTAATTTGTAGTTCATGAGGCACAATTTCATAGAAAAAAATAATTAAAATATAAATGATGCATGATTAATTCATAAAATAATAATGATATATATAAAATAATAATGAATAGATAATTACCTTTTTCCTTCATTTTTACATGTATTGTAATTTGTAGTTCATGAGGCACAATTTCATAGAAAAAAATAATTAAAATATAAATGATGTATGATTAATTCATAAAATAATGATGATATATATACATAAAATATAATGATATAAATGAAAATATAAATAGGGCTGGCAGGATCGCCTCGAGGTGTCTCATTACCTCGAGGTAATCATCTGCGATGATTGAATCTCATCCCAGCTATAAACTGTCATCTTGGTGTTTCACAGGAAGTGCGAAGCATCACTGTGCGTTTCCATCCTTTGGATCATGGATGTTAAACTGGGTGTCACATCTACTGGCATTTGGTGGTATTAAAGATCCCACGGTGTTCTTCCCAAAGAGTAGGCAAGCTATTGCCGACACGCTGGCCAAATTCAAAATCCCTGCTCTAACCTAAAGGGGATACTGCATTCGTGGCAATACCGCATCGCTGAGAGAACTTCTGCTAATCCACAGCCAAGTTTTGCATACGAACGACGACGATGATGTACCGTGTGGTGAAGCCATTTTCCAAACCAAATATTCTGCTCTGCCTGCCAAGGGCCAAAAAGAGCCCCAAAAAAACGTTTTGATGGCATTTTTTTGTTAATGGCCAGCATCCATGCTTAAAATGTTCCTTAAGGCATAACAATCATCATCCATGGTGGATATTTAGGTTTAAGGTCATTTAGGGGTCAAAGGTCATCCAGAGAGCTTATTTTAGAAGTAGTATCATATTGGTGCAGATTTAACCACATAAACAGGCTTAAAACTGTCATATATCATAGATAGATGTCTACAAAAAGTATTTTGTCTGTTTTAAAAGAAACAAAAAACAAGTACAGATACATTCAAAGTACACCGCCCCCATGCCAAATAATTAAATATCCTACAGCGCGGACTTGCCGGGGCGCCTACAGCGCCCAGCAATACCGCAGTGCAGCTCTTACAGACTGCATTGGGAGGGAGAGGTGTACAATAATTGATTGATTAATTGTATAATTAAAATCAATAAAAGAGTATCACAAAATATTTTCTTAATCAATTGGCTAATAGCATAACTAAACCACTAGTGCTTCATCCGAAGATGTATCTTTTAGAAATTTAATTAAATAAGTCATTAATAAAAAATTAAATAATTAATTGATTAATCAATAAATAATTAATCGATTAATCAATAAATAATTAATTGATTAATCAATAAATCAAAAATATCCTTGATAGCCACATCACTTGGTCACTGTCATGTCCAAATATTAGCTTCCCAGCTCAAAAGGTGCCTGAGATATTGGCCAAATGAGAAAGAAAATAAATAAATGATTAATAATGAAAATAAATAAATAATAATCATGTAAAAATTAAATTATTAATCAATTCGGTCACAGAACACATAAACCACCACCATTTCATCAGAATCTGTAACTGAATTTTTTTTAAAAAATAATTAATCGAATAATTAAATAATTAATCGATAAATCAAAAATATCCTTGATAGCCACATCACATGGTCACTCATGTCCAAATATTAGCTTCCCAGCTGAAAAGGTGCCTGAGATATTGGCCAAATGAGAAAGAAAATAAATAAATGATTAATAATGAAAATAAATAAATAATAATTACAAAAAAATTAAATTATTAATCAATTCGGTCAGAGAACACATAAACCACCACCATTTCATCAGAATCTGTAACTTTAAAAAAAGAACATTTTAGTCATTAATCGAATAATTAAATAAATAATCGATTAATTGATTAATTAATAAATCAAAAATAGCCATTGCAGCCAAATCACCTGGTCATTGGCATGTCCAAATATCAGCTTCCTAACTCAAAAGGTGCCTGAGTTGATGGTCAGAAGAGAAAGGAAATTTGATTAATTTACAAAAAAAAAAACACCTTTAGAGGCCATTTTTCCCCGCAAAGCGGGGGTTGGCCTTTTTCGGGCACCGTGGTTGTTGTTTTTTTTTTGTTTGTCCCCTTTTTGAAGCAATGTTTTACGGCCAGATGCCCTTCCTGCCGCCAATGCTGTTTGTCGCCTTTTTACGACAAACAAGGATTTACCAGTGAACTGGTACTCAATTAGCCAACCTCGGAAACCAGTGAACTGGTACTCAATTTGCCGACCTCGGAAGGATGACAGGCTGAGTCAACCCCCCTGGCGTTAATTCAGCGATCGACCGGGATTCGAACCCAGGGTCCTAGGATCCTAAGCTGGCACCCTAGCCGCTACACCAACACCAGGCTCAAATTAAATTAAATTACAAATATAATTTAAATTATACAAATTAAATTTGATTAATTAAATAAGTACTTAATTAATCGCTAATAATTAAATAACTCCTCAATTAATTGATTAATCAAAAAACAAAAAATACCGTTTTTGACAAAGGACTTGCTCACTATTGTGCCGAAATTTCAGCTTCCTAGCTCAAAGGATAGCTGTGATATCGCCCGGACAAACAAACAAATAAACAAGAAAGAAAGAAAGAAAACAAACAAACAAGTACACATACATTCAAAGTACACCGCCCCATGCCAAATAATTAAATATGCTGCAGCGCGGCATTGCCGGGGCGCCTCCGGCGCCCGGCAATACCGCAGTGCAGCTCATTAAGGCTGCATTGGGAGGGAGGGGTGTACACTAATTGATTGATTAATTGTATAATTAAAATCAATAAAAGATTATCACAAAATATTTTCATAATCAATTGGCCAATCGCATAACTAAACCACTAGTGCTTCATCCGAAGATGTATCTTTTAGAAATTTAATTAAATAAGTCATTTATAAAAAATTAAATAATTAATTGATTACTCAATAAATAATTAATCGATTAATCAATAAATAATTAATAGATGAAATGATTAATCAATAAATCAAAAATATCCTTGATAGCCACATCACTTGGTCACTCATGTCCAAATATTAGCTTCCCAGCTCAAAACGTGCCTGAGATATTGGCCAAATGAGAAAGAAAATAAATAAATGATTAATAATGAAAATAAATAAATAATAATCATAAAAAAATTAAATTATTAATCAATTTGGTCAGAGAACACATAAACTACCACTATTTCATCAGAATCTGTAACTTTAAAAAAAAAAATTTTTTTGGGTCATTAATCGAATAATTAAATAATTAATCGATTAATTGATTAATTAATAAATCAAAAATATCCTTTGCAGCCAAATCACCTGGCCATTGGCATGTCCAAATATCAGCTTCCTAACTCAAAAGGTGCCTGAGTTAATAATGGTCAGAAGAGAAATGAAATTTAATTAATTAAATAAGTACTTAATTAAACGCTAATAATTAAATAACTCCTCAATTAATTGATTAATCAAAAAACAAAAAATACCGTTTTTGACAAAGGACTTGCTCACTACTGTGCCGAAATTTCAGCTTCTTAGCTTGAAGGATGGCTGAGATATCGCCCGGACAACCAAGAAAACAAACAAGTACAAATACATTCAAAGTACACCGCCCCATGCCAAATAATTAAATATGCTGCAGCGCGGCATTGCCGGGGCGCCTCTGGCGCCCGGCAATACCGCAGTGCAGCTCATTAAGGCTGCATTGGGAGGGAGGGGTGTACACTAATTGATTGATTAATTGTATAATTAAAATCAATAAAAGATTATCACAAAATATTTTCATAATCAATTGGCTAATCGCATAACTAAACCACTAGTGCTTCATCCGAAGATGTATCTTTTAGAAATTTAATTAAATAAGTCATTTATAAAAAATTAAATAATTAATTGATTACTCAATAAATAATTAATCGATTAATCAATAAATAATTAATAGATGAAATGATTAATCAATAAATCAAAAATATCCTTGATAGCCACATCACTTGGTCACTCATGTCCAAATATTAGCTTCCCAGCTCAAAAGGTGCCTGAGATATTGGCCAAATGAGAAAGAAAATAAATAAATGATTAACAAGTACACATACATTCAAAGTACACCGCCCCATGCCAAATAATTAAATATGCTGCAGCGCGGCATTGCCGGGGCGCCTCTGGCGCCCGGCAATACCGCAGTGCAGCTCATTAAGGCTGCATTGGGAGGGAGAGGTGTACACTAATTGATTGATTAATTGTATAATTAAAATCAATAAAAGATTATCACAAAATATTTTCATAATCAATTGGCTAATCGCATAACTAAACCACTAGTGCTTCATCCGAAGATGTATCTTTTAGAAATTTAATTAAATAAGTCATTTATAAAAAATTAAATAATTAATTGATTACTCAATAAATAATTAATCGATTAATCAATAAATAATTAATAGATGAAATGATTAATCAATAAATCAAAAATATCCTTGATAGCCACATCACTTGGTCACTTATGTCCAAATATTAGCTTCCCAGCTCAAAAGGTGCCTGAGATATTGGCCAAATGAGAAAGAAAATAAATAAATGATTAATAATGAAAATAAATAAATAATAATCATAAAAAAATTAAATTGGTAATCAATTTGGTCAGAGAACACATAAACTACCACTATTTCATCAGAATCTGTAACTTTAAAAAAAAATTTTTTTGGGTCATTAATCGAATAATTAAATAATTAATCGATTAATTGATTAATTAATAAATCAAAAATATCCTTTGCAGCCAAATCACCTGGTCATTGGCATGTCCAAATATCAGCTTCCTAACTCAAAAGGTGCCTGAGTTAATAATGGTCAGAAGAGAAATGAAATTTAATTAATTAAATAAGTACTTAATTAAACGCTAATAATTAAATAACTCCTCAATTAATTGATTATTCAAAAAACAAAAAATACCGTATTTGACAAAGGACTTGCTCACGACTGTGCCGAAATTTCAGCTTCCTAGCTCAAAGGATGGCTGAGATATCGTCCGGACAACCAAGAAAACAAACAAACAAGAAACCAGAGTGAAAACTGAGTACTCTCTTTCAGCGTGCGTCACTGCCGAGCCCCCTTTGGTGCCCGGCAATGACGATTTGCAATGCCTGGAGATGGCATAGGAAAGGAGCGGTGTACAATAATGAAAATAAATAAATAATAATCATAAAAAAATTAAATTATTAATCAATTTGGTCAGAGAACACATAAACTACCACTATTTCATCAGAATCTGTAACTTAAAAAAAAAAAAATTTTTTGTCATTAATCGAATAATTAAATAATTAATCGATTAATTGATTAATTAATAAATCAAAAATATCCTTTGCAGCCAAATCACCTGGTCATTGGCATGTCCAAATATCAGCTTCCTAACTTAAAAGGTGCCTGAGTTAATAATGGTCAGAAGAGAAATGAAATTTAATTAATTAAATAAGTACTTAATTAAACGCTAATAATTAAATAACTCCTCAATTAATTGATTATTCAAAAAACAAAAAATACCGTATTTGACAAAGGACTTGCTCACTACTGTGCCGAAATTTCAGCTTCCTAGCTCAAAGGATGGCTGAGATATCGTCCGGACAACCAAGAAAACAAACAAACAAGAAACCAGAGTGAAAACTGAGTACTCTCTTTCAGCGTGCGTCACTGCCGAGCCCCCTTTGGTGCCCGGCAATGACGATTTGCAATGCCTGGAGATGGCATAGGAAAGGAGCGGTGTACAACAAACAAGAAACCAGAGTGAAAACTGAGTACTCTCTTTCAGCGTGCGTCACTGCCGAGCCCCCTTTGGTGCCCGGCAATGACGATTTGCAATGCCTGGAGATGGCATAGGAAAGGAGCGGTGTACAACAACCAGAGTGAAAACTGAGTACTCCCTTTCAGCGTGCGTCACTGCCGAGCCCCCTTCGGTGCCCGGCAATGACGATTTGCAATGCCTGGAGATGGCATAGGAAAGGTTCAGTGTACAATAAATTTGGCTCAAAGGTCAAGTGTCAAAGGTCACAGCCCCAACGGTCAAATATAAGATATTTCACTAAAAAGTCATGGCTAATTGAACTTTTAAAAAATGACTATGTCTCTCATTCTCATTTTATATCGAGAATTAAAAAATATACAAAATAATTTGGGATGTTTTTTAGAAATTGTTTATTTCAACTTTTCAAAAGCATGATTTTATATTTTCAAAATAGCAGTTGTGTATTTTTATTGTACCAGTGCACACTCAGTTATACGGAGATATTCTACATTTCATCATCGAATAAACCGTCAATCTGCAGCAGCCTCTAAGGTCATTGGATTTGCGAATCTATCTGCGTCACACGCACACACACTCGTACGTGTAAATCTGGCTTGCACGATAACACCTGCAATCTCGCTGTGCTCCATTTGGTTTTACATCCACAGGATGGTAGTTTGATTTTTTTAAATGCCATCAAAACTTTTCTTTTTTGGCCCTTGGCAGGCAGACTAAAATGGATTGCACAGCACAGGTGGCCTCTTAATCAAGGGACCGCCTAATGAAGGTTTTCCTTTGGTCAGTTTTCCTCTTGTGGCCCCAAGAGTGGCCTTTGCCCTTGTGAGTTCCATAAAAAAGAGTAAGGATAAGCTTACTCCTTTGTTGTGCAACAGTGGAGCGAGTTTTTCAGAAGCTCCAATGACGGAAACTGCAGTCACCTTGGGGAAACCTTACGATCACCGCTGCCACACGTCTTTTGCAAAAGAGAAATCTGCTTTCATGAAAAATAGGGAAGTACATATTTCCTTGTAAAATGGCTTATGTTGTGTCGCCCTGGTAAGAAAAGTTCAGCAGTTTTTTTTTTTGTTTTTTTTTGTATACTGAATCGAGGCTCGTGAAAGAGCTAACATTTATTTCACAAACAAATCAGCCAGACAAACAAAATATACAAAAAGAGGGAGCGGAAGACAAGATGGGGAGAGAAGGGGAAGCACACAACCACAACATTTGAGAGCAGGGAGAAGTGTGGGAGGGAGAGGGCTTGGGGGCAGGAGGCGTGGGAGGGGGAGGGGGGGGGGATTTAGTTTTAGGTTTTAGGGTTTTAGGGTTTAGGGTTAGGAGGGTTTTAGATTTATTGCCTCCAAAGCTTTGTTTGACTGCATCAAATGTCGACCCACATATCCCCCACAGGTAAACAGCGATCGGATCTATTGGATGCAGCAAGATATCGGACATTTCACTCAACTGAATGTCGAGGAGAGGGTCGTTGGACAGTACATCAGCACCAAAGCTGTTGGAAGTGATGAGCGGAATGACATTACACATCATTACAAGTACAAAGAAGGTCCTCAAACCATTTTCACCACAAACGGTTTCCAAATATATAAAAACATATAATAGCATAGGTTTTACTCATTGTCAGTTTAATTCATCTATTGTTCATGATCACTTACTAATTACAGTATATGCTTATTTGAATATACTAGGACGTGCCCGTACGTGGGTGCCCGTTCCTTGCCAAAAAAAAAAAAAAAAATGTCTTCGCCCATGAGCCCATGGGCGTGCCCGTAAGTGCGTGATGTGACCGTACAATGAATGTATCGTCCCGACGCCGCAGCTCGGATGGCGCTGCAGTTAATCGGGCCTGTATCGGCAGAGTTATTATAAACGTGTACTACAATCGATCGTACCTTACAGCGTCTGCTCGCCACGTTCAGCATCAGTACGTCGTCACTATGACTATCCGTAAGTCCGGAAGTGACGTCCTCATTTGACTGTCCGGAAGGTCGCATATCGCAGTTACGATGAATCGCAAATTAGTTTTAATTAGTTTTAAAACATAGTTTAACGCCAACATAGCGCCAACATAGTTTGCCAACGTGAAATAAATGAATACGCTCTCAAATGTGCCGTCCGAGGCAGAGTCTGTTCGCCACGTTCGGCACACGTGATAGCTCGCTGCTCTCTGATTGGTTGAATCGTTTTTTGGACATAGCTCGGTAACTACTTGTCCGATTAATATGAAACCTTGAAAAGGCACATCCTCGGGTCCCCAGCAATATACCTGGCAAGTTTCAAGTATATCGGACCCGTGGTTGTCGAGAAACAGCGGTCACAGACAAACAAACACACAGACACACAGACACACAGAGATTACTGGAATTATAGATAGATGTATATGCTTATTTTAATTTAAATGGCGCACGCTTCCCCTCTTTTGGCTGGAGCTGCTGCTTCTCTTTTTCTTTCTATTTTCTTTTTTTTTGTACACAACATTGAGGCTCGTGTTAGAGCTAACATTAATCACAAAAAGACAAACTGACACATACAACATATGATAAAGGGAGCGGGAGACAAGAGGGGGAGAGAGAGGGAAGCACACAAGCACAAAAGTAGAGAACAGGGACATCGGGAGATCTGTGGAAGGGAGAGGACTTGGGGGGAGGAGGCATGGGAAGGGGGGTTGGGGGTGGGAGAGGTATAAAACACATGGACATTGCTAGGACTTCCAGGAAAGAAGTCGGAATTTCAAAAAAGTGGATCTGGAATGAATTAACGGGGGTAGAAGAGATCAAGGTTTTGGATGGGGGAAGATAAGAGATGGTGGTGAACAGCTGTTTTAAAAACCTGGAGGGAGGAGTGGGATTGAAGGGAGTGGGGGAGTTTGTTCCAGAGGCGGGAGAAAAGAGGAATGAATGAGTGAAGGTGAGCAGAGAGTGTTGATTTTGGCAGTTTGACCAGGAGAGGGTTGCAGGCAGATCTTGTGCGACCTGTAGGAATATTTGGGGGACAGATCACAGACAGAGCTGGGGGAGCTATGCCGGAGAGGAGTCGGTAGAAGACAGATTGTGGAGTTTTGCTGTCGTTAGGAGTTTGTTAAACCTAACACTCCAATGTAGGCATCATTTGTGTATCACAATTTTACGGTTAAATGAAATCTTTCGAATTCTCCACAATCCCATCAGCTACCTACACTGAGGCTCTCATATTGTACTCATGATGTTCCCTTATATTCTTCATATAGGTTCAGGAAGGGAGCGCGAAGCTGTGAAGACTGCCTGTCAGTATGGATTACTGTTACGCGAAGGATCGGCCGAGCCAGATGTGACCGAGTGTCCAGATTCAAAGGCCATCGTACTCACGGTGCGTGTGAAACCCGGTGTGGAATTGGGCGGTGCTGTCACTGTGGCTCTGCTGCTTTTTAACCAAGGCAAAGTGAGGCACACCCTCGACCTGCGCTGGCAAACGGAGGCAACTCATTATACCGGTGTACGGTGCGGCCGTGTTGCCCACAATGACTGCCAAATCGAACTCCAGCCCAGAGAAGGTTCGTTACTTCCTCTTTTATTTATGGCTGTCATGTTATGATTTTACTTGGCTGGATGAGACGAAGAGGTGTCGAGTTCCAATCATTTCCTGTTAATACAAGCAAGCGGCCATGGATATATAACAACCCACACACAAACACACTTCTCTTTTTAGCAATAAATGCAAAAGTCTAGTATATTTTCTCTCACGGCCCCGGAATCAAACAAGCAACATACGAGTATTTATAACGACACCGACAACCCCCCATACCTCCAAACCCACCCCAACCCTGCCCAGGTATGTTCATTCATAAACACCCAATGCAGATGCACAAGCTTGGTGTATTTTCACGTAGCGAAGATATCATTTGCTGAAGAGTTGGTTACCGTTACTCGGTAATGATGCACAGCATCGTCTTTCCAATTGTCGGCATCCATTAAATAAATTGTCCTGTCCGCAGCTGGTTACCACCCAGCCGTGGACGGATGAACCGAATTAGCTTTACCTCCCGAGGCGATCTCCAACTATGGCGGGTCTGAAGAACCACGAAACGTTTATTCTCACGAACACACAGGTTTTTTTTTGGTTTTTTTGGTTTTTTTTGTATACAAGATCGGGGCTCGTGAAAGAGCGAACATTAATCACACAGAAAGACAAACCGACACATAAAACATATAACATGGGGAGCGGTAGACAAGATGGGGCGAGACAGGGAGGAACACAAACACAACATCTGAGAGCAGGGACATCGAGAGATCTGTGGGAGGGAGAGGGCTTTGGGGGAGGGGATGCATGGGAGAGGGGGGGGGGGGGGGGAATTTCCGAATTAAGTTTATTCCAATAACAATACAACAAAAACGTAACAATCATTATTTACAACCAAACAAGGAATGGAATGAGAATAAATAGAATAAAGTGCTGAGGTAAAAATACTGCGATGAGGATCCTCTACACTACACAGACATAAAAAATATACACAGGGTGTGGTAAGAAAATAAAGGACACACCCCAGCACTCAGCTGGACCAAATGGATCCTGCGGTAAGTCAGCAGCCACAGAAGGCTGAAGCCACATCGGCGGAAAGCCCGGCCAAATGGTGGCAACGTCGAACGCCCATGCACCCAGGATTGAGGCGAGTGGCGAGATGGCCCTCTTTTTCTCCGGTCTCTCAAAATTCCACAATCCTTTTATTTGTGTGATCAACGAGATCCTCCTCCTGGGAAGGACAGTGTGGCCTTCAGCACACGAGCGGCAGTAGCACACCTCCACACGGTCACACCACCAAAATCCTCTCAGAGACTCTCGAACCTTCTCTCACACAGCCTTGCTTGGCGCTCGCCCCACCAACGTCATCGGGCCACGCCACTCCTGGAGGGGAGGGATGGGGGGTGTAGCCTGCCGATCCCATCCCCAGCCCATCGAACCATTGTAGCGCCACCTCTCCTAGGCAGGTCTTTGCCTTATCGTGTCTATTGGAGCGTGAATAACTTGGCCGGGCGATGTTATAAATGTTAGGAATGGCCACAGGGGGTATTACGAATAGGGGACAACAACAACACAACATGCATTTTAAAAGGCCATTTTCCCTGCTAGAGCGGGGGTTAGCCTTGCGGTCCCCATGACAATCTTCTCCATTTTGCCCTATTTTTTGCATCTCTCCTTGTTAACCCCCTTGCCCGCATTTCTTCTTCCACCATCTTTAGCCAAGTCTTTCTCGGTCTTCCCCGTCTTCTACTTCCTTCTACATTCATTTCCATCACTCTTCTCAACCAGTCACTTTCATCCTTCCTCAACACATGACTAAACCATCTCAACCTGTTCCTCTTCACAGCATCAATCACAGGCTCTATTCCCATCATCTTTCGCAATTCATCATTTGTCTTCCTCTCTCTCAACGATACTCCACACATCCACCGAACCATTCGCATTTCCACCCTTTCCAGCCTTCGTTGCTGCTCTACGTTAATTACCCATGTCTCGCTCCCATAAATCATAACACTTCTCACACATGCAGCATACACCTTTCCCTTCAGCTTCAACGACACTCCCCTCATCATCAGCACGCCACTCAATTCCCGAAACTTCTTCCTTGCACATCTCACTCGAGCAACCGTTGCCGAGTCTGATCCACCTTCTCCATTCAGCATGTCTCCGAGGTAGCAAAATGTTTTCACACCTTCCAGCTTCACGCCGTCTCCAAGATCCAACTCAACATTTCCTCCATCTGCAGCTCCCTCTGTGCACACCTTACATTTGAATGTAGCTGCCACACTGGTTAATGACCCTCTCAGACCACTACATTTTTGATGAACCCACTCAGCGCACATTGTACACTGAATGGAGTTCACTCCGACACCCTTCCTACACACAGCACAGGGCCACTTCCCAGTTCTTTCCACCTCACCACATGCTTTACCACTTGCCATCACCTTCGTCTTTCCGATATTCACCTTCAGACCTTTTGTCTCCATACATTCCTTCCACGTGTTCATCTTTTCCTTCAGTCCATCCATACTTTCCACAATCAACACCAGATCATCTGCGTACAACAACTCCCACGGTAAACCCTCCTTTACGTTCTGAGCCAGCACCTCCATCACAGCTACAAATAGCAGTGGACTTAGTACCGACCCCTGATGCACTCCCACCTTCACCTCAAGCTCACCACTGTTCCCGTCCTTCGTCCTTACAGCTGTGCGCGCTCTTTTGTACATTGCCATCACTACTCTGATCAACCATTTCTCCACTCCTAACTTCCTCAATGCCCATGTCAATACTTTGCGTGGAACCCGATCGAATGCTTTCTCCAGATCAACAAACCCAAGAAACAACTTCTTCCTCTTCTCCATGTACTTCTCCTGCAACTGCCTCACAATGAAAAGCGCGACTGTCGTTCCTCTTCCTGGCATGAATCCAAACTGCATTTCGTCGATCTTCACTTTCTTCCTTATCCTCCTCTCCAACACCCTTTCCAATACCTTCATTCCATGCTCCAATAATTTTATCGCTCGGTACGAGCCACACTCCAGAGGGTCACCTTTCCCCTTGTATAGAGGGACGAGGGTACTCAGTTCCCAACCACTGGAATGCGGCCTTCTTTCACCACCAGATTACAGATCTCTGTCATTCTCTTCACACCCCAACTTCCTGCTGCCTTCAACATATCTCCCACAACTCCCGTCGGCCCTCCCGCTTTTCTACCCTTCATTGCTTTTATCGCTTCCTCAACTTCATTCTCAGTTATATTTTCTGCTTGTCCTAAAACTGGGTTACTCTCTATGTTGCCATCCCATTCATTCTCTGTATTCAACAGCATTTCCATATATCTTTTCCATCTTCCTTTAATTCCATCTGGGTCGACAACGATTTGTCCCACTTCATCCTTCAAGCAACTCACCCCCATCACATCACACCTCTCTTTCGCTATCTGCTTTGCAATCCTGAATACTGCTTTCTGACCCTCTTCCGAATCCAAGCGTTCTCCGAACATTTTCCTACATGCCTCCTGCGCCTTTGCTACCTCTTTCTTTGCAGCCTTCCTGGCTGCCTTATAACTTTCATGCTCTGCTGTTTCTGCTCCCGTACCCTTCGCCTTCTGCCACTCCTTGAACCTCTTCCTCTTCTCGTCAGTCCTCTTTCCAACTTCATCATCCCACCACCATGTTTCCGAGTGCCTCGGTGGTCCTTTTGTCCATCCACATACCTCACCAACGGCTCCCAACAGACTAGCTTTCATTGACATCCAACCACTTTCAAGCTCAACCACATCATCCTCGACCCTACTCAGCCTCTCTTTTAATGCCTCCCTTACTGTCACCTCTTTCAACCTCCACACCTTCATTCTCGGTTGGTACTTCACCCGCCGAGCTCTCCTCGCACCTTTCACCCTTACGTCGCAGACAACCAAGTGGTGCTGTGAAACAGCCTCCTCCCCCGGGATCACCTTTGTGTCCCGGAGGTGCCCCCTATCTCGCCTACGCACCATCAGGTAGTCAACGGTTGTCGTCGACCCACCTGACGTGTATGTAACAAGCTTATTATCCTCTTTCTGGAACTGAGTATTACAAATCAACAAATCAGCTCCATCAGCAAACTCCAAAATCCTTTCACCTTCTCCATTTCTCACACCATATCCGTAACCCCCATGAACTCCGTCAAAACCATCCATACTCCTTCCCACATGTCCATTTAGGTCTCCTCCTACCACAACAACTTCCTCATCTTTCACGTTTTCCATCAGCTTCTCTATCGCACACCAGAACTTGTCCTTCTCTTCATCGCTTTGACCAACCTGCGGAGCATATCCCGAGATGACGTTCACCAAGAGCTTTCCAATCATCATTTTCACCATCATCAACCTATCACTCACTCTAGTCACACTCACCACACTGTCTACAAACTCCTCAGAAAACAGGACACCAACACCATTCATGCCCTCCGGGCACCCTTGCCAGAAAAACTTGTATTTCTGTCCCTGCCTACCCTTCACCATTCTCACACCACTTCCCTGCCATCTCGTCTCTTGCACACAACATATGTCCACTCTTCTTCTGACCAATACTTCCACCACTTCTCCTGATCTCCCTGTCATTGTCCCTACATTCCATGTCCCAAACCTCAGAAACCGATCTCCACTTCGGGCTGTACCCTGCCCATATGTCGTTGTAATTGTCATGGTTCTCTTTTTGAGGCAATGTTGTTATGGCCGGATGCCCTTCCTGACGCCAACCCTCTTAGTCACCTCTTACGACACGCAGGCATACGGCGTACCTATTCTTATCCAGGGTACACACTGGATAATATTACGAATAGGGGAAATTATCCTTAATCCCTACTACTAATTAACATGGCAACCCCCCCCCCCCCCCCACACCTCCCACCCCCTTATGATGCACATTTAAACACAACCTTAAGCTACATTTTCCCTACTTATTACATTGAAATGCTCCTACATGTCACACGGTCCATACTATTCCTATTCAATCCTACCTTTTCTGCGGTATTCTCTAATCTACCCCCTTAAACGTAACAAAATCATCAAAGCCTGCCATATTCACAGGAGATGCTCCCACAAGGTTCAAAATTCATTCACTGGTAGAGAGCCATCAGGGATCTGTCACGCCGGTCCATTTGGGATTTGCACCGGCCTACATGGCCGGGAGTTTTCAGAACAAGCAGCTACCCATTCAGCGAGCTTAGAATGTTCTCCGAGTCATTTCGTGTGCAGAGTGCAGAGGCGCAGCCCTTTCTCTCATTACATTACAAAGTATTTTCGACTTCATTAGAAGCATTTTGAGCCATTTCAGGTAACAATCCTTATCTCGTACACATTAAAATACTTTATTTTGCCCCATACACAGCCGTTTCCTGAGGATTCTGCACGTGCGCAACAAGCATTCGGGGGAGGATTACGTAATTTAGGAAGTCACTTATTGGCTGGCCGACCTTTGCTCATACAACGCGATAGCCATTCGTCACAAGCACAACCGCATTACTGATCCGCACAGGCTTCAACCGGCTGGAAGCATCCAAAGTTTTCCATGCCTTCACGTCTTCCAGGGTCTAAATATTTTTTGTAAACACAAGATAATTCACTATATCTGGATTTAAAATGGTTGTAAAGTTCATCTCGCTTTTTGACCTTGCTGTATTCGGCAATTCATATTGGTCTGTTTTCCCGATAACATGCATCGTTATAATATCGCTCCCTGGACAAAGTGTCCAACATATTGACATTTCCAAGCTTCAGGACGAGCTCTGAGCACAATTATTTGGCCATGAAAGTAAACAAAGCACAATAACTCAACCGATCGTGAAAGTGGTTTTATTTTATTGTTGCGGAGTTAAGCTCCGACTCGGATGGATTGTGGTGCAAGAGGTCCACTCCGGTGCGCTCCTGCAGGACTACACCACTACTCCCACCGACTGGTCCTGCTTTTATTTGGCATGTATTGTTTGTGATCCGAATCTGCCTCCCGTCGCGTCTCGGTGGTTATCGGCCAGTTTAAACTAGTTTTGAGAGAGAGACAGCAGGCGAAAATTGTGGCAGGATGTGATTATCCAGTTCAAACCGGTTCAAGAAGAAATGAGAAAGAAGAAAATGAGACGTTATATGATGAAAAGAAGACTGTGGATCAGGAAAAGACCATCAATTTAATACATACTCAATGCATATCTGTCCACATGTATTACAATACTCTGAAATAAGCAGTTACTTTGGAATAACTATTGTTGCACTATAGATGCATTCTCAACTAGCAGCTAGAACCACAAAAAATATGAAATTATGTGTCGTTATAGTTCTGTCAAGTCATGGTCGACTTCAGGTGACATTCGTGATCAGATTTCTCCAAACATCCTGTTCCTACATTCCTCCCCGAAACTCTGGCAGAGTGCAGTCTTTATCCCATCCATCCAGCACATACACGATCTCCCTCTACCTCTTCTGCAATCCACAATATTCCAGATGGGACCACACTAAGTTCCGATAGTGTTAAAACCACAACTTTTGACTTGCAATTGATCCCCTTGTGAATACAACCTAAAACCTGTCTGCTTACCCCCCCCCCCTCCTCCCCCCTTCCCTCCCCGTGTCTATTACCACCCCCAAATCCTTCTCCTGCGTGGCATGCTCCAAGATTGCCCCTTGCATCATGTAATCCCTATTTTAATTATTCTTACCCATCCCCAGCACCTTCCACTTGTTTAGGATAATCTGCATCTGCCAATCTTTTGCCCAATCTATGCAAGTATCAATACTTACCTGAATCTGATCACTACCTACTCTGCTATCTACCTTACCTCCAAGCCTTGCGTCATCTGCAAATTTGGAAAGCCTACTCTTGACCCCCACCATCCAAATTATTGATGTCAATAATGAATAACTAGCATGGGCTGGACCATCAGGCCCACCTCATTGTTGCCGCAAAACGACGTTTCACTGATCTCCGCCCCATTCCCGCAAGGGAATTGGGTGAGGAACTCCCTCCCTCTCTCTCAGAACACTGGCACCTATCTCCAGCATGGCTCATACCACCACTTAGGCCTCGAGGCTGCAGAATTGCTGAAGGAGGCGGGGCAGTCGGGCGACAGAGCTGCTTTGTAACCCGCCCGAATGCTTTAGTATGTACATTACTGTGGTTACCACAACATGAAATGTGAAGGAGATATTTACAACCTATTCATCCACCCATTGTACACCCCTCTGGCATTTTCATCACCTGTCATGAACATAACATAACTCTGAAGGAACTGCGCTCCAACGCGAGTCGAAAGAATTGACGCGACCAAAGACGGAATTCGTCCGAGTTGCTTTATTGAAACAAAACAGCTCAGGTATTCTGACAAGCCCGTTTATCGGGCAGCAATATATATACACATTTATGTCGGGAAGTTTGCCCGGCAAAAGCTATACCGGGCATGCCCGGGTGTCAAGGGCGAGCCTTGGAAAGGCGAGTCTGGACCTGCCCGGGCGTGTTTGGCTGCGGCCTGGCAAGTCGAGGCTGGGCGTGCCCGGGCGCTCTGGACGAGCCCTGGAAAGGCGATAGCGGGCATGCCCGGACGCTCTGGGCGAGCCCTGGAAAGGCGATAGCGGGCATGCCCGGACGCTCTGGGCGAGCCCTGAAAAGGCGATAGCGGGCATGCCCGGACGCTCTGGGCGAGCCCTGGAAAGGCGAGAGCGGGCATGCCCGGGAAAGACGAGACCGGGCGTGCCCGGGAGGTTCGGGCGTGCCCGGGAACAGTGAGTCCGGGCATGCCCGGGAGAGGCGCGTCTGGCCGTGTTCTGGCCGGTGCAAGGCGATTGTGTGCATCCAGCGGTAACCGCTACACACACCCCTCCAGAATCGACCTGCACCGGCAGGGTCAATTTAAGGGGGGTCTGGATGACCCGGCCGAAGCGACCCCTGGAGGGTCGTGGGGAGGGGTCCGACGTGGCGGGACGTCGGCACAGGGGCAAATTGTCGGGCGGCCTCCTGGAGGTCCGAGCGCTGGCGAGCGGCGGACCAGGGACTGGTAGCGTCGGGCACGAATTCGCCCGGGACGCGGAGCGGCTGGCCGTAGACGAGCTCGGCGGCGGACGCCTGGAGGTCTTCCTTGGGGGCCGTGCGAAGGCCCAAAAGGACCCACGGCAGCCGGTCGGCCCAACCGTCGTCCTGAAGGCCGGCCATGAGTGCGGCCTTCATGGAGCGGTGAAACCGCTCGCACAACCCGTTGGCTTGGGGGTGGTAGGCCGTGGTGCGGTGCAGCGTGACCCCCAACGAACGGGCGACTGCGCCCCAAAGCTCAGACGTGAACTGTGGGCCGCGGTCGGACGAGATGTCCGCTGGTGCGCCGAAGCGCGCGACCCAGGTGGCGATGAACGCCTGCGCCACGTCGGCGGTGGTGGTGGAGGCGAGGGGCACGGCCTCCGGCCACCTGGTGGTCCTGTCCACCATGGTGAGCAGGTGGGTGAACCCCCGCGAGGGGGGCAGGGGACCCACCAGGTCCACGTGGACGTGGTCGAAACGCCGTTCAGGCACGGCGAAAGGTGCCAGCGGGGCCTGGGTGTGGCAGTGGACCTTGACCCGCTGGCAGGCCGTGCAGGCGTTGGCCCAGTCGCGGATGTTTCGTCGAAGGCCGTGCCAGACGAAACGCGCCGACACCAGCTTCTGAGAAGCTTTCCGGCCCGGGTGAGAAAGGCCGTGGATGGAGGCGAAGATGTGGCGCTGCCAGGAAACGGGCACGATGGGGCGAGGCTGGCCCTGGGAGACGTCGCAGAGCAGGACGGTGCCCGCGAAGGGAATGTCGGCCAGGCGGAGGCCCGTGTCCGCCGCACGGAGTGCCTGCACCGAGGCGTCGGTGGTCTGGTCGGCCGCCATGAGCGCGAAGTCCACGCCGAGGTGGACCGCGTTCGCGCTGGCCCGAGAAAGACAGTCGGCCACGGCGTTGTCTTTGCCGGCGACGTGCCGGATGTCCGTGGTGAACTCCGACACGGCGGAGAGGTGGCGCTGCTGGCGGGCCGACCACGGCTCCGTGACCTTAGCCATTGCGTAGACCAACGGCTTGTGGTCGACGAAAGCCGTGAACGGGCGGCCCTCCAGCAGGTGTCGGAAATGGCGAACAGCCAGGAATAGCCCGAGCAGCTCGCGGTCGAACGTGCTGTAGTTTAACTCGTTCGGCCGGAGTTGCCGGCTGAAAAAAGCGAGTGGCTGCCAAACCCCGTCCACCCATTGCTCATGGACGGCGCCCACCGCGTAGTTGGAGGCGTCCGTAGTGAGGGCGATGGGCGCGTTGAGCACCGGGTGAGCCAGCAGCGTTGCGTCAGCGAAGGCCCGTTTGGCGCTGGCGAAGGCCGCGTCCATGGCCGCGGACCAAACAATGTCATGCTTGGCCGGCTTGCCCCGGAGGGCCTCGTAAAGGGGCCGCATGAGCTGAGCAGCGCGGGGCACGAATCGGTGATAAAAATTCACCATGCCGAGGAACTCTTGGAGGGCCTTGATGGAACGGGGACGCGGGAACGTGGTGATGGCCTCGACCTTGGTCGGCAGCGGCACGGCCCCGGTCTTGGTGATGCGGTGGCCCAAAAAGTCAACGGTCGTCGCGCCGAAGTGGCATTTGACCGGGTTGACAATTAAGCCGTGCTCGCTGAGGCGACCGAACAGTGTTCGGAGGTGGAGGAGGTGCTCGGCGCGGGACGTGCTGGCGACGAGGATATCGTCCAGATAGACGAAAAGAAACGGCAGGTCACGCAGCACGCCGTCCATCAAGCGCTGGAACGCCTGGGCCGCGTTCTTGAGGCCAAACGGCATCCGCAAAAATTCGAACAGGCCGAACGGCGTGATGACGGCCGTCTTCGGGACGTCGGCCGCCCGGACAGGTACCTGGTGGTAGCCCCGTATCAGGTCAATTTTCGAAAAGATGACCCGTCCCGCCAAACGGGTGGAAAAGTCCTGAATATGCGGGATCGGGTACCTGTCGGGGGTGGTAGCGTCGTTGAGACGGCAGTAGTCGCCACACGGGCGCCATCCACCCCCCGGCTTTGGCACGATGTGCAGTGGCGAGGCCCACGCGCTATCAGAGCGCCGCACGATGCTGAGGTGCTCCAACGCGTCGAACTCGGCCTTCGCCACGGCGAGCTTGGCCGGGTCGAGGCGGCGGGCCCTGGCGTAGACCGGTGGGCCCGTAGTGGGTATGTGGTGCTCGATCCCGTGCCGCACCGCGACGGCCGAAAACGTCGGCCGCGTGAGGGCCGGGAATTCCGCGAGCAGGCGAGCGAACTCGTTCGCTGCCGGGAGGGCGCACGCCAGTTCGGTCGGCGCGGAGCTGCTCATCGTGCACGCCAGGGAGCTGAAGGTCTCGGCGTTGACAAGGCGACGACGTTTGACGTCGACCAGCAGCCCGTGCGCGCAGAGGAAGTCGGCGCCCAGCCGACTCAAATCAAATCAAATTAATAAATCAAAAATATCCTTTGCAGCCAAATCACCTGGTCATTGGCATGTCCAAATATCAGCTTCCTAACTCAAAAGGTGCCTGAGTTAATGGTCAGAAGAGAAAGGAAATTTAATTAATTAAATAAGTACTTAATTAATCGCTAATAATTAAATAACTCCTCAATTTATTGATTAATCAAAAAAAAAAATACCGTTTTTGACAAAGCACTTTCTCACTATTGTGCCAAAATTTCAGCTTCCTAGCTCAAAGGATGGCTGAGATATTGATCTTGATCTTGGAGGGCCTTGATGGAACGGGGACGCGGGAACGTGGTGATGGCCTCGACCTTGGTCGGCAGCGGCACGGCCCCGGTCTTGGTGATGCGGTGGCCCAAAAAGTCAACGGACGTGGGGACGCAGGCGGTCACAAAAGTCCATTGAAAACGCTGGCTGCCGAAGCAGAGGGTGACGACGCGTGGGCCAAAAGTGCGTATGGCCGAGCCATTAGCAGCGACCAAAGAGGGGCCGCAAACGGCGTCCCGCCTGTCCTGCTCGGAGGCGGGTATGACGCTCAGTTGGGCGCCGGTGTCACACAGGAAACGCCGCCCAGACGCTTTGTCCCGAATAAACAGCAAGTTGCCCGAGTGGCCGGCGCTCATGGCTGGGAATGAACGCCGGCCCGGCCGTTTCCCGACCTGCCGAAAGTGCACGGGGGCCGGCACGTCCGAGCCTTGTGTCCGAACCTGGCGTGGTAATAACACCACGCCCGGTCAGGTGGAGGCCCCGGCCGTCGTGTCGGAAGCGGGCGGTGCGGCGTGGCGGCCGCCAGTTGCACCGGCAGTTCGGCCTCCAACCGCGCAGGGCGCTCGGGTGTCGTGGGCGTCGCCTCGGACGGCGGCAGGCTCCAGGTAACCGCGCCGATGTGCTGGCCCGCCGAGGAGATCTTATCGGCTTCCCTGGCGAGGGCGCGGGAATCCGTGATCAACGTGCCAGCCAGGGCGAGGCGTACCGGGTGAGGCAGCTGGCGAAGGAACAGCTCGCGGAACAGAAAATCCGGAGAGTGCTCACCGAGCAACGAGAGCATATAGTCCATGCGCTCGGACGGGCGCGTGTCGCCGAGCTCGGGCAGAGCGAGCAGGCGCCGTGCGCGTGCTGCCGGTGAGAGGGCGAAAGCGTCGAGGAGGAGTGTCTTCAGCGCGTCGTATTTGTCAGCAGCCGGCGGGTGCTCGAGGAGGCTCAAGGCGCGGGCCGCGGTGGCGGAACCGAGCGCCGCCACAACATGGTGGAAGCGGGTGTCGTCCGCGGTGATGCCTCGCAGGGCGAACTGAGAGTCCGCCTGAGCGAACCAAACAGCCGCGTGAGCCTCCCAGAAGGTAGGCAGTTTAATCGTCACTGCCGTATCCATGTCGGTAGGTCACCAATGAAGGAACTGCGCTCCAACGCGAGTCGAAAGAATTGACGCGACCAAAGACGGAATTCGTCCGAGTTGCTTTATTGAAACAAAACAGCTCAGGTATTCTGACAAGCCCGTTTATCGGGCAGCAATATATATACACATTTATGTCGGGAAGTTTGCCCGGCAAAAGCTATACCGGGCATGCTCGGGTGTCAAGGGCGAGCCTTGGAAAGGCGAGTCTGGACCTGCCCGGGCGTGTTTGGCTGCGGCCTGGCAAGTCGAGGCTGGGCGTGCCCGGGCGCTCTGGACGAGCCCTGGAAAGGCGATAGCGGGCATGCCCGGACGCTCTGGGCGAGCCCTGGAAAGGCGATAGCGGGCATGCCCGGACGCTCTGGGCGAGCCCTGAAAAGGCGATAGCGGGCATGCCCGGACGCTCTGGGCGGGCCCTGGAAAGGCGAGAGCGGGCATGCCCGGGAAAGACGAGACCGGGCGTGCCTGGGAGGTTCGGGCGTGCCCGGGAACAGTGAGTCCGGGCATGCCCGGGAGAGGCGCGTCTGGCCGTGTTCTGGCCGGTGCAAGGCGATTGTGTGCATCCAGCAGTAACCGCTACAACTCAATTTTTTTCAGTGGATCCTTCTGAAACTCTACTTGTCTTGTGTCTGGAGGTATTTTTGGATAACTGTCTTGATTTGGCTCCTCTTACTTCCCAATACTGTATTTTACCAGTTAATTTAGAAATTCTCTATATTTTGCTGATGCCTTTGGGTTCGGCTATCAGTATTCCCTCTGCCTCTATAGGAACTCCAACAACTTCTCTCTTCAGCCCAACATAGTCTTCCCAATTCCATAAAGATTTTAAACTTTTTGATATTAAATGTTGAGGTTGTCTTCTTCTTTGTATGCAGCACAAGGCTGCAGGGTAGCATCATTGGCTGATAAGGCTGAATGTCCCGTCTGCTGCCATTACTTGATGGATGTTAAACTACAACAATGCGACCGTGTCGCCAATATGCTTCCGCATAGTCCCATAACGGGTACATGCCCTCGTCCACTGTACTAAAAATAAGCAAGTTTGATTTAAATCTCTTCAGCTGTTCTCAAGTATCACATTTTTACCCGACATGACAGGTTTCACATCGATCGGTGAAGCAGTTTCAGAGAAGGGAATTTTTAAAATATCAGCATTCAAGCTGCATGGCATATGATTTCTAAAAATGTATACTCTGCATATGTATGGTTAGGGGATCACGTTTGTGAAGTTTCGTATTGATCGGATAAGGCTAGTTTTTCTATCCAAGATGGCTGCCAACCCACGTGACCTACGAAATAATCATTTTCAAACTATATGCAACAGTGCTGTTAGATGATATTTGTAAAATTTGGCATCGATAGCGTGAGTAGTTTCAGATATATAATTATTTACTATTTTCCATCAATCCAATATGGCTGCCAAACCATGTGACCTATGATGTCATAAGTTTTATATTTCAATATAAATGGGTCATAGATCATGTGCATGCAATTTCAGATATTTAGGATAAGGAATTCGATTAAAACATATTTGGCTGGTATACCACTTCACCTATGATGTCATTATTATCATGCTTTTGTTCCCCATTGGGAGTACTTGACAATGTGCCAAGTTTCAAATTTTCCATTCAGCGGTTTCCGAGAAATAATTATTTGCTTTTAATCCAAGATGGCTGCCATACCACGTGACCTATGACGTCACAATTATTATAAAAACATTCTGCATGGGTGTCACTCCCACCCTGAAAGTTTCAGCTCAATCGGTCATACGGTTGCTGAGAAAAACGAGGTTTAGCCCGTACGGACAGACGGACGGACAGACAACCCGAAAACATAATTCCTCCGGCGAGGCATAAAAATGCCACGGTTTTCCTCCTGATGAGTCGGCAGCTTATTGACATCATCCTTAACAAATCACAAATGTTTGCCTGGCCTGTGGTTAGCAAGCGCTCTGGTCTCGTAAGTTCCCTGACTTCAGGTACTACTACCTGCCATCTCATCATGTGATTACTGTCTGTGCACAAGCTTCTGCACAATAACAAATTGGACCAGGTCGTTCAAACGTTTTATGTGAATGGCCATCTTCAGATTTATAACGGGCAACGAATTCTACTCTATTCTGTTGTATTCTAAATTCCATAAGCTTCGACTTTGTATGCAAAATATAGAAACAATTTCTCGGCTGAATCCCTTGGATTTGTTTTGGTGTATGCAGAGATTCAGAAAGAGCTTCTTTTGAATCCAGATAACTACATGGATCAGCTGGCTGATCACAGCAGCATGTTGGTCACTGTCACCGGTTTCGTCCATGAAAATGGCCAAGTCCTGACCTGCCAGCACTCGTTTGCGCTCCAGCCTCCAGTCATCAATGTTGTGGTGAGACATACTGAATTGAAGAATTGTTATATGAGCAAGCTGTTTTTTGACATACTGAAAGATTCCTTTGTCTGAAATGTAATTTTGGTTTAAATGGTCAATTTGTATCCATTTGCTTACCTTTTTCAACTGAAGTGTTGTTTGTGAGTAATTATATATGTATACACAAAGAATTAAGTTAAGCACCCCCCCCGTTTTTTTACAACCTCGCACATTACAAGTTTGTTGTCGTCAAAACAGTGTAATATACCCATGATATTGCTATATTTTCTGGAGAAGTGATATTATGGTCACATAAAAACATAACAATCATGCCGTTTTCAATATTTTATTCTGAATAATTTAAGGTGAATTTTTTTGGGAATTTTAGGCATATTTTCACCTCAATTTAAGTATGGAGCTATAGGTCCATCACGGACAGTGTGGATGACGTTTATGTTTTCTAACGTACAGTCATTGTTCTGAGAAGACCTCTAGCGATCTTTGCGTCAATAACGTGTGTAGGACCCACGTGATCGGATCACTGACTCAACCCTACGTCTCATAGACCCTGTAAGCCGTCGTATGCGTTGCTGTGGCAGGTTGTTCCATTCCCGATGTAATGCACGTTCCAATTCATCCAGATTGGCTATTGGAGGGACCATCTTCGCAATTTGTCGTCCCAACATGTCCCAAACGTGCTCGAGGGGGTTCAGGTCAGGACTGTACGCAGGCCAGGGGATGGTTGTCACAGCACCTTGCTTCAGCAAGGCTCGGACGCGTCTCGCACGGTGAGGCCTGGCGTTGTCATCCATGAAGATGGGATTGACGCAAAGATCGCTAGAGGTCTTCTCAGAACAATGACTGTACGTTAGAAAACATAAACGTCATCCACACTGTCCGTGATGGACCTATAGCTCCATACTTAAATTGAGGTGAAAATATGCCTAAAATTCCCAAAAAATTTCACCTTAAATTATTCAGAATAAAATATTGAAAACGGCATGATTGTTATGTTTTTATGTGACCATAATATCACTTCTCCAGAAAATATAGCAATATCATGGGTATATTACACTGTTTTGACGACAACAAACTTGTAATGTGCGAGGTTGTCAAAAAACGGGGGGGGGTGCTTAACTTAATTCTTTGTGTATATATATACAGACTTGGCATTTAATATGGAATATTTTTTTTGTGGGGGTGAACTTACTTTTCAAGATGACTTAGAACCAAAAGTTCATTGGAATTATGTTGAAATTATTCTAGATTTTGTTAATGTGACCTTTAAAAGAAACAAAAACCACATTTGACATTTCGAAGCAAATAAATTGATCCTTGAAAGTGATGTAAACTGATATTGAACTCAATTCACGGACAGTACTGTGTTAAACTTCTGTGCGTTTTCCAGAAGTATCTCTTTATTTTGCACATTAGCCAAAAATATCTTTAAACAAAAACAAAAGTTAAATTACGACTGGGATTACGGACAGTAAAATTACAGTTCAGTACTTCGTGTAACCCCCATGAGCATTCAGGAGAGCACATACACGTCGAGGCATGCTGTTCACGAGATTTGCCAAGGTTTGGACAGGAATCGCTTGCCATGCAGTGACAATAGCCTGTTGCAATTCACGCACAGAGGCAGGCTGCTGGTCCAAGTTGTCGATTTGACGCGTTGATTCTGCCCACAAGTTCTCTATCGGATTCATATCCGGGGACATGGCAGGCCACTCGATATGCTCTTCACCACGGTCAGCAAGAAAGTGTTGGATCATGCGAGCACGATGAGGCCGTGCATTGTCATCTTGGAAGACAAAGTTTCCTCGAAAGGCTGCACGAACAAATGGAAGCAATTTTTCTTCCAGAATGGCTCTCTGCTTGAACTGGTTCAGGTTTCCATTCAGAACAACCAGGTCAGTTTTGCCCCCTGCATGAAAAGCAGCCCAAACGGTCACCCCACCACCTCCAGCTTGGACTCTTGGCACTGTACAATCTTCGTTGTAGGCTTCATGCACTTGTCTGCGCACTCGGACGTGGCCATATTGACGATAGACCAGAAATCTAGACTTGTCACTGAAGATCACGTGATTCCAGTGTCCTGGCTGCCATTGACGGTGCTCTCTGGCCCACTGCAATCGGTGCTGGCGGTGTTGTCTGGTCAGACGTGGCTTTCTCAGGGGACGCCTGGCACGATAGCCTGCTTGAACCAGTCGTTGGTTGACTAGCCTTCTGGATACAGGCACATTTGTCAGTTGCTGCCACTCAGCCCTAAGCCGATTAGCTGACTTGGTACGGCCATTGCGGACTAACCGGTGCAGCTGGCGATCATCCCTCCTTGTGGTTCTGTGGGGACGTCCTGACCTCGGTATTGGAGTAGGGACACCCCTCTGAGCATTTCGTTTCAGGATCTTTGACACCTGACCTTGAGTGATGCCATACTGCCGAGCAATAGCACGCTGTTTCATGCCGGAATTTCGTAAAGCCACCACTAAATGACAAACAGCATTGTCGAGTTGATGGACCATCTCCAGGGGAAGCGGCAATAACTTTTGTAGACGTGCAGCAGTTGTTTTCCACTAATACAGAACGCAACAACCCTTATATACCCGATTGTGAAGCCAATCGTCAAATGTACCTGTCCGTACATTTTGTCACGCCACCTGTGATATAATCCTGTTATTGACTTCTTGCTGCGACAAACAATCAGTGACATGGTTCTTTTAACAAAGAAATCACCGAAGCATAAAAGAAACTCGCCAGATTGATATACCGAGTTCAAAAAGTAAACCCAAGTCAAGAAAAAATATATATTCCATATTAAGTGCCAAGTCTGTATATAGGTCACGTTGAAAGTTTATTTGTTGTTGTGAATGTTTTTCTATTTTAATGCTACTTCGGGGCCCATTGGTCCATCGAACCAAATTTTCATTGGTCTTCACGGCCTTGGGCGTTTTTGCTAGTCTGAACAAAAACAATAGGTTTCCCAGCCTGGAAGCCTTGGAACCTTAATAATAATAATTAGAGGTCTTTTGGGGGTCTTGGGGGCCTTGGAACCTTAATAATAATAATTAGAGGTCTTTTGGGGGTCTTGGGGGTCTTAAGGGTCGAAGGGGTCTCAGCAGTCCAGTATAACTCCACAAAAAACATGGCTGACACATACACACATAAACACACACACATTGGGAGAGACTATTTTCAGGGTAAGCTGGAGACAGACAGTTGACGAGTTGGTACGGTAGTAAAATTCAGGCAGACAAAAAAAAAGAAAAGGGCAGGGCAAACTCTGGTATGAGACATAAAGGAGTGGAATTGTTAGAGATTGGCAGAGCAGATAAATGCATGCTTGGTCCTGCACATGGCTGGAAGAATGCTGGTGGCTTTTGTTCGGTGATGTTTTCATCTGTCTTCAAGAGTCTGCAATTCCACTGCACATGTTTAGGCAGATAATCCCCTTTCAATGACTGTGCCAAACAAAACACCGTTGTTCCCGCAAGTAGAGCACCCGTTTTCCCGCAAAGAGACAGCTTAGCACAACACAACGTTCACTGAGAAAAGGGGCGGAGCACCACCCACGCGGAGTGAGTCACTTCCTTAACAACACAACTTAAGTACACTAGAGTACATCATTTCTGGTGCTGCACTCTTTGCACAGTCGACACTGTGGTGCCAAAGTCGTTCTATAAGTAGTTGCTGCCAGCACTTGCTTCCCCCCAACTCTTCGTATCCTCACAACAGGTTTGATTCTCCCCCCCCCACCCCCCTCTTTTATATCACCGTTTAACCCTTCCAATCTTACTTGATTGCATCTTTCCACCTTTTTTCTCTAACTTCCCCTGTTGGCCCATAGCATTGCAACTTGCGTTATTGTAGATCTGTGGCCCTACAATGATAGGCCCTACAATGATAGGAATGATTGGCAATGATAGGAATGATACAATGTTGGCCCTACAATGATAGGGGGTCTGGCGATTATTGTTTTACACCGCTCCTTTCCTATGCCATCTCCAGGCGCTGCATGACGTCATTGTCGGGCACTGAAGGGGGGCCGGCAATGACGCATGCTGAAAGGGAGTACTCAGTTTTCACTCCAGCTTCTTTCTTTCTTTCTTTCTTTCTTGTTTGTTGGGCAATATCTCAGCCACACTTTGAGCTATGAAGCTGAAATGTGGGCACAATAGTGAGCAAGTGCTTTGGCAAAAATGGTATTTTTTGTTTTTTGATTAATTAATTAACTGATTAATTACTTAATTATTATCGATTAATTAAGTATTTATTTATTTTCTTTCTCATCTGGTCAATATCTCGGGCACCTTTTGAGCTAGGAAGCTGATATTTGGACACGACAGTGACCAAGTGATGTGGCTATAAAGAATATTTTTGATTTATTGATTAATCAATTAATTATTTAATTTTTTCCATTAACGACTCGTTTAATTAATTTTCAAAAAGTTACAGATTTGGATGAAACGGTGGTGCTTTAGGTATGCTATTAGCCAATTGGTTAAGAAATTAATTATTTTACAATTATTATTTATTTCTTTTAATCATTAACTACTAATTTATTTTCCTTCTCATTTGGGAAATATCTCAGGCACCTTTTTAGGTAGGAAGCTTATATTTGGGCACGACAGTGGCCAAGTTATTTTGCTGTAAAGGGTATTTTTGATTTACTGATTAATCAATTAATCGATTGATTATTTGATTTTTTCAACGAATTAATTAATTTTCAAAAAGTTACAGATTTGGATGAAGCAGTGGTGGTTTAGGTATGTTATTAGCCAATTGATTAAGAAATTAATTATTTTATGATTATTATTTATTTATTTTAATTCTGCTATTAATCAAGCAATTATTGTACACCACTCCTTTCCAATTCCATTTGCTATTCCACGCTGAAGGCGGTAATGTCGCCCACTGGAAAATATGTTATTTATTTATTTGGCATGGGAGAAGTGTACTATAAATGTATCTGTACTTGTTTAATTTCTGTTTTTGTCCACCTATAATATATTTGGGTTTTTTGTTTAATTACCAAGGTGGTGCTCCTTCAATTTTTTTTTTTTTTTTTTTTTTTTTTTTACCAAGGTGGTGCTCCTTCACTTCTGTGGTGCAATTACCCTCTCAGTTAAACCATTTGGGCGATTTAAGAGAATGGGTATCTGCATGAACTGTTTGGTGGTCTGAGCTCAGAATTATAAGAGGCCCACCCTCGGGGAATTGCAAAGTGCCGCCTCGAGATGCTTGGCAACATATAGTTTGCATTCCGTCATTACACTTACAATAAAGGTCTCATGATTAATTAGTGAGAGTCATGAAGCATTGGATTGCATTGCCTTAACCCATTGTGCGATTGTGGTACCATTGTAGAATTGTGATTTAGAGTTTGAATCAGTCGCAAAGCATTGTGTATATGGCAGTAAATTTTGAGTGTACAGTAAATTTTACCATTATGTTATGCACTGCGACTCTGCCAGGTTCCTGATAACATTAGAGTGGGTATGAAATGCACGCTGCGGATCAACTATGTAAACCCAGTACCTCAAACGCTGCGCCTGGTTGTATTTCGCCTTGAAGGTCCAGGAATTGTCAGGCCCCATGCTGTACCACACAGGTAAACCTTTTTTTTTTTTTTTTTAATAACTGCATCACGTTTCTTCTTATTTAATACTAATTTGTGGGCAAGATTTGCAGACACCGTTTGCAGATAAAATAAAACTACTGCTTTATATGATATTTTCTTGACCAGCCTATTTAGTCTTAACTAGCGGGACGAAGGCCTCCCTCAAAATGTTCCATGTTTTCTGTCCAATGAAATTTGAGGCCATTCTACTCCAGTAAATATTTCAATTTCATCTGTCCATCTCATCTTTGGTCAGGGCCTTCCCTATGTTGCTAGTTTATAATCCTTGTTGTCCACTGGATTTCCGTTCTTATTGCTACATTTCCAGTTCAGTCCCCTTTCAGTCTTTTATTTTTCATCATAATGATTAGGAATTCTACTTTCTGTTTGATCCATTATAGTTTGCATTCTTCTCCTTTTTGGTTATGCTAAGACAGCATCTTTTGATGGCTCTTTGTATGGGAATCACTGTTTGCTCCATCTTCTTTGCTGAAGACCACGACTCACCGCCACATGCCATTGCTGGAAGCACACCCTGATTATATACTTTCATTTCGAGATACAAGGGCAGATTCCTTTTCAAGAGATTTTTAAGTTTTCCAAATGCTGCCAATCCTGCTCTTGTACGTCTCTTGACTCCTTCAAAGTTATCCATACAAATTGTCCTAAGTAAACGCAATGGCCCATTTCTTCAATTTTGCGATAACCATTTTGAATCATCTTCCTTTTTTGCACATCAGTTGACAATTTTGTTGTTGTCATCTTCCTTTTTCATTTTGACTCTCCAAATTGAGCTCTTCCGTCATGATTTTCAATTCTAGTGTTGTATGAAGCTAAAACAATGCCCTCTGTGAATGGTAGGAGGTTTCGATTTTCTACATCGACATTTTTTTCCTCTATTTCCTCAGTTTAGCTGTTGGAACTCCTTGGCAGGCAGTGAATAATTTTGGTGAGATCACGTCCTGTAAACGCACTCCACCTGCAAGCTTTAAAGCTTATTTTCTTTAAAAAAAAAATTCTGTTTCTCTCATATTGAAGTTTCTTAGATTTTCGATGATGATGATGATGATTTATAGTGCGAGTCGTCGCTTTTTATGAATCTCTTCCCTTCGTTGGTGTGCTCACTAAGCATTGTGCGTTGTGCGATGGTGGTATAGTCCACTGCGGGACCCAGAGTGTCTACCACAAACATCACAGGTATAGACTGGTCCTTTTGCGGAGATGGACGTTGGCAGGTTTTCCTTTCTTGCCTCCGCTGTCTCTCGATAGCACGGCTCCCACATACAAAGTGGTCCAGGGTTTTGTGCCAAATGTTACGCCAAACTGACCTGCATATGGCCTGATGTTCCCAGGTGACAACTGGAATGGCACAAGACTTGAGTGTAGACTTAAAGACGTCCTTTAGAACTTTCCTTGTCCACCATGGGATGGTTTACCAAATATAAGTTATCCATAGAAAAGTGCTCTTGGGAATCCTTGGTCTTCCATGCGTGTGAGGTGTCCTGACCAGCTAAGCTGGGCTTGCATCAGGAAATACTCAATTCCTTGGATACGACAGCGATCTAGGATTGAGGTGTTGGGTATTCTGTCTCACCACATAATGCCAAGAACCTTACAAAGGCATCACATATGGAATTGATTAAGGTGCTTGATATGGGGACGGTAGGGTGTCCAAGATTTGCATCCGTACAGGAATGTCGACAAGACGACGGCACGATAGACACTGATGTTGCTCTCCAGGAGAATTCATTTTCTCTAATCTTGTTCTCTAGTCTTACTCAGCTCACAATATTCAAAATCTTCTTTCACTGTTATGCCTGATTTCAACTCTCCTCTTGAATGTTTGAAAAGACACTGTGTTGTGTGGATTGTACTTTGGAACATCATGACCACTGAACCCAGGTTGTACTATAATACAACAACAACCAGGATATTTGAATTACCAAAGTTAAGGTTTAATAGGTCGAATAAGTATGATATATACAGTGCATTCAGAAAGTATTCAGACCCCTTCACTTTTTTCACATTTTGTTATGTTGCAGCCTTATGCTGAAATCGTTTATATTCATTTTTTCCCTCATCAATCTACACTCAATACCCCATAATGACAAAGAGAAAACAGGATTTTAGAAAGTTTTGCAAATTTATTAAAAAGAAAATACGGAAATATCACATTGACATAAGTATTCATACCCTTAACTCAGTACTTAGTTGAAGCACCTTTGGCAGCGATTACAGCCTCGAGTCTTCTTGGGTATGACGCGACAAGCTTTGCACACCTGGATTTGGGGATTTTCTGCCATTCTTCTCTGCAGATCCTCTCAAGCTCTGTCAGATTGGAGGGGACCGTTGGTGGACAGCCATTTTCAGGTCTCTCCAGAGAGGTTCGATTGGGTTCAAGTCAGGGCTCTGGCTGGGCCACTCAAGGACCTTCACAGAGTTGTCCCTAAACCACTCCTGCGTTGTCTTGGCTGTGTGCTTAGGGTCATTGTACTGTTGGAAGGTGAACCTTCGGCCCAGTCTGAGGTCCTGGGCGCTCTGTTTCAGGTTTTCGTTAAGGATATCTCTGTACTTTGCTCCGTTCATGGTTCCCTCAACCCTGACCAGTCCCCCAGTCCCTACTGTTGAAAAACACCCCCACAGCATGATGCTGCCACCACCATGCTTCACCGTTGGGATGGTATTGGGCAGGTGATGAGCGGTGCCTGGTTTCCTCCAGACATAACGCTTAGAATTGAGGCCAAACAATTCAATCTTGGTTTCATCAGACCACAGAATCTTGTTTCTCACAGTCTGAGAGTCCTTTAGGTGCTTGTTTGCAAACTCCAAGCAGCTTTCACGTGTCTTTCACTGAGGAGAGGCTTCCGTCTGGCCACTCTGCCATAAAGCCCAGATCGGTGGAGTGCTGCAGTGATGGTTGTCCTTCTGGAAGTTTCTCCCATCTCCACACAGGATCTCTGGAGCTCAGCCAGAGTGACCATCGGGTTCTTGGTCACCTCTCTTACCAAGGCCCTTCTCCCCCGATTGCTCAGTTTGGCCGGGCGGCCAGCTCCAGGAAGAGTCCTGGTTGTTCCAAACTTCTTCCCTTTAAGAATTATGGAGGCCACTGTGCTCTTGGGAACCTTCAAGGCAGCAGAAAGTTTTTTGTAGGCTTCCCCAAATCTGTGCCTCGCCACAATCCTGTCTCTGAGCTCTGCAGGCAGTTCCTTCGACCTCATGGCTTGGTTTTTGCTCTGATATGCATTGTCAGCTGTGAGACCTTATATAGACAGGTGTGTGCCTTTCCAAATCATGTCCAATCAATTGAATTTACCACAGGTGGACGCCCATCAAGGTGTAGAAACATCTCAAAGATGATGAAGAGAAATGGGAGGCACCTGAGCTAAATTTCAAGTGTCTGAATACTTATGTCAATGTGATATTTCAGTTTTTTATTTTTAATAAATTTGCAAAACTTTCTAAAATCCTGTTTTCTCTTTGTCATTTTGGGGTATTGAGTGTCGATTGATGAGGGAAAAAATGAATTTAAACGATTTCAGCATAAGGCTGCAACATAACAAAATGTGAAAAAAATGAAGGGGTCTGAATACTTTCTGAATGCACTGTAGATAGGAACAGTATGCTCCTCAGATATAGGCCTCATATTGCTGTCAGATTGTGATGTAATAACCAAACTGTAATATTAAATTCTCCTTGTAGTGTCACAATGTGAAGGTCAAGTTGTGAGCTTCAAGATGTCAACTTACAGATTTGACCACTTTTGACTATTTTTTTTATTTTTTACTTTTACCTTTTCAAATTATCTCAACTTGCATTCACTCTTTCCTTTTGCTTCACCAGGGATATCCCACAGCGTGGAAAAGCAGCCATTACCATTCGATTTGTGCCATACAAGCCTGGCACGTTCCGTTTGGTGGTCAGCTTGTCATCCATACCACTCGTGCAGTCTCAGGGTGGTGTCCTCATCACTGTTTTACCTTGAATATCTTGGCCCGTTCGTCCCATTGGACCAAATTTTCATTGATACTTCTGTTATTATTGTTAATATTATTAATATTAATTTATATATGATTTGTTACAATGTTATCTTTCTTTTTGTTATTACCTCTGCTACCTAAGGTCGACAGAGGTTATGTTTTCACCCCAGTCTGTCTGTCTGTGTTTGTTTGTTTGTCTGTCTGTGAACAAGGTATCTCAAAAAGTTGTGGAAGGATTTTGATGAAATTTGGTGGAGAGGTTGGGTATGTGACAAAGACGAAATGATTAGATTTTGGTGAAGACTCAGATCTGGATCAGAAATTTTTAAAGTCATTCTTCACCAATAAGTGATAGGGTTAAAAACGATATCTAGCATGATATCTCAAAAATTTATGGACGGATTCAGCCGAAATGTTGTGGACTGGTTGCGTGAACGACAAGGACGCACTGATTCAATTTTGGTGAGAATCTGAATGCAGATCCTGATACAATAATATTTTAATTCTTCAAGTGATTCTTCACCATTGAGTGATAGGGTCAAAATCGATATGTAGCACGATATTTCAAAAAGTTGTGGACAACTTATAACAAAACTAGGTGGATGAGTTTGTTATGTGACAAGAACAAGCTAATTCGATTTTGGTTCAGGTCTGGATCCAGATCCGCCCTATCAGTGGGATACAAAATGTAAACTGTTCAGCCTGGCTGAGTTACGTGCTCCACAGATTGCCGTTCTGGTTTATTTTGTAATTAGAATGCCATGCCGCCCGCGCGGAAGGACGTGTTAAGCTGCCCTATACACCTTAATATGACATGCATTTAAAACATGGGTATTCTTCTGGATTTTTTGTATTTGATTAGCCTATCCAACTCAGGATATCATGACAATCATTTTGGTGTATCACATTCCTCATCAGAAAGCTGCACTAGAACTCCACAAAAACATGCCTCACACACACACACACACACAACTACTCCATTATGTAATAGATCTCAGGTTCATTTCAAGTATTTCATGCTTTCCAGCTGGAACATATCCAAGCGGTGGAAAATATAGGACAGAAAAATTAGTTCGTGGGAATATAAAGGGGTAAGTATATTTATGCACGATAATCTTCTTTTTTTTGTACACACAATTTAGGCTCATGAAAGAGCAATACACATAAGGACGCAATACAGATCCACATAAGGTAAATATATGATCAAACCATGATCATATATTTATGATCCACATAAGGTACACAAAAGGTAAATAGCATTGAACTGGCAGTGGGGCAACAGTTAGATACAACAAGCAAGGAATGTACAAACAGCAAAAAATGAGAGAGTAGAGAAGGAAACAAATTAACCTGAAAGTAAGAGGGTTGGGTCAGTTAGGCGCAACGGGGGTAGAAAGGATTGTGAGTACAGATGGAGAATAACATGGTCGTGGTTCACTGCTTACTGGGAAGCACTGGAGGGAAGAGTGCAATTGAACAGTCTCTAGAAAGCAGTTCCACAAATGGGGAAAAAGTGGTAAAAATAAAAGTGGTGGTGGGTGGAAAGCAATGGATTTTTGGAGTCCCGTATTTTTTTGGGGGGCACTAAAAAAAAAAAAGAACAGAGACCACAGAGCTGTCTCCAGTGTGAGAACAGCAGTCCTTGTGCTTCGGGCTCATTGGAGGAAATACCAATAATATTGATAGCTTTAGGGTACACATAATCCAGGAGAGATAGTTGTGATGCTCGGGTACCAGACCATCAGGGAGAACACTCCATTGAGTTACAGACAAAGGCAATGCAGGCTGTAAGTTTTTCTGATTTTTCAAGTAGGATGCCAGTCTGTAGCTGCAATTGGAGGCTGACTTTACCATATGGTTCGCCCAGGAGAGTTTGTGACTGATGGTGAGGACTAAAAGTTCAAGAGACTGAAACTCTACCAGTGGCCGACCATGGATTCCAGTGTGACACAGTGATATTTCCCAGGATTGAAGTACATGTTACATTTATGAGACATCTAATCAATAGCAGATCAGCAGACAGTGACACAGCTGCTGCTGTCTACCTGTCCATGCGATGCAGGTATGTATTTATGCTATAATGGTGAGTCATCTGCAAAATGGAATTGACGGTTTTTCAGAGCATTGGATAGGTCTTTTATGTAGATGAGGACAAGACTCGGCCTAAGAAGCTGCCTTGGGCAACTAAACCCTCGAATATGAGAGGAGTGGCGAGGATTCCATTGATAGCAACATGTTGACTATGTAAGTGGAGGAAGTCTGAAAGCCAGTACTAAGACAGCCTTGCATGCCACACACAATGAGTTTAACAAGCAGAGCAAGATGTCAAACTGCATTAATCATGACCTCTTGTTTGAGATTCATGAACTAAGAGGAGATTGGAATCATTTGATTCCAAAATGATATATCTACATTGCATATTTGGATATGAGAATTCTTCTGAAGGAAACTACAGGCAGTGGACAAAAAATTGGAAACACCAATGTTAAATCACTTAATCGGGCATTTTGCCACCATGTGCGGCCAGTACGGCCTGCATGCACCATAGCATACGGTCCACCGGCGTCTGTAATTCTGCAGGAGGGATGCGTCACAATTCTTCCTCGAGAAAGTAAATCAACTCACACCTGTTTGATGGAGGTGGAAAACGCTGTCTCGGGCGTCGTTCCAGAATATCCCATAAATGCTTGATTGGGTTCAGATGTGCCGACTGAGAAGGCCATGACGTATGGATAACATCAGTGGCTTGTTCACAAAACCATCGGGCAACCACAATTGCTCTGTGGATGCGGGCATTGTCATCCTGAAAGAGACCCCTCCTGGCAGGAACAAAATGCTTCAACATGGGGTGAAGATGATCACTCAGTTCCACAAAGTAGCGATTGGCATTTACCTTGCCTTCTAAGGGAACGACTGCACACAGACCATGCCAGGAAAATGTACCCCACTACATTACATAACCACCAGGACCCTTCACTGTTGGAACCAAGTACTCAGGGCTGTAGAGTTCTTTAGGTTGGTGCTCCACTGAGAACATGTTGAAGAATGATTTATCTGACCACTAGGAATCTAGAGTACCTGTCCCAAGTCATGGGAAAAGCTAGAGAAAGTATCTGCTTCCTCTCTCTCCCTCCACTTCTCCACCCCTCCCCTCTGTCCCGCACTTCCCTCTCCCTCCCATCCCTTCTCTCCTATCTCACCCACTCCTCTCCCTTCCCACTCCTTCACCACTCCCGTCTCTCCACCACTCCCTCCCATCCCCTTGCCCTCCCCCCCCCCCCCCCCACTCTGCTCTCCCTCCCCTCACATCCCGCTCCCTCCCCCACTCCCTTCTCCTCTCTCCCCCTCTGCCTCCCCCCACTCTGCTCTCCCTCTCCTCTCCCCCCCCCCCCCCTGCTCTCCCTCCCCTCTCCCCCTCTGCCTCCCCCCTGCTCTCCCTCCACTCACATCCTGCTCCCTTCTCCTCTCAAACGAAATACTGCATTCACAGGCATGTCAATGGGCTGAATGACCTCCTGCGCCAAAGTTCCTTTTATCGTATCTGTGTATGTGTGTGTGTTTTCATTTATATTCTGCTTTGTAGATAATTGGATTTTGTGGCTCTCATCTGGATTGTTTATTTCTGCTCATCAAGTTTGTTACAATTTTTTTTTAAAGTGTTCATGAACTGATAAGATGTCTTCAGAAATGTTTTTTTTAGCGATTCTAAAGGCCATTTTATACAAAGAGAACTACATTTTTGTAATTAACAAATACCTGCCATTTTCTGAAATGCTGGAACTACAATTATGGCTGTTATATTTACGTTACAATTGCTTCAATATATGCATCATTATCTTAACGTTACAAAGTTCTGCATTGTCCCAAGTGAGTGACATCACATGATTGCCGCATTCAGAGCCTTGAATATTCCATCCCATACACCATAACCAATGTTTTGTGAATTATTTTACATCTTAAGTTATTACTTTCATGATCGTTTGTTTATTCCAGCTGCATGTGTTTAGAGACTATTGTTTCTATTAAACTTGTAAAATGTTGACCGAGACAAATATATTTTCTACTCTTATTGTGAGTGAAGCACAAGAAAGGATGCCAAGTGAGAAATAGTTGGCTGTATCTGGCATTATTGGCTGGACAGCGAGATGTCATACGAGTGTGCATACATACTGTGTGGAGACATACTGTGTGTGTATATATATATATACAGTCACGTGAAAAAGTAAGTACACCCCATTTAAAGTTTTGACTTTTTCAACATATTTCAACATACAGCTATTTGATCTTCATTTCAACAATATTGAGAGATAAAGGTGATATAATACAACAAATATCATGAAACATTTACATTTTGTAGTCCATTGTATAATTTAAATAAACATAAATGCAAATTTCACATGTGCAAAAAGTAAGTACACCCCGACATGTATCACTACTTCAAATACCTAAAATTAGAATCAGGTGCACCAGCTCAGGTGCAAATGATTAGAACATCGTTAGCTAGAGGATCTTGGAGGAACCTGTCTTATTTAAACCTCAGACATTTAGGTGGGTTTGCTCTTTGTTGTTGAAGTGTGCGGCGTCACCATGCGTAGATCAAAAGAGCTCTCTGAGGCCTTCAGAAAGAAGGTTATAGATGCCTACGAGTCTGGGAAGGGATTTAAAAAGATCTCCAAACAATTTGAAATCAATCATTCGACTGTCCGGGAGATCATCTACAAGTGGAGAAGATTCCAAACAACTGCCAACTTGTTCAGGCCAGGCCGCCCCAGCAAGTTCAGCCCGAGAGCAGACCGCAAGATGCTGAAAGAAGTCTCTAAGAACCCCCAGAATGTCATCACGCGACCTACAGGTAGCTCTTGCCACTTTTGATGTCAAAGTGCATGAGTCTACTATTATAAAGAGGCTGCACAAATTTGATCTACATGGGAGGTGTGCCAGGAAGAAACCTTTGCTGTCCAGAAAGAACATCAGGGCAAGACTAAAGTTTGCCAATGAACACCTAGGCAAAGACCAGCACTTCTGAAACAATGTGCTCTGGACAGATAAGTCAAAGGTAGAGCTATTTGGCCACAGTACCAGAAGACATGTTTGGTGAAAACCAAAGACAGCATTTGACCACAACAACCTGATACCAACTGTAAAGCATGGTGGTGGAAATATTATGGTTTGGGGCAGCTTTGCTGCATCAGGGCCTGGGCAGCTCACCATCATAGAATCCACTATGAATTCTTCATTGTACCAGGGGGTGCTTGAGGATAATGTGAGGCCATCTGTCAGAAAGTTGAAGCTAAACCGAAGGTGGACCTTGCAACATGACAATGACCCTAAACATAAAAGTAAATCCACCAAGGAATGGCTGAAAAGAAAGAAATGGAGGGTTCTGGAATGGCCAAGTCAAAGCCTGGATCTAAATCCCATCGAGATGTTGTGGGGGGATTTGAAACGAGCTGTGCATGCAAGAAACCCCTCAAACATCGCACAGCTGAAAGAATTCTGCATGGAGGAGTGGGCAAAAATTTCTCCCAGTCGATGTCAGAGACTGGTAGACAGTTATAAGAAACGCCTACTTGAGGTTGTTTCTGCCAAAGGGGGCAATACCACCTATGAGAGCCAAGGGTGTGCTTACTTTTTCCACATGCAAAATTTGCATTTATGTTTGTTTAAATTATACAATGGACTACAAAATGTAAATGTTTGATGATATTTATTATATTATATCATCTTTATCTATCAATATTGTTGAAATGAAGATCAAATAGCTGTATGTTGAAATATGTTTAAAAAGTCCAAACTTTACATGGGGTGTACTTACTTTTTCACGTGACTGTATATATATATATATATATATATATATATATATATATATATATATATATTGTTACGTGTTGCCTCCCCAAACTCCGGTTACGGTGCCATTCAGAATCTCGAGAGGGAACGCGGCAGAAAGCTTTGTTATTTCGAGTGTTCTAATAAACCATGGTAAAACCACACCAATGCAATTGTGCAGAACAAAACAGAGAATTGTATGAATAATTCTCACATACAGGATAATAACACTCTTAAAGAAAGTACAATGAAAATATCACTTGCATCAAATGAACAATACATGTGATGGTTCCATCATTCCCCAATGCTCTCAGAGCAATAAACTCACGATACACCAAACGTGAGTGGAATGTAACATTCCCCAAAGTCCGTGAACAAATCCCAACACGGGGTGAATGCCGAAGTCGTGCAGAACGGCAAGAACAGGCAGGTATCGGCACGGCGGCGGGCGAGGAGTTACGAGGTGAGAGGTCGATATGGGAATTGTGCCGATATGGAAACCAACGACAATCAACACAATGATGTCGATATGGGAATCTAAATGACAAAGCACGATGCACCAGACAGACGGCCTCCTCGAGGGAAAATGGCGGTCGGCCTGTAATGGAGGCTCTTGCTTCCCCACCAACAATAGCTCACGCTTGGTAATAAAACCAGAGACGCAGGTTTAATAGCAATTGCAATATAGGATGATGTCGCGGGCAATCCCTTTCATGGGAAGCCTCAACTCATTTGCGACCAACATCAAAAAAGTCCGCTCGCAGCCTCACAGATGTATCTCTCTCATGGCCGTCTCGTCTCCTTCCTGCAGATCTCCTCCTCTCTCGTCTTCCGGTTTCTTTGCCGCGTTTTCCTTTTTCCTTCACAAACATTTATTTTTACCTTTTACTAAAGTCATCTCCATTTCACACAACAATATTACCTGAAACTAAAAATCCTACAAGTACATAATAACAACAAAGGTGGAAGTGACGAATCCACAACACTCCCCGCCTTCAAAGAAGAAAGTTCGAACACGGTGAAAACTCTTTCCATACCAAAACGTATCTTCAACAACCAAAAGTAATACTCACACCCATAAAACTACAAATCAAAACTATGGTTGATCAAGGCCCTTAAGAAACAAAAATTCCAAACAACGCACAGGAATCCTCAAGGTTAATTCACTCTGGATAAAGCATCGGCGACTACATTGTCTCTGCCATTTACATGCCTAATTTCCAAGTTGAACTCTTGCAAAGATATGCTCCATCTCATCAACCTCTGATTTTTATTTTTCATTTTTTGAATGAAGGTTAAGGGGTTGTGATCAGTGAAGACCTTTATAGGAAAGGTAGTAGTTCCCAGGTACACCTCATAATGCTGTAGAGCTAGTTGAAGAGCAAGGGTCTCTTTTTCTAGTGGCATAATTTTTCTGATGTTTGTCAAACTTCCTCGAATAGTAACACACCGGGTGATCAATGCCATCATCACCTTCCTGCAGTAGAACTGCACCAGCCCCCACACCACTTGCATCGATGGCCAACTTCAAAGGTTTTCGAAAATCCAGTGCTGCTAGGACAGGAGAGCTCATCAATATCACTTTGACTTGGGCAAAGGCAGCCTGGCATTTGTCATCCCAAACAAACTTGGTCTCTTTCCTCAGAAAATTCATTAAAGGGGCTACCACATCAGAAAAATTCATACAGAACCGCCGGTACCAACCAGCCATGCCCAAGAATCTCATAAGCTCCTTTTTCCCTTTTGGAATTTGGAAGCGATCAATGGCTTCTATCTTGGCTGTCATTGGTTGCACCTGACCCTGACTGACTACATGGCCTAGGAACAGCACCTGTGCTTTAACAAACTCACTTTTAGCTAAGTTGATGGTCAACCTTGCCTCAGTCAATTTCTTGAAGAATGCATGAATTTGTTTAAGATGATCTTCCATTGTCATGGTTTGGATGATGACATCATACGGTAAGCCTCCACCCGCTCAAGGTCTGCAATAAGCTTATTAATTAGTCGTTGAAACGTAGCAGGACCGTTTTTCAACCCAAAGGGAAGAACCTTGTACTGAAACAACCCATTTGGTGTGACTAAGGCCGAAATTTCTTTTTCCCGATCGGTAAGAGGAATCTGCCAATACCCCTTGTTTAGAGACTATTTTAGAGACCGATACCCCCAAATAAAGCAAGTCAAATTTGCTTACAAATTTAGCTGGGCCTATTCTATCAATACAGACATCAATCCTCGGGATGGGATACTAGTCTGCCTTTGTCACTGCATTAACCTGTTTTAAATCCGTACAACAGCGAAAACTGCCATCTGGGGTTTGGAACCAACACACATGATGAGCTACATTCACTGCTGCTTGGTTCGATGATGTCGTTCTCCAACATATACTGAACCTCCTTCTGAAGATAACATATCTTAATTAACAGGGTTCTTATATTATCCGGTAGAGATAATTGTCCTCGTTGTTCTCTCGTCAATGACCTAATTTCTGGTCTAGGTTCCTTAACACTTCATTGTTCGTAAATTTGGGGCAAGCCTGGTCATCAATGCCATATAACTTCACACTGGCCTCTGAGGTATAAAACAAATGGACACTGCTTGGACTTCCAGGAAAGAAGTTGGTATTTCAAAAAAGTGGATATGGGGTGAAATAACGGGGGTAGAAAAGATCAAGGTTTTGGATGGGGGAAGATAAGAGATGGAGGTGAACAGCTGTTTTAAAGACCTGGAGGGATGAGTGGGATTGAAGAGAGTGAGGGAGTTTGTTCCAGAGGCGGGAGTAAAGAGGATTTAAAGAGTGAAGGTGAGCAGAGAATCTTGATTTTGGCAATTTCACCAGAAGAGGGTTGCTGGCAGATCTTGTGCGACCTGTAGGAATATTTGGGGGACAGAGCACAGACAGAGCTGGGGGAGCTAGGCTGGATAGGAGTCGGTCGAAGACAGAAAGACCACCAACCTGCCGGCGGTGAGTGAGTGAAAGACCCTCACAATCAGCTTCATCGCGGAAGATCCCAATGATTCTGAAAGCTTTGGTTTCAACAGCGTGAAGCCGAGCTAGGTGTGAGGCAGGAGCACCAGCCCAGAGGGGAGAGCAGTATTCCATTGAGCTGCGGATGAAAGCCTTGTATGTGGTGAGGAGCTCAGGTGTGCCAAGGAAGGACTTCGCACGACGGAGGATGCCCAGTCGGCGACTGGATTTGGAAGCCAGCTTGGAAATGTGGTTTTCCGAGGAAAGATCATGACAGATAGTGAGACCCAAAATCTTGACTGACAGAACTTCTTGGAGATTATTGTTGAGAAAGTGGATGGGAGGGTTGTCCAGTCGGTCTTTTCGGAGAGACATAGTAAGAGTGTGAGATTTGTCAGGATTGAAAGACACGTTCCACTTTTTTGACCAGTCTAAGTTACTAAAGTCATCTCCATTTCGCACAGAAAAATCTTAACAACAGTATTGAAACTAAATATTCTACAAGTACACAATAACAACAAAGACGGAAGTGACGAATCCGTTACAATATATATATATCATAAGTGTGCTAACAAAGAGTTAGTAAATTGAAAACTCACCATTCGTAATCTAATGATTAGTTTTGTTGTAAAATCGTAATTTTCAGTAAAAAATAAAAAGTTTCATAAAAATACTTTTGGTAAAGATTTTCATAAAACCTTCAATTGAGAAAATGCATTTCTTGACTTTGCATTGATTTTATGGATTGTGAATGGTTATTCTACTGAAATTAGCTTGTCTTCCGCAAATTTAACATATCTGATCCACCCTTTAACTACACCTATGCTTCAGGTGAATTCACGTTGTACAACGTTGGTGTGAGTGAAACAAGTGTGTATTTTACTCCATAATTATGTTTTTTTTTTCATTGCATTATGCATCTCACCGAGTAACAACACAGGTGGTTATGGCTCGGATCCAGCTCTTTGAAGTTGCTTTCCCACTGTTAGGGTTTTGCAAGAGACAAATCCTTAAATTTCGCAAAATTACCTCTAGCGTCATGGGCGATTCCCTTTAAGTCCTGCAAGCTAATCTTTCCCTGCAGGGCCCACTAACCCACCTCGCTATATTATCTCCTGGGAGGAAAATCAAAACACATGCGGTGACAAACTTAATGAGGTGGCATGGCACCACAAGGCTCACCTGCTGTCGTAGCCCGATGGAGAACATGCTTCATGCTTACCCCTACACTACACAAATTTGGGACACAATGAGGCCACGCAAAAAACACTTACCCTACTTCGTTATCCCAGCGGCCGCAGACATCCAAACATGGTACCAATGGGGGGTGTGGAGGGGGGGGGGGGGGGGGGAGAGCGGCATCCCTACTATAACCTAACAATAAGAAAACTCATTTCTATTTTTACCATTACACTCCCCTACAGTAGTTCTCTGCAGCCAATCTACCCGTCGTCCCGCGTGTTGGTGCTTCATCACGTTTGGGCCGAGCCCTCAATTTTTTTGGCTGAGGCTATCACCAATATTCTCCCTCAAAACATGTTGCATTGCAGTTGAATAATACCCAGAATGCTTTGCTCAGGTATAACATCACTCCACAGTCCACACAGAAGTTGCCAAACATTGTTACAACCACATACCTTCATTGATTTGTCATTCTTTTAATGATTATCTACAACAAAAATTATAAGTTAGAACCTCGACACATCATCGCACTATGAACCCAAATATCTATCGTCATCGCACAATGAACCCAAACATCTATTGTCATCGCACTATGAACCCAAACATCTATTGCCATCGCACTATGAACCCAAACATCTATTGTCATCGCACTATGAACCCAAACATCTATTGCCATCGCACTATGGACCCAAACATCGATTGTCATCACACTATGAACCCAAACATCTATTGTCATCACATTATGAACCCAAACATCTATTGTCATCATACTATGGACCCAAACATCGATTGTCATCGCACTATGAACCCAAATATCTATCGTCATCGCACAATGAACCCAAACATCTATTGTCATCGCACTATGAACCCAAACATCTATTGCCATCGCACTATGGACCCAAACATCTATTGCCATCGCACTATGAACCCAAACATCTATTGTCATCGCACTATGAACCCAAACATCTATCGTCATCGTACTATGAACCCAAACATCGATTGTCATCGCACTATGTACCCAAACATCTATCGTCATCGCACAATGAACCCAAACATCTATTGTCATCGCACTATGAACCCAAACATCTATTGCCATCGCACTATGAACCCAAACATCTATTGTCATCGCACTATGAACCCAAACATCTATTGCCATCGCACTATGGACCCAAACATCGATTGTCATCACACTATGAACCCAAACATCTATTGTCATCACATTATGAACCCAAACATCTATTGTCATCATACTATGGACCCAAACATCTATTGTCATCACACTATGAACCCAAACATCGATTGTCATCACACTATGAACCCAAACATCTATTGTCATCGCATTATGAACCCAAACATCTATTGTCATCACACTATGAACCCAAACATCTATTGTCATCACACTATGAACCCAAACATCTATCGTCATTGCATTATAAACCCAAACATCAATTGGCATCACACTATGTACCCAAACATCAATTGGCATCACACTATGTACCCAAACATCAATTGGCATCACACTATGTACCCAAACATCAATTGGCATCACACTATGTACCCCAACATCTATCGTCATTGCATTATGAACCCAAACATCTATTGCCATTACAATATGTACCCAAACATCAATTGGCATCGCACTATGAACCCAAACATTTATTGTCATCGCACTATGAACCCAAACATCTATTGTCATCACACTATGAACCCAAACATCGATTGTCATCACACTATGAACCCAAACATCTATTGTCATCGCACTATGAACCCAAACATCTATTGCCATCGCACTGTGGACCCAAACATCTATTGTCATCACACTATGAACCCAAACATCTATTGTCATCGCACTATGTACCCAAACATCTATTGTCGTCGTACTATGAACCCAAACATCTATTGGCATCGCACTATGTACCCAAACATCTGTTGTCATTGTACAATGAACCCAAACATCTATTGGCATCGCACTATGTACCCAAACATCTATTGTCATCGCACTATGAACCCAAACATCTATTGTCAACTCACTATGAACCCAAACATCTATTGTCATCGCACTATGAACCCAAACATCGATTGTCATCACACTATGAACCAAAACATCTATTGTCATCGCACTATGAACCCAAACATCTATTGTCATCGCACTATGAACCCAAACATCGATTGTCATCACACTATGAACCCAAACATCTATTGTCATCGCACTATGAACCCAAACATCTATTGCCATCGCACTGTGGACCCAAACATCTATTGTCATCACACTACGAACCCAAACATCTATTGTCATCGCACTATGTACCCAAACATCTATTGTCGTCGTACTATGAACCCAAACATCTATTGGCATCGCACTATGTACCAAAACATCTGTTGTCATTGTACAATGAACCCAAACATCTATTGGTATCGCACTATGTACCCAAACATCTATTGTCATCGCACTATGAACCCAAACATCTATTGTCAACTCACTATGAACCCAAACATCTATTGTCGTCGTACTATGAACCCAAACATCTATTGGCATCGCACTATGTACCCAAACATCTGTTGTCATTGTACAATGAACCCAAACATCTATTGGCATCGCACTATGTACCCAAACATCTATTGTCATCGCACTATGAACCCAAACATCTATTGTCAACTCACTATGAACCCAAACATCTATTGTCATTGCACTATGAACCCAAACATCCATAGTCATCGCAAAATTAACCCAAACATCTATTGGCATCGCACTATGTACCCAAACATCTGTTGTCATCGCACTATGAACCCAAACATCTATTGTCATCGCAATATGTACCCAAACATCTATTGTCATCGCAATATGAACCCAAACATATATTGCCATTACACTATGTACCCAAACATCTATTGTCATCGCACTATGAACCCAAACATCTATTGTCATCGCACTATGTACCCAAACATCGGTTGTCATCACACTATGTACCCAAACATCAATTGGCATCACACTATGTACCCAAACATCAATTGGCATCACACTATGAACCCAAACATATATCGTCATTGCATTATGAACCCAAACATCAATTGGCATCACACTATGTACCCAAACATATATTGCCATTACACTATGTACCCAAACATCTATTGTCATCGCACTATGAACCCAAACATCTATTGTCATCGCACTATGAACCCAAACATTTATTGTCATCGCACTATGAACCCAAACATCTATTGTCATCGCACTATGAACCCAAACATCGATTGTCATCACACTATGAACCCAAACATCTATTGTCATCGTACTATGAACCCAAACATCTATTGCCATTGCACTATGGACCCAAACATCTATTGTCGTCGTACTATGAACCCAAACATCTATTGTCATCGCACTATGTACCCAAACATCTATCGTCATCGTACTATGAACCCAAACATCTATTGGCATCGCACTATGTACCCAAACATCTGTTGTCATTGTACAATGAACCCAAACATCTATTGGCATCGCACTATGTACCCAAACATCTATTGTCATCGCACTATGAACCCAAACATCTATTGTCATTGTACAATGAACCCAAACATCTATTGGCATCGCACTATGTACCCAAACATCTATTGTCATCACATTATGTACCCAAACATCTGTTGTCATCGCACTATGAACACAAACATCTATTGTCATCGCAAATGAACCCAAACATCTATTGTCATCACACTATGAACCCAAACATCTATTGTCATTGCACTATGAACCCAAACATCTATTGTCAACTCACTATGAACCCAAACATCTATTGTCATTGCACTATGAACCCAAACATCCGTAGTCATCGCAAAATTAACCCAAACATCAATTGTCATCCCACTATGAACCGAAACAGCCAGCACGCGTTGGTTGGTGGATGTTATAGATCCCATGGTGTCTCTCATGAGAGGTGGTCGAGTTATCGCCGGCACCATGGAATAAATGACAAACTTTTTTTTTAAAGAAAAAAAGTTTCAAAAAACCAACATTATATGTGACCCCGAAACTCTTATTCCCAATAACAACACGACAAGCCAAGCCAAAGTAAGCCTTTCGCGGTTCTTGTCTGGTGATAAATAATCCATGTAATGATGCGTTTATCATGTAAAACTACACGACGCTCCACACCATCAATTACCGCCGCTGCAGTTACCACTTTCAAAGTGGCTTTGCGGTTTCGCGTTCAAACGGCGCTCTTCCCCCAAAAGAAGCTGACTTCATTATTGCAGGTGACATGTCTGAAGGTATGCGCATTGCTTTATCCTCGAGTCTGGGCAGTGTTTTTGGTGTAAGGGGGTCGATCAATGTCTCAACATGGAAAGTGGGGGGGAAATAAAGAATTGTTCCGTTAAAATTGTCAGAATTTGCAGAGGAAATAATATTTGTGAGTGTATCATGACCGACGTTTTAATGTCGGGCTACTTTTCATAGAAGTTGGAATTTTAGGCCCAAAGCGGGCATCAGCCCCAGGGGTTTGTTTGCTGTCAGTCCGTTTACTTTTAATCATTTATTTATTTATTTATATACACTTTACCATCACGTCTAAGCCTGGTGCTGGCTTAACGGTTAAGGCGCTTGGCTTGAGATATTGGTCCTGTGTCCAAGCCCCTGTTTTTACTGTTGAATTAACACCACATCGGTTGACTCGGCCTGTCATCCTTCTGAGGTCGGCAAAATGAGTACCCGCTTACTAGGAAGAAGGAACCATTCGGGTATCCTGCGATGGAGTGGCGACCCATCCAGGTATGTGCCCACTAGCCTAGAAACTGGTTCGGCACCCCGACGCATCTGAAGATGTAAAATGGGACTCTTAGTGGTCTTAGCCAGATGGTCTTAGCATGGACCCGGTGGACCAGATGGACCCAGTGGTCTTAGCATCACCGCTACCTGAATACTACCCTTAATTATTTATTTATATGGCTTTTGGCATTCTACTGCAGTACTTATGCGTACATTCGTTCACCTTGAATTACTTATTTATTTATGTACACTTTATCAAGAAAGTACCTTTTGACCTTTTACTTTAAAAATACAATAGCTGTAAACTGTAAAATAAAGAGCTCATTCTGGTCACTCATTCTTTATTTACTCGATTTATTTAGCTGCTTGCAGAATGGAACCGCAATCCACTTCATCAAATATATATAGTTTATATTTACTACGAGGAAGAGTACCCGTCCCAAGTGATGGGAAAGCTAGCATAGAATCCCCCTCCCATCTGCACTCCCTCCCTCCCCTCTCAATTCCCTCACCCTCCCCATCCCTCTCTCCCCTATTTCCTTTCCCCGTCCCCTGTCGCCCCCTCCCTCCCCTCCTCTGTCTCCCTTCCCTGACTCCCCTATCTCTCCCCTGTCCCCACTCTCCCTTATCTCTCCCCTGTCCCCACTCTCCCTTATCTCTCCCCTGTCCCCTCTCTTCCTCCCTCCCCTGTCTCCCCTCTCCCTTCCCTGTCTCCCCTAACTCTCCCATGTCCCCCCTCTCCCTTCCCTTTCTCCCCTATCTCTCCTCTGTCTCCCCTCTCCCTTCCCTGTCTCCCCTATCTCTCCCCTCCCTGACTCCCCTATCTCTCCTCTGTCCCCACTCTCCCCTGTCCCCTCTCTCCCTCCCCTGTCCCCCCTCTCCCTTCCTCCCCTATCTCTCCTCTGTCTCCCCTCTCCCTTCCCTGTCTCCCCGATCTCTCCTCTGTCCCCACTCTCCCCTGTCCCCTCTCTCCCTCCCCTGTCCCCCCTCTCCCTTCCTCCCCTATCTCCCCTCTCCCTTCCCTGTCTCCCCTATCTCTCCTCTGTCCCCACTCTCCCCTGTCCCCTCTCTCCCTCCCCTGTCCCTTCCCTGTCTCCCCTATCTCTCCCCTGTCTTCCCTCTCCCTCCAATGCCTCCCCCCCCCCCCCCCCCCGCCGCTATCTCCCCCCTGTTCTCCACTCATCTTCAGTGCGTTCAGACGGAACACCTATAACCATGCCAACGTTTTCTTTCAATTAAGTAAATCGATGATTACCTTTCCAACGGTAGATGATTTAGGTATGGTAAAGGTTTCAGGGCAGGGGTTGAAGTTCAAAACCGCAAACACGTTTTTTGGGAACGACAAACGTCACCAGTGAATGAAGAAGAAGATGTCGTAGGGTGTGGACAAGCATAGAAACACTCCGCTGGGACCCGTTTCCGTATCAATAACAGTCGCTACATGGATGGTGATCTTACGCACTTGTGGCACTACTTTATTAATAAACAATTAATATCAATAAAGAGATGCATAATAAAAGAATACTGGATTTTTTTTTTATATACATCATCAAGACTCGTGGAGGACCAAGAACAGACAATGACGTTCACGGGAGCAACAAAAGTTGACACCACAAGTCGAATCCGAAACCAAAAAGATCGCTGCCGGTGTCTTTGGCCGGTAATAAAATAAAATCAAAATACGGTGTCAAATAAATATCAAATATATTGTGGCGGGCACAAGGGGCAATAATTCCGCGCACCAGTGGGTGGCGCGAGTGTCCAGGCGGGGGACGAAAGCACATGCCCCGCCTTTCGACCGATCGGCCACGCCCGGGGACTTGGCGTGGCCTCGGCACATATATGCGGGCTCTAAGCTCGAGCCCGCCCAGTGCTGAAGTGCGAGCTTTGAATAAAGACTCTTTGTTATACAAACGCGTTGTGGCCTACCTCTCTGGCAATCGAGTCGTGTGTGCGCAGCACCACACTGGTGACCCCGATTGGTTCAGCCGTTGCTGACCACCGAACGCGCCATGGCCACCAACGCCGTCGCAGTCCAACTCTCGGAGTTCTGGGAAGCGCAAGCCGACGTTTGGTTTTTGCAAGCCGAAGCTCAATTCCAACTCCGAGGCATAACGGCAGATGAGACCCGGTACTACCACGTGGTCGCCGCCCCCGGGCCCGGCACTGCCGCCCGAGTCGTGTCCATCCTTCGGCGCCCGCCGGGCGACAACAAGTACAAGGCGCTCAAACGTCTCCTTATCGCCACGTTCGGGCTCACGGAGATCGAACAGGCCGACCGCCTCCTGGACCTTCCCACCCTCGGCGACACACGACCATCCGTCCGGATGGATTCCATGCTGTCCCTGCTTGGCGACCAGCCCCCGGATTTCTTATTCCGAGCACTTTTCCTACGCCAGCTACCTGCACAGGTATGCCTCGCGCTGGCCGGTTCCAAAATAAAGGAACCCCGCGCCCTGGACGTAGAGGCCGACAAGTATTTCGCGGCCTGCGACACGCGGTTGGTGTACGGTGCTGCCGTAGTGGATCCCGGTGCGGAGGCTCCAGCACCCCCGGTTTCCCTCATGGCCGCTGCTACGCCCCGTCCACTACCGCCGCCGCCACCACCACCGCCGCCGGCACGGCCGCCGCGGCCGTCACCACCGCAAACCTGGTGCTACTACCATGCCAGGTTCGGCCGCCAGGCTAAATCGTGTCGCCCACCGTGCTCTTTTGACGGGTCGGGAAACGACCGGCGCTCACTTGCGGCCATGAGCGTCGGCCATTCCGGCAGCCTCCTTTTCATCACGGACACCTTGTCCGGGCGCCGTTTTCTTTGTGACACAGGAGCACAGGTAAGCGTCCTCCCCGCCTCCACGTCCGACAAGCAAACCGCGGGCCGGGGCCCCGCTTTGCTTGCCGCCAACGGTACACCCATCCGCACATTCGGGAAGCGTTGCCTCTCCCTGCGGTTCGGAGGGCAGCGCTTTCAATGGTCGTTCGTGACCGCCAGCGTGCCAATGGCACTGCTCGGTGCGGACTTCCTATGTGCGAATGGGTTGTTGGTCGACGTGAAGCGCAGACGGCTCGTCCAGGCCGAAACCTTTAGCTCGCTCGCTTGTTCGTTGAGCGGCTCGTTGAACGGCTCACTGAGTGGCTCACCGAGCGGCTTGCCAAGCGGCTTGCTGGAAGGTTCCGTCCCGGCGAGTTTAGTTTGCACGCTTCCGGCAGCGGACGACTTTACCCGCCTCCTCGCCAGTTTCCCGGCCCTCACGCGGCCCACCTTCTCAGCGGTGGCCGTTAAACACGGGGTGGAGCACCATATCCCCACGGTCGGGCCGCCGGTCTATGCCCGGGCACGCCGACTCGAGCCCACGAAGCTCGTGGTGGCGAAAGCGGAGTTCACCACGCTGGAGCGGCTGGGGATCGTACGGCGCTCCAACAGCGCTTGGGCTTCCCCTCTGCCCATTGTGCCGAAGCCCGGCGGGGGATGGCGGCCGTGCGGGGACTACCGCCGGCTCGGTGATGCCACCACCGCCGACCGCTACCCGGTCCCGCATATCCAGGACTTTTCCGCCCGGTTGGCAAACACAACCGTGTTTTCCAAGGTGGACCTCATCCGGGGCTACCACCAGGTCCCCGTCCAACCGGACGACGTCCCGAAGACGGCCGTCATCACCCCTTTCGGCCTCTTTGAGTTCCTGAGAATGCCTTTCGGGTTGAAGAATGCGGCCCAGGCGTTCCAGCAGCTTATGGACAGCGTCTTGCGCGACTTACCTTTCCTGTTTGTCTACCTGGATGACATCCTAGTCGCGAGCGCGTCCCGGGAGGAGCACCTGCTCCACCTCCACACGCTTTTCGAACGCCTGGGCCAGCATGGCTTAATCATCAACCCCGCCAAGTGCCGTTTTGGCGTCGCCACCATCGATTTATTGGGGCACCGCATCACCTGGCACGGGCCGTCCCTTTACCGGCCAAGGTGGAGGCGGTCAGGGATTTCCCACAGCCCCGCACGATCAAGGGGCTCCAGGAGTTCCTGGGCATGGTAAATTTTTACCACCGCTTCGTGCCCCACGTCGCCCAGCTCCTCCGCCCCTTACACGAGGCCCTCCGGGGCAAGCCGGGCAAAGGTGACATCGCCTGGTCGGAGCCGATGGCCGCGGCGTTTGCGGGCGCAAAGCTGGCCCTGGCCGATGCCACCATGCTGGCGCACCCGGCGCCCGATGCACCGATCGCCCTCACCACCGACGCGACGCGGAGGTGGAGCCCTCACCACTACGCTGCTACCTAAGTACTAACACCCACCGGAAACGAGGGAATAACTCCCGCTCGAACCACGGATATGATGGATACTGCCGAGCGGTTAGCAATCCGCGATCCGAGCTATTAACCAAGAGACTAAACCCGATTCTAGCGGTTCCGAATCGTGCCACAGGTACTCAATTGAAAGAAAGGACGGAGGCGATCGGATTAGGGAAAACCAAGAAAGAACAAGGTAATTTATTTACAAATCAAAAAGAAGAGGAAAGGAAAGAATGTACAGGAAGAAGAATAAGCAGGACACAGAGCAGTCTTATTACAGTCTTATTCTACGACCCCAGACAAACAGACGCACTCACACGGGGATTGTAGCTGGTAGGGTGGAAGGTCCAGGTAGATGGTTCAGGCGATGGGGTCCAGGTTCCAGGTGAGGCTCCGGTTCCGTGGTCGTAAACCCGGCAGGCAGCTTTGCGCGTATCGTTCAACCACGAGCTGACCTTACATATGGCGGGGGGGGGGGGGGGGGGGAGGGGAGGCTCGTGTCCTTTAGCGTACGTAACAGATGGATGGTCGTGCTAAACGCTCCCTCTCTCTCAAGTTCTCATTCAGCGCTAGCGAGTGAGTCCTCCTTTTCCAATGTGCGCTCCATATAAGCTTTCGCAATGCACTCAGCGCTCTCTTATCAAGTTCACCAAAAGAAGAAGTTCCTTCTATCACTACGGTCCCCTGCCCAGTCTGTTACAATCAGCGCCGCTCAATAATTCCTTGCGCAGTCCGTGAAAGGGCTTTGCGCACGCCCTTTTATAACGCGCCTCCAGATCACTCCGCGCTCCGCCAAGCCACGCCCGTTGGTCATATCACATCAGCCCTGGTTGGCTGGTGGGGGCTTACCGGCCATGCCCTGATGGTGAGTTGACGTGGCCACACCTTCTTCCTGGGGTTCCGCCCCCTTTTTCCTCGAGCCGACGGCATGGTCAATGGCGGCGCTTGAGCGAGCGCTAAAGCAGCGAACGCTGCTGGCGAGGCGCGTAATGGCGTCGCTTGGAGAGGGAGGTCGCAAAATGGCCGAAATGAAATGGGACCTACTCTTATTTAATTGATGCAATGCAGATTCAACTATTGGAAACACGGCCTTAATTAAAACACACAATAATGAAATAACTGAGGAGTTCCTGTGGTGGCCTACGTGTTGCTGTGGCCTAACTAAGGGTGCTACCTTTAACCTTTAATGTCATATTTACAAGAGTGTGGGTTCTCAAAACCGCAACAATATATGTATATATATATATATATATATATATATATATATATATACACAGACACACACACACACACACACACACACACACACACACACACACACACACACACACACACACACACACACACACACTTTATACCCCTTTAAAATGTTTCAAAAAGAATTCTGACGTGCTGTATCAATGGCCTAATTGATAAAGCATCAGTCTCTCCAAGCTGGGGATTGTACCTTTAAAATGTATCTTGGGGAAAATGCCAGGGGCATAGAAAAGGCCCCTTTATATGGTACGTGCCATGTGGCAAACAAAAGAAAAGAAGGGACATTCTTGGGTAAAATGCCAGGGGCATTCTCCCCTTTATATAAGGGGATGTGCCATGTGGCAAAGTATAGAAAAGATGGGACATTCCATAGCTTGTAGAAAATGCCAAACAATACAAAATAATGGGCATTCAAAAAATCTCGTGTGCATGCTGGACTACCCTTGTGTTCTGAGGAGGAACCACATAATGCTCTTGAAAAGTTCATATAAAGGGGCGTCCTACATCTAGCAAAGAAAATACATTTACTTCTTCATGCAGGTGTATGAATCAAATTGGCGCCCTTTGATATGAACTTTTCTAGAGCTTCAGGACGATCGTTATCCGTGACAAGCTTTCGTCCAAATAGGCCTTCTTTTTGGTCTTCCTTGAGAATGAATGTACCAGGTAGATATGTATATGTATATATATGTAGTTTTTTTTACATATGTGTGTGCATATATGCCCATATATGTATGAACATGCATTTTATTATAGGTAAGTTATAAACATGCATTTACACTAATGAAAGTTGAAAAATAATTCCCACAGAAGTTTCTATCCTGGAGGTACAGTCTCTAGAGTGGAATGCTGCAAAATCTGAAGATGGTAACCCGGATACCAGAACACGCCACCACACTGCAGCTTACATCTGTACTGAGCTGGTCGTACGAAGAGGCCAACCGTTTGATGTCATCTTGACCATAAATCGGCCATTTAATGACTCCAGTGATGGTTTGACACTTGAATTTAAACCAGGTGATTGGATTGCTTTTCTACTTCCATATTTTTGAAAAGTAAAGGCGTAGTTACAGAAAGCTGGAACTTTAAATCTTCAACACACCGACAAAATATTTTGTCCCACTAGACGACCAGCAGAGACAAAGTTTGTGGAATAAGCTTGAAAAGATGACACATGAATATCAATACCTTATTTGAACAGAAATGATTACCAGTCATAAAGATCACACAAACCTTTTGTTCGGCAACAACAATTTACATGCAAGATTAATTTTTCTCACGAACAGATAGCTAGAGGAAAAAAAAAATCCATAACTTGAGTGAACAAATAGCCAAAGGGCCAAACACCCCACATGGATCCCTAAAAGCATTAACACCCACAGGAATGGTCGCTCGCAATTAATAGATCAACAGGTAAGTATATAACCATCAGCAGCATCGCTGGGATTGGTGTGCACACATCTCAGATAAGATTTTGGCCAAAATACCAACATACTTTTACATAATTTTTATTAAATACTAGCGGAGCCTACTCGTTGCTTTGCTGACTGACCATTAGTCATCCTGTTTGCCAAAATTAATTTACCCATGCAGAGTGCTTTAATCTCAGCGTTGCCCAGGTAAAAAAAGGTAATTGTAATACCCTCTACCACCACCACTTGGTGGCAGTACATGGTACACATTTACATAGAAAGTGTATGCCCCTCGCCTCTCCACTCGCGCCCCCCCCCCCCCCCCCCCCCCCCCCCCCCCCCCCCATCCCAGACCCGCGTGTGAGGCAGCGGCCACATAGACTATGTTACTCCCCATGCAAAGTTGTATTTGTACCCACAGTTTGGAGCTTGTAACTTAAAAGATGTGGCCGTGCATAAGGAAGAGAGGAGAGAGAGAGAGGAGAGAGAGAGAGAGAGGAGAGAGAGAGAGAGAGGAGAGAGAGAGAGAGAGAGAGAGGAGAGAGAGAGAGGAGAGAGAGAGGAGAGTGAGAGGAGAGAGAGAGGAGAGTGAGAGGAGAGAGAGAGGAGAGTGAGAGGAGAGAGAGAGGAGAGAGAGAGGAGAGAGAGAGAGAGAGAGAGAGAGAGAGAGAGAGAGGAGAGAGAGAGAGAGAGGAGAGAGAGAGAGAGAGAGAGGAGAGAGAGAGAGGAGAGAGAGAGAGAGAGAGAGAGAGAGGAGAGAGAGAGAGAGAGAGAGAGAAGAGAGAGAGAGAGAGAGAGATTTTTGCGTTTTATCGGTGTGGATGTATTTTTTCTTTTTTGTATGCAAGATCGAGGCTCGTGTAAGAGCTAACATTAATGACAAAAAAAAAACGGACACATAAGACAAAATAAAGGAAGCGGGAGACAATATGGGGAGAGCGGGGGAAGCACACAAATACAACATTTGAGAGCAGGGACATCGGGAGATCTGTGGGAGGGAGAGGGCTTGGGTGGAGGAGGCGTGGGAAGGGGGTGGGGTGGGAGAGGTAAAAAAAAACACATGGGCACAGCTAGGACTTCCAGGAAATAATTCGGTATTTCAGAAAAGTGGATCTGGGGTGAATTAACAGGGGTTGAAAAGATCAAGGTTTTGGATGGGGGAAGATAAGACATGGTGGTGAACAGCTGTTTTAAAAACCTGGAGGGAGGAGTGGGATTGAAGGGAGTGGGGGAGTTTGTTCCAGAGGCGGGAGAAAAGAGGAATGAAGGAGTGAAGGTGAGCAGAGAGTCTTGAATTTGGCAGTTTCACCAGAAAAGGGTTGCTGACAGATCTTGTGCGACCTGTAGGAATATTTGGGGGGCAGAGAACAGACAGGGCTGATGTATTAATACAGGAAAAGCAGCTGACAACAGTGTCCATTATAATCAGTGTCTAACTTTATGCAGTTTAGCTCAACCCAAAGGATTGGGATGCATCATTCATTCATTTCAGCTGGCAATACTAATCTGATCACAGAAGGTGAAAAGGCAGATCCAAGAATGTGCGCTGGCCAGTCGAATGCATGATATGTTTCCAAAAAGATATGATTTCTGATTTTTTCTTGACATTCAAAATCTCTATCCACCATTGTCTTTTGCAGAGCAATACTTAGCAAATTCAAGCCTATTAAGATCCATAGGCTGTCTACATCATACACATATAATAATCCAATGAATTTTATATTCTAAGCTTCACATGTCCTTCCCATCTTCCTAATCCACTTTCTTTATTACTGTTTCAGTATGCTTTCTGGATTTCTTTCTCCCTCCCCTCCGCATGTTCAAACCTGACACCAAGCCCAAACTGGAGCAACGCGAGCTGCTGCCATCCTTGTGCCTGTGGGAACGCGAGGATCAAAAGACAGTTGGGGACTTTCCGTTGTAAAGCAAGATGGTTCGACACTAAAATTGAGCGTTATTACAGCAACATCTTGTCCTGTTGGGCGCTATGATGTCTATGTACGGACGGTGTCTGGTGGCCAGGAGCGTCGGACAAGAAGGGATCCAAGCACTGATGTTTACATCCTCTTCAACGCCTGGAATAAGGGTAAGACTGAATTGATGTAAAATAAGACACTCTAACTCTTGAGTGAGCTTAGAGATATAAAGCAAAGGCTTAAATAAATACAACTGCTCATGATGACACAATTTGGTGTGATCCTTTGAAGACGACTGTTTGTAGTTTATGAAATTGTTTTTGTTTTGAACTGGATTATATCTCAACATTGAACGATCCCACAAAAATGCACATCGACATTATTTGTATATCCATATTAATATCATAGGGCTGGGAAAGCATTGAGACTCAGGGAGGTTGGAAAGGATGGAAGAGGACTAAGAAAGGACGTTGGGAAAACATTGTTGAGTAAATAGTCCAGGAGCCAGGGATCAGTTATTTGTTGGAAATGACCAAGTGTGTGGTTGTTATAGATATATTTTATCAGGCATTCCAAAAACCCATGTCTTAAGGTTCAACAGTAGTGGGTTGGAGTTTTAAGACTCTGGAAGTGTGGGTACCCTAAAATTCGTCATATCGCGACTTCCCAAAATCCTAGGTTGAATTGTGAAACATTCATTTTTTTTTTTTTTGCTCATGAGATATCATAAGGAAGAGAATTCTTTACTGATTCACGTGGTATATAATATTGAACTCCATCTGCATTTTTATACAATTTCTGATGTCCTTGGTAGCAATGCCTGACACCGTCTCTTTATACATCCCGAAGAAACATACTCATTTTTGACTTTTTTTTCTTCTGGCTTCCAACTTCTTTCATAAAACAAAGAGTTATGTATATTTCCTGAAAGATTCACATCCATTTTTATTTTGATACCAAGTTTTGTCATAAGTCGTCCACAACTTTTCGAAATATCCTGTTATATATCGTTTTTGACCCTATCACTCAAGGGTGAAGAATCACTGAAAAAATTATCGGATCCAGATTGAGATCTTCAAAATCGAATAGATTTGTCCTTCACCACACATGCAACCTGTCCACCAAGCTTCGTCCGAATCCGAGTATATCTGAAGATTTCGATTTGACTTTAACAGAATAAAGAAACTTTTATCAACATCTCTTTCAGTTTGCAAATAGCTTGTTAGAAGTTTAAGACACTGAGTCCTGAAATATTTGAGTAGGATCTTTCCTCCGCATCTTTTTGTGGGAGATTACAAGCAATCCAAATCTCAAAACTTTGAAAACAATTCCACAATCTTCAATTTAGAAGTCTTTCGAAATTGAAGGTATTTTATTTTATTCAAAGGTATTTTATCAACATCTCTTTCAGTTTGCAAATAGCTTGTTAGAAGTTTAAGACACTGAGTCCTGAAATATTTGAGTAGGATCTTTCCTCCGCATCTTTTTGTGGGAGATTACAAGCAATCCAAATCTCAAAACTTTGAAAACAATTCCACAATCTTCAATTTAGAAGTCTCCATTCAACCCATGGTATACTGTTTGCTAAACTTATTTTTCACAAACTACTTACTCTCACTTTATATCTTTCCAACTTCAACTTCTTTTTCCAATACCTAATCTGGTTCATGGTTTCTCTTTTCTCTGAACTTCACCTGAATTATTTCTCTCTCTTCCAATCTTAAATCCAGCTTCTGGAATTATCCTGTGATTTTTCGTGTCTTAAATCTTCCCAGCTGGCACAGCTACGTTTGACCAATGGTTGGGCTTGGGTTGGCACCATTGTGGTTGGTCATATTGGCTTTTAGGCGGGGTCGCACATTGCCAACGTTAGTTTACGTTGACTTTTAGAAGGAAAAACGTTTGGCATTTTCCAACGCTAGTTTACGTTGACTTTTAGAAGGAAAAACGTTTGGCATTTTCCAACGTTAGATTACGTTGACTTTTAGAAGGAAAGACGGATGACATTCGGCCAATATTGCTGGGTGTTAATCTGCCAATGACAGAACAACTTTTGGATGATGGAACACAATGGTCGACCAGAGATAAAATTGACGGCCTAACAGAACGGACACTGTTGGGTCAATGTTGGTCATTTCCTTTTTGTAAGCAGATGCTCCAGAGTACATGGCTGGCGAGAAGTTGAAGCAGGAATATGTGCTGAACGACACTGGGAGAATATTTTATGGAACTGCAAAGCAAATCGGCTCTCGAGGCTGGAATTATGGACAGGTATTACAGCATTAACAGCGTCCGTCAGAATGGTATCGAGATATCACATTTACCTTTGAGTTGTTTAGTCCTGGTAACCTGGCTGTACACACCTAGATATATAACAGTAGCTGCACATCCAGTAGAGTGATGATCATAGTGCATGGAGGTTTTATAATGCTCAATTTCACACTTCCATTCGACAAATTTTCAGTGCTCTCATTTTCATTGAGACACAAGAAAACGTACATGTAAAAATTGTACAGTACATGAAAATAATGTAAACCTTAAATTCCTTTCCAATGAAGAAACAGTGAATCAGGTTTTCATTGATGTTTGAAAGTTTTTTTAATGGGACAAAATACAATGCTGCCCAAATAGGTATCCAACCAATTTGCCAGGAAGATGACAAATCTAATTAATCTAAATTATTATAAAATTAAATAAATAATAAAATTCACAAACCACAAATAATTTACCATTGTATCAAAAGTCATTGCCATGGTAAACCATTTACAGCACCATTGAATGACCATTCCTCTTTTCTTTCTTCTGACCTGCCATACTATAGGATACCATTCACGACGTTTTTATAAGGGACATTTGATGAACTTGAATAATACAACACAACAACAACAACAACAACAACAACAACAGGCATTTTAAAGCCATTTTCCCTGCTGGAGTGCGGGTTAGCATATGAACTTGAATAATGTAATACAATAATTTGATTAAAACTGGAAAATCAAGTGAAAAAGAAACCGAAACATTGAAATCATGGGCAGCATGTATTATTAATCTTATCCGAGTATTGGTACAATGTTCTTTCATGGTTTTACTAATTTTAGCTCACCGGGAACTAATTTCAGGGGAGCTTACGCGATGGCGCGTTGTCCGTCCGTCCGTAAACACTTGACACTTCTTCTCCGAAACCGCTGATGGGATTGCGACCAAATTTGGCACAAATGATATTTGTTGTGTTGTGACTAAAATTTGTCGACGGCATTTAAAATATCAGGGTCTAAGGGAGTTTACCGGGGATCAAAGTGGGTCCAGGTTTGACCCCCCAAAATAGGTATTTGCTTTCTTCTCAGAAACTACACGTGTAATTCTGATTAAACTTAACCACAACATTAATCGCCTGTGTTGTACCAAAGTTTGTTGCTGGCATTTAAAAATCGGGGTCTAAGGTTGTCTATGGGGGGGGGTCTTTCCCCCCCCCCCACACCCCCCAAAATAGGTATTTGCTTTTTTCTCAGAACCTACACACACAATTTCAATGAATCTTCACCACAACCTTCATCATCTGTGATGTACCAATGTTTGTTCAAGGCATTAGAAAAATTACGATCTGAGGAGTTTTATGGGGTGGGAGGGGAGTGGGGGGAGTTGCCCCCAAAATCGGTATTTTTTTGTTCGTTTGTTCAAAGTCTTATGATTATGTTTGTATGCTTCTACAAGGTGCCCTGTCTTCTAGCAAGCATTGAAATTTGTATAAAATACCTTTAGTCGGTGTATACTGTTTATTATACCAGGTGAGCACCGGGAGTATTGCCCCTATGTTTACTATTATAATAACAACCTATGGAACCATAATTGTGAAATGTAATTAATGTAACACTTCAAATAACTCCTTTAATCTCTGGAACACAGTCCCATCTAACTTTAGCTAGTTTTTAGATATTCTTAATTCCAGAAAATCTACAGAGACTCCTCCATTAACTCTTTTATCTCACTTCCAAGTCTTTCTTCAGATGAATCATGAGGAAGAGCCTTTTCCTTTTTTTCCGTGTGCATTTACATTTTTTAAATGTAAATTTTCATTTACAGACACTGTTTCTTTTTTTAAATTCAGGGACATTATTGTCATGTTTATTTCATAGTTTACAGTTATATAAATTACAATTTTCAAACACTAGATATTAATTGCGGTTTTCTTTGTTTATTCTTTTTAACGTATGCGTTTACGGATTTTTTTGCATACATTTTTATTTAGAGACATTAGCTTTTATTTTTCCTTTCAACCTACATCAACAAGAATACCCACCCTCCTTCCATTAATAACTTATACAAGTCTTATTCTGAGTAATTTTTAAAGTTTCACATTTCGTATCTAGAAAATCCAAATGGTTGAAAAACATCAAAATGAGATCTGATTTTCCTCCTGACACGATAAATCAAGAGCTTAAGTTTAAATTCTTTAATTGATCATTTCAGGGGTTTATAAAGGCGTGGCATTTTCAGTCAATTTTCATTTGCAAGGTTTGCAAGCCTTAATTTGCAAACTCAAGATACCAGAAGCGGTTAAAGCTTCGCTGGAAACAACCAAAATTAAAGCGTATCTATATACAGTAGATATCTGTGCAGTGTCTGCACTGTGTTGTCACTGAACTACTTTCTCAAACTTTTGTGAAATCCTACCAAACTTCTGGTATGCACCTACCTCTCCCGTCGGTATGTCCTGAGGGTTTTTTTTTTGAAAATTTTTCCATTTTTTTTTTTTTTTTTTGGGGGGGGGGGGGGGGGGGTGAAGTGTTTTTCAATGATGTGGTGGTGAGGTGTTTTTAAATCACGTGGTGGTGAGGTGTTTTGAATTACTTGGTGGTGAGGTTTTAAAAATTACGTGATGGTGAGGTGTTTTGAATTACGTGGTGATATGGTGTTTTGAATTACGTGGTGGTGAGGTGTTTTGATTTAAATGGTGGTACGGTGTTTTGAATTACATGGGGGTGAGGTGTTTTGGATTACTTGGTGGTGATGTGTTTTTAATTAGGTGGGGTGAGGTGTTTTGGATTACTTGGTGGTGATGTGTTTTAAATTAGGTGGGGTGAGGTGTTTTAAATTACGTGGGAGGTGAGGTATTTTAAATTGCATGGAGGTGAGGCGTTTTGAATTACGTGGTGGTGAGATGTTTTGAATAAAGTGGTGGTGAGGCGTAATCGTCCCAAACTTCCAGTCTGCACCTACCCCTCCTGTATGTATAGTGCTGAGGGGTTCTTTTTTGAATTATATATATTTTTTCAATCTAAATCTTCAACCTAAATTGCTTATAAAAATGTAATATCACAAACACTACAAATAAATTTGTGGAAAATAATTGTTTGTATTATGATTGCTGTAAATCATGACAACACTGCGACTCAGGTACAGTCATTCTCCTCAGCTAAAATAAGCCCATTCCTCAGTAACGAGGTTTGGTGAGGCGAGCGCAGCGTGTCGAGCCAAGCTAGTATATACAGACTTGGCATTTAATATGGAATATTTTTTTTTTCTTGACTTGGGTTTACTTTCTTAACTCAGTATATCAATCTGGTGAGTTTCTTTTACACTTTGGTGATTTATTTGTTAAAAGCACCATGTCACTGATTGTCTGTTGCAGCAAGAAGTCAACAACAGGATTATATCACAGGTGGCGTGGCAAAATGTACGGACAGGTGCATTTGATGATTGGCTTCACAGTCGGATATACAAGGGTTGTTGCGTTGTGTATTCGTGGAAAACAACTGCTGCACATCTCCAAAAGTTATTGCCGCTTCCTCTGGAGATGGTCCATCAACTCGACAATGCTGTTTGTCATGGAGTGGTGGCTTTACGAAATTCCGGCATGAAACAGCATGCTATTGTTCGGCAGTGTGGCATCACTCAAGGTCAGGTGTCAAAGATCCTGAAACGAAATGCTCAGAGGGGTGTCCCTCCTCCAATACCGAGGCCAGGACGTCCCCGCAGAACCACAAGGAGGGATGATCGCCAGCTGCACCGGTTAGTCCGCAATGGCCATACCAAGTCAGCTAATCGGCTTCGGGCTGAGTGGCAGCAACTGACAAATGTGCCTGTATCCAGAAGGCTAGTCAACCAACGACTGGTTCAAGCAGGCTATCAGGCCAAGCATCCCCTGAGAAAGCCACGCCTGACCAGACAACACCGCCAGCACCGATTGCAGTGGGCCAGAGAGCACCGTCAATGGCAGCCAGGACACTGGAATCACGTGATCTTCAGTGACGAGTCTAGATTTCTGGTCTATCGTCAAGATGGCCGCGTCCGAGTGCACAGACAAGTGCATGAAGCCTACAATGAAGATTGTATAGTGCCAAGAGTCCAAGCTGGAGGTGGTGGGGTGACCGTTTGGGCTGCTTTTCGTGCAGGTGGCAAAACTGACCTGGTGTTCTGAATGGAAACCTGAACCAGTTCAAGTACAGGGCCATTCTAGAAGAAGCATTGCTTCCATTTGCTTGTGCAGCCTTTCGAGGGAACTTTGTCTTCCAAGATGACAATGCACGGCCTCATCGTGCTCGCATGATCCAACACTTTCTTGCTGACCGTGGTGTAGAGCATATGGAGTGGCCTGCCATGTCCCCGGATATGAATCCGATAGAGAACTTGCGGGCAGAATTAACGGGTCAAATCGACCACTTGGACCAGCAGCCGACCTCTGTGCGTGAATTGCAGCAGGCTATTGTCACTGCATGGCAAGCGATTCCTGTCCAAACCTTGGCAAATCTCGTGAACAGCATGCCTCAATGTGTACGTGCTCTCCTGAATGCTCGTGGGGGTTACACGAAGTACTGAACTGTAATTTTACTGTCCATAATCCCAGTCGTTATTTAACTTTTGTTTTTGTTAAAAAAATTTTTGGCTAATGTGCAAAATAAAGAGCTACTTCTGGAAAACGTACAGAAGTTTAACACAGTACTGTCCATGAATTGAGTTCGATATCAGTTTACATCACTTTCAAGGATCAATTTATTTGTTTCGAAATGTCAAATGTCGTTTTTGTTTCTTTTAAAGGTCACATTAACAAAATCTAGAATAATTTCAACATAATTCCAATGAACTTTTGGTTCTAAGACATCTTGAAAAGTAAGTTCACCCCCACAAAAAAAATATTCCATATTAAATGCCAAGTCTGTATATATATATATGATTTGAAGGTATATATATATATATGATAAAAAAAAAAAAAAATGAATTATTATATATATATATATATGTATATATATATATATATATATATATATATATATATATATATATATATATATATATATATATATATATATATATATATTGTAAGCAATAACAAACGGTGATTCATACATAATAAATAGAAGCTTCATGATTACAGGTAAGCATCACCGACTTTTTTTTTTCTTTTTTTTTTTGTATACTGAATTGAGGCTCGTGAAAGAGCTAACATTTATTCCACAAACAAATCAACCAGACAATCAAAACATACAAAAAGAGGGAGCGGAAGACAAGATGGGGAGCGGCGGGGAAGCACACAAACACAACACCTGAGAGCAGGGAGAAGCGTGGGAGGGAGAGGGCCTGGGGGGAGGAGGCGTGGGAAGGGGGGGGGGGGGGAGAGGTATAAAACACAAGGAGACCAAGGACTTCCAGGACAGAAGTTGGTATTTCAAAAAGTGTAGGATTTGGGGTGAAATAAGCGGGGGTAGAAAAGATCAAGGTTTTGGATGGGGGAAGACAAGAGATGGTGGTGAACAGCTGTTTTAAAGACCTGGAGGGTGGAGTGGGATTGAAGAGAGTGAGGGAGTTTGTTCCAGAGGCCGGAGAAAAGAGGAATGAAGGAGTGAAGGTGAGCAAAAAGTCTTGATTTTGGTAGTTTAACCATAAGAGGGTTTGCAGGCAGATATTGTGCGACCTGTAGGAATATTTGGGGGACAGAGCCCAGAGAGAGCTGGGGGGGCAAGGCCAGAGAGGAGTCAGTAGAAGCCGGAAAGACCACCAACCTGCCTGCGGTGAGTGAGTGAAAGACCCTTGGAGTTAGCTTCATCGTGGGAGATTTTGTTTTTTGTATACAGAGTCGAGGCTCGTGAAAGAGCTAACATTTATCAAACAAACAAATCAAACAAACAAGCAAGCAAACAAAGTATATAAAATGGGGAGCGGTCGACCAGATGGGAAAAGAAGGGGAGGAAGCACACAAACATGACATTTGAGAGCAGGGGGCATCGGGAGATGTGTGGGAGGGAGAGGGCCTGGGGGGAGGCAGGATAGGTATAAAACGCAAGGACACCAAGGACTTCCAGGAAAGAAGACAAAAGTCACCTCAAAAAAGTGGCTTTGGGGTGAAATTAGCGGGGGTAGAAAAGATCAAGGTTTTGGATTGGGGAAGATAAGAGATGGTGGTGAACAGCCGTTTTAAAGACCTGGAGGGAGGAGTGGGATTGAAGAGAGTGAGGGAGTTTGTTCCAGAGGCAGGAGAAAAGAGGAATGAAGGAGTGAAGGTGAGCAGGAGAGTCTTGATTTTGGCAGTTTAACCATAAGAGGGTTGCAGGCAGATCTTGTGCGACCTGCAGGAATATTTGGGGGACAGAGCCCGGAGAGAGCTGGGGGAGCAAGGCCGGAGAGGAGTCGTTAGAAGACGGAAAGACCACCAACCTGCCTGCGGTGAGTAAGTGAAAGGCCCTCGGAGATAGCGTCATTGCGGGAGATTCCAATGATTCTAAACGCTTTGGTTTCAACAGCGTGAAGACGAGCTAGGTGTGAGGCAGGAGTACCAGTCCAGAGGGGAGAGCAGTATTCCATTGAGCTGCGGATGAAAGCCTTGTATGTGGTGAGGAGCTCAGGTGTGCCAAGGAAGGACTTCGCACGACGGAGGATGCCCAGTCGGCGACTGGCTTTGGAGGCCAGATTTGAAATGTGCTTTTCCCAGGAAAGATCATGGCAGATAGTGAGACCCAAAAGCTTGAGTGACAGAACTTCTTGGAGAGGATTATTCAGAAAGTGGATGGGAGGGTTGTCCAGTCGGTCTTTTCGGAGAGACATCGTAAGAGTGTGAGATTTGTCAGGATTGAAAGACATGTTCCACTTGTTTGCCCAGTCTGTGATTTTGACCAGGTCTGCAGAGAGTGAGGAGGCTGCAGACTGCCGATCTGAGGGATGAGGGATGGAGCGACAGAGAGTAGAGTCGTCAGCAAAGAGATAGAGAGGATTTTCAAGAGAGTCAGAGAGATCATTGATGAAGACCAGAAAAAGCACAGGGCCCAGGACACTGCCTTGGGGAACTCCAGCCTGAACGGGAAGAGGAGATGAGAGAAACCCATTCAGGGCCACACGTTGACTACGACTGGAGAGGAAGTCCGCCAGTCATGCGTGGAGATTTCCATGGATACCAAAGGAGGAGAGTTTGGTGAGCAGAGCGGGGTACCAGACCGTATCGAAGGCATGTGATATGTCAAGGGAGACAGCTCTAATTTCCTGTTTGGCATTGAGGACCTCCATCCATTGTTGAGAAAGCAGAAGCAGCATGTCTAGAGTAGAGTGACCAGGTCTGAAACCAAATTGATGGTCAGAGATCAAGCCATTGGAGAAGAGGAAAGATTTCATATCTGAAGCAATGATGGATTCCATGACTTTGCTGATAATTGGGAGGAGGCTGATTGTCTGTAATTGGTAGGATCTGTTTTTGCACCTTTTTGTGCAAAGCGGTGATGTTGGCTGATTTCCAAGCAGAAGGCAGATGACCTTGAGCAAAAGACAGGGTGAAGAGAACAGAGAGAGGGAGTGAAAGAGTGGAAGAACATGATTTTAGGACCCGTGGGCTGATGCCATCAGGACCAGTTGCAGAATCAGAGTCGAGGGTTGACAGAAACTTTTCCACCTTGTCAGGAGGAAAGGACACAGAGTCCAGGAGCAGCTGGGTACGACTGGGTACGGTGGGTACAGAGAGGGATGGGTTTGGGACACAAGATTTAGAGGCAAACACAGAGTTGAGGCATTCAGCTTTTTCACGTGCGGAGTCAGCCGTGTAGCCGTTTGAGGTGAGGGAGGGGATGGAGGGGGAACAAACACCAGAAACAGATTTGACCAGACGCCACCAGGATTTGGAAGAGGGAGACAGATAAGAGTGTTCGGTCTTGAGAACAGAGAGATATTGTTTCCTGGCTCTCCTGAGGGTGGACACCCACTTGTTTCGGGCTTTGTGAAAGGAAATGAGATTTCCTTCCGTTGCATTTGCTTTCCATGAGACGAAAGCAAGTTGTTTCTGGGCAACAGCCTCACCACAAGATTCGGTGTACCATGGACGGGAGGAAGGGTATGTCAACTGAAGACGAGATGGGATAAATCTGTGCATGAGAGAGAGCAATTTACTTTGGAAGAATTCCCAGGATGAGTTGATGTCAGAGGCGGTAGAGATGGGAGACCAGTCCAGATGATTGATGGCTGCTTGAAGACCATGCCAGTTGGCCTGAGTGAAATGCCAGACTCGTCGACGCTGAGGAGGCTCTCTGAGAATGGTCAGAGAGATGTCCACTTTGACAAGCACATGATCAGATGAGCGGATTGGAGCAGAAGAAGAGCAGCAGACATTTTCAGGGAAGTTAGTCATAACCAAGTCCAGAAGAGAAGATGCAGAAGAGAAGATCTCAGTCAACGGAAGATCCGTTGACTGAGATCCGGGTCGGGAAATTGACAGATTGTGTCAGTCCCAGTGAGTCGCAGAAGTCCTTTGCTGAAGAGCCATGGCTGGTGAGAGAGGTACCCACACCCAGCCAACTGGCGTAGTGACAATTGAAATGACTTGGTAGATATCATTCAGGTTTTATTTATTACCCTGCGCTCGCGAAGCGAAAGGCAGGGTTAAGCATTCGGGTACGTACGTACGTGCGTGTCTGCATTTTAAAAATTCATTTTCTCAGCAACCGTTGGTCCGATTGACATGAAATTTTCACCATAGGAGGGCCTCCTCCTGCAGAATATTTTAGTGAATATTATGACGTCACAGGGCACGTGGTATGGGCGCCATCTTGGAAAAACCAAAAAACTTTGCTCCTCTATAATCTCAAAAACTGCTGCACAGAAATAATTGAGACAGGTCTCATTGCAAAGAACTCTCCATGCGGAATAACATATGTGAATGATGACATCATAGGTGCCACCGTTATGACGTCATAATTCGACAAGTAAAAAACTTTATCCGATCAGGAAGAAATTTCTTGAGCATCTTCTCGGTATAAGTTGATGCAGAAATAAAATTACAATGACGTCGTAGGTCACGTGGTTCGGACGCCATATTGTTTTCAGTGAAAAGCCTGAAAAACCACTAAAATCTAATTTTCTCCAAAACGACTGAATAGATCGAGGCCAAGCTTTGCAGGCAGAATCGCATACCCATGACGAACAAAAAAGTCAGCGAACATGACGTCATGTGTCACATGGTTTCGGGGTTATGACGTTTTTAAGCATAAACTTTTAAAACCGAGCTCCTCCCTCATTTTTTAGCCTATCGAGGGGAAACTTCACAGATGTGTTCAGCCTATGAGTCTACTCAAATGACCTTTTGGAATTTGTGATAGGTTACGTGGTTTGGCAGATATAAATAATTAAACGAAAATATTTGAACATTTATAACTCTTCAACCGCTTCATTGATCGATGTGAAACTTTACATTATCGTCGAGGTAATGAAGTGTAACAAGTGTGCAAAATTTCAAGATGATTGGATGTACGGTCTGGAATATAGAAGTTGTTATTGCATGAAGAAGAAGACTCTTCTAGAGTGGGCATGGAATTAATTATCACACTGCACATGACGAGCAGGCAAAGTACGGAGCGACCTCACGGGGTCATTTTGGCCTAAAATAAAATTCTGATTTCAGATTTTTCAATCGCTGAGGTATATTAACACATGAACAAAACAGATTTGGCAAAATTCTGACGATTTTTGATGAAAATATAACATTTGTGTCTGCATTTCAGTAAAGTAAAGTGTGCGCCGTATCAGCATTTAAAAAATTGAAACGTGGGTCATTGTAAATAACTCCATATGGGGGAATAGGTGTTGTTAACGATGACGTCATTGGTGCCATAATTATGACATTGTAGCGGTTACCGCTGGATGTACATAATCGCCTTGCACCGGCCAGAACACGGCCAGACGCGCCTCTCCCGGGCATGCCCGGACTCACTGTTCCCGGGCACGCCCGAACCTCCCGGGCACGCCCGGTCTCGTCTTTCCCGGGCATGCCCGCTCTCGCCTTTCCAGGGCTCGCCCAGAGCGTCCGGGCATGCCCGCTATCGCCTTTCCAGGGCTCGCCCAGAGCGTCCGGGCATGCCCGCTATCGCCTTTCCAGGGCACGCCCAGAGCGTCCGGGCATGCCCGCTATCGCCTTTCCAGGTCTCGCCCAGAGCATCCGGGCATGCCCGCTATCGCCTTTCCAGTGCTCGCCCAGAGCGCCCGGGCACGCCCAGCCTCGACTTGCCATGCCGCAGCCAAACACGCCCGGGCAGGTCCAGACTCGCCTTTCCAAGGCTCGCCCTTGATACCCGGGCATGCCCGGTATAGCTTTTGCCGGGCAAACTTCCCGACATAAATGTGTATATATATTGTTGCCCGAAAAACGGGCTTGTCAGAATACCTGAGCTGTTTTGTTTCAATAAAGCAACTCGGACGAATTCCGTCTTTGGTCGCGTCAATTCTTTCGACTCGCGTTGGAGCGCAGTTCCTTCATTGGTGACCTACCGACATGGATACGGCAGTGACGCTTAAACTGCCTACCTTCTGGGAGACTCACGCGGCTGTTTGGTTCGCCCAGGCAGACTCCCAGTTCGCCCTGCGAGGCATCACCGCGGACGACACCCGCTTCCACCATGTTGTGGCGGCGCTCGGTTCCGCCACCGCGGCCCGCGCCTTGAGCCTCCTCCAGCACCCGCCGGCTGCTGACAAATACGACGCGCTGAAGACGCTCCTCCTCGGCGCTTTCGCCCTCTCACCGGCAGCACGCGCACGGCGCCTGCTTGACCTGCCCGAGCTCGGCGACACGCGCCCGTCCGAGCGCATGGACTATATGCTCTCGTTGCTCGGCGAGCACTCTCCGGCATTCCTGTTCCGGGAGCTGTTCCTCCGTCAGCTGCCTAACCCGGTACGCCTCGCCCTGGCTGGCACGTTGATCACAGATTCCCGCGCCCTCGCCAGGGAAGCCGATAAGATCTCCTCGGCGGGCCAGCACATCGGCGCGGTTACCTGGAGCCCGCCGCCGTCCGAGGCGACGCCCACGACGCCCGAGCGCCCTGCGCGGTTGGAGGCCGAACTGCCGGTGCAACTGGCGGCCGCCACGCCGCACCGCCCGCTTCCGACACGACGGCCGGGGCCTCCACCTGACCGGGCATGGTGTTATTACCACGCCAGGTTCGGACACAAGGCTCGGACGTGCCGGCCCCCGTGCACTTTCGGCAGGTCGGGAAACGGCCGGGCCGGCGTTCATTCCCAGCCATGAGCGCCGGCCACTCGGGCAACTTGCTGTTTATTCGGGACAAAGCGTCTGGACGGCGTTTCCTGTGTGACACCGGCGCCCAACTGAGCGTCATACCTGCCTCCGAGCAGGACAGGCTGGACGCAGTTTGCGGCCCCTCTTTGGTCGCTGCTAATGGCTCGGCCATACGCACTTTCGGCCCACGCGTCGTCACCCTCTGCTTCGGCAGCCAGCGCTTTCAATGGACTTTTGTTACCGCCAGCGTCCCCGTAGCTTTGCTGGGCGCCGACTTCCTCTGCGCGCACGGGCTGCTGGTCGACGTCAAACGACGTCGCCTTGTCCACGCCGAGACCTTCAGCTCCCTGGCGTGCACAATGAGCAGCTCCGCGCCGACCGAACTGGCATGCGCCCTCCCGGCAACGAACGAGTTCGCTCGCCTGCTCGTGGAATTCCCGGCCCTCACGCGGCCGACGTTTTCGGCCGTCGCGGTGCGGCACGGGATCGAGCACCACATACCCACTACGGGCCCGCCGGTCTATGCCAGGGCCAGCCGCCTCGACCCAGCCAAGCTCGCCGTGGCAAAGGCCGAATTCGACGCGTTGAAGCACCTCGGCATCGTGCGGCGCTCCGATAGCGCGTGGGCCTCGCCACTGCACATCGTGCCAAAGCCGGGGGGTGGATGGCGCCCGTGTGGCGACTACCGCCGTCTCAATGACGCTACCACCCCCGACAGGTACCCGATCCCGCATATTCAGGACTTTTCCGCCCGTTTGGCGGGACGGGTCATCTTTTCGAAAATTGACCTGATACGGGGCTACCACCAGGTACCTGTCCGGGCGGCCGACGTCCCGAAGACGGCCGTCATCACGCCGTTCGGCCTGTTCGAATTTTTGCGGATGCCGTTTGGCCTCAAGAACGCGGCCCAGGCGTTCCAGCGCTTGATGGACGGCGTGCTGCGCGACCTGCCGTTTCTTTTCGTCTATCTGGACGACATCCTCGTCGCCAGCACGTCCCGCGCCGAGCACCTCCTCCACCTCCGAACACTGTTCGGTCGCCTCAGCGAGCATGGCTTAATTGTCAACCCGGTCAAATGCCACTTCGGCGCGACGACCGTTGACTTTTTGGGCCACCGCATCACCAAGACCGGGGCCGTGCCGCTGCCGACCAAGGTCGAGGCCATCACCACGTTCCCGCGTCCCCGTTCCATCAAGGCCCTCCAAGAGTTCCTCGGCATGGTGAATTTTTATCACCGATTCGTGCCCCGCGCTGCTCAGCTCATGCGGCCCCTTTACGAGGCCCTCCGGGGCAAGCCGGCCAAGCATGACATTGTTTGGTCCGCGGCCATGGACGCGGCCTTCGCCAGTGCCAAACGGGCCCTCGCCGACGCAACGCTGCTGGCTCACCCGGTGCTCAACGCGCCCATCGCCCTCACTACAGACGCCTCCAACTACGCAGTGGGCGCCGTCCATGAGCAATGGGTGGACAGGGTTTGGCAGCCACTCGCTTTTTTCAGCCGGCAACTCCGGCCGAACGAGTTAAACTACAGCACGTTCGACCGCGAGCTGCTCGGGCTATTCCTGGCCGTTCGCCATTTCCGACACCTCCTGGAGGGCCGCCCGTTCACGGCTTTCGTCGACCACAAGCCGTTGGTCTACGCAATGGCTAAGGTCACGGAGCCGTGGTCGGCCCGCCAGCAGCGCCACCTCTCCGCCGTGTCGGAGTTCACCACGGACATCCAGCACGTCGCCGGGAAAGACAACGCCGTGGCCGACTGCCTTTCGCGGGCCAGCGCGAACGCGGTCCACCTCGGCGTGGACTTCACGCTCATGGCGGCCGACCAGACCACCGACGCCTCGGTGCAGGCACTCCGCGTGGCGGACACGGGCCTCCGCCTGGCCGACATCCCCTTCGCAGGCACCGTCCTGCTCTGCGACGTCTCCCAGGGCCAGCCTCGCCCCATCGTGCCCGTTTCCTGGCAGCGCCGCATCTTCGCCTCCATCCACGGCCTTTCTCACCCGGGCCGGAAAGCTTCTCAGAAGCTGGTGTCAGCGCGTTTCGTCTGGCACGGCCTTCGACGAAACATCCGCGACTGGGCCAACGCCTGCACGGCCTGCCAGCGAGCCAAGGTCCACCGCCACACCCAGGCCCCGCTGGCACCTTTCGCCGTGCCTGAACGGCGTTTCGACCACGTCCACGTGGACCTGGTGGGTCCCCTGCCCCCCTCGCGGGGGTTCACCCACCTGCTCACCATGGTGGACAGGACCACCAGGTGGCCGGAGGCCGTGCCCCTCACCTCCACCACCACTGCCGACATGGCGCAGGCGTTCATCGCCACCTGGGTCGCGCGCTTCGGCGCACCAGCAGACATCTCGTCCGACCGCGGCCCACAGTTCACGTCTGAGCTTTGGGGCGCGGTCGCCCGTTCGTTGGGGGTCACGCTGCACCGCACCACGGCCTACCACCCCCAAGCCAATGGGTTGTGCGAGCGGTTTCACCGCTCCATGAAGGCCGCACTCATGGCCGGCCTTCAGGACGACGGTTGGGCCGACCGGCTGCCGTGGGTCCTTTTGGGCCTTCGCACGGCCCCCAAGGAAGACCTCCAGGCGTCCGCCGCCGAGCTCGTCTACGACCAGCCACTCCGCGTCCCGGGCGAATTCGTGCCTGACGCTACCAGTCCCTGGTCCGCCGCTCGCCAGCGCTCGGACCTCCAGGAGGCCGCCCGACGATTTGCCCCCATGCCGATGTCCCGCCACGGTGGCCCCCAGTCGTACGTCCCCCCGGCGCTTCGCACAGCGGAGTACGTCTTTGTGCGTCATGACGCGCACCGGGGGCCACTCCGGCCGCCGTACGACGGGCCCTTCCGGGTCCTGCGACGGGGCGACAAGTCTTTCATCGTCGACTTCGGCGGCCGGCCGGACCGGATTTCTGTGGACCACCTCAAACCGGCGCACATGGACGTCGACCGACCACCACGGTTCGCCCTTCCTCCGCGGCGAGGCCGCCCCCCGTCCACAGTTCCCCCCGCTCGACCACCCACCACCACGTCAGACCCCTCCCCACGACCCTCCAGAGGTCGCTTCGGCCGGGTCATTCGGACCCCCCTTAAATTGACCCTGCCGGTGCAGGTCGATTCTGGAGGGGCGTGTGTAGCGGTTACCGCTGGATGTACATAATCGCCTTGCACCGGCCAGAACACGGCCAGACGCGCCTCTCCCGGGCATGCCCGGACTCACTGTTCCCGGGCACGCCCGAACCTCCCGGGCACGCCCGGTCTCGTCTTTCCCGGGCATGCCCGCTCTCGCCTTTCCAGGGCTCGCCCAGAGCGTCCGGGCATGCCCGCTATCGCCTTTCCAGGGCTCGCCCAGAGCGTCCGGGCATGCCCGCTATCGCCTTTCCAGGGCACGCCCAGAGCGTCCGGGCATGCCCGCTATCGCCTTTCCAGGGCTCGCCCAGAGCGTCCGGGCATGCCCGCTATCGCCTTTCCAGTGCTCGCCCAGAGCGCCCGGGCACGCCCAGCCTCGACTTGCCAGGCCGCAGCCAAACACGCCCGGGCAGGTCCAGACTCGCCTTTCCAAGGCTCGCCCTTGATACCCGGGCATGCCCGGTATAGCTTTTGCCGGGCAAACTTCCCGACATAAATGTGTATATATATTGTTGCCCGAAAAACGGGCTTGTCAGAATACCTGAGCTGTTTTGTTTCAATAAAGCAACTCGGACGAATTCCGTCTTTGGTCGCGTCAATTCTTTCGACTCGCGTTGGAGCGCAGTTCCTTCAACATCATAATTCGACAGGGACAACGCTTAGTCTGATCAGTTTGAAATTTAATTGAGCATGATCTATGCAACAATTATTTAGAGAATATAAATGTATGATGTCATCGCTCATGTGGTCTGGCAGCCATATTGGATAAAAAAAAAAGAAAGGTTCAAAAATAGAAGAGTTGGCTCACACCCAGTTGACTGCGCAGGGTAAGTATTCTATGAATACCATCTAGTTTATTGGTTCACGAGTTATCAAGTGCCCCCTATATTCGTCATGTGTGTGTGTCTGTCTGTCTGTGTGTGTGAGTGTCTGTCTGTCCGCAGCACAACTACCCGATGATATCATCCGATCTTGATGAAACTTGGGTGGGAGGTTGATATCATGATCTGGTTGTGTCCTGCTTGGAGTGGGAGTATTGCGCCCATTGTGGGCGGAGCCACGCCAGAAAAAAATGTATTTTTAGGGGGTAATCGAGTTCAAGCTACATCTTCTCCGAGGGAGTGGGTGGAATCTGACAGGGGTTTCGATATTTGGTTAGGCCAATGTCATGTGTCTAGCCCCACGGAGCTCAATTTGTCTTTTCTTTTTTTTTTTTTTCTTCATTTCATTTTTCACTGAATTTTCGGTATTGTGTAGCTAACGAACCTCATAACTGATTATTTAGACTACGGATTTTTATGTTAAGAAAATAGGCCTTTTATGTTTTGAAAAGCGGCTTCTTTTTTTTTTTATGTGAAAAAATCCCGAAATATTTTTTTCCCCCGTTTTATTTATTTTTTATTATTACCAAATTTTTCAGAAATCAGTCAAAAAAAGAACAAAAAATGGTAAGCTTTTTCCTGCACAACATTAAGCACTCTGGGCTAGTAAACAGGTAAAAAATGACGTTCAGGTACCTTTATTGCAACCGCATTGTTTGATAAGTAGAGGACTAGAAGAAATTGCAAGACCCTTTTAGGAACGGTTAAAGTAGGTGTTTGAAATCATTATCTTGGTAATGTTCTCCTTGGTGAGGCGGTGTCGGCGGTCGGTGAGGACGTTTCTGTAGACGGCGAAGGACCTTTCCACGTCGACGCTGACGATGGGGCAGTACCTCAAGAGGGGGATGTCGGCAAGCTTGACTCCAGCCGGCACACCAACCTCAGATCCGTGCTGATCTCCATCCAGGATCAAAGCCACTGTCCTCAGCACACCAATGTCGGGATTGCGCTGCAGCACCGCCTTGAACTTGGTGAGCAGGATCTCCTTACGGCAGCCTCGGATCTTTTCGAGCTCCTCCTTGGCCTGATCAAGGAGCTGGAAGGCCTTGGCCAGCTCCATGCCGGCCTCCTCCAGCTGCTTAAGGATCTTCGGGATGAACGACACGTGGGCATTTAAGAAGACCAAACTGAGCTTGATGTCCGCCTTTCCGAACAGGTCCTTGGCACTCCGGATTGCCATCGCGTCGTCATCGTTCAGCTGGTCCACAATGTCCTTGACGGCCTCGAAGTGCTCAGCGTAAAACACCGCGGCGTCGATCCACGTCCCCCACCGAGTCAGAATGGGCTCCGGGGGGGGAGAGAAAGATTGGGCTGCTGCTCCTTCCAAAGGACAACACGCGACGGGGCTTTGACGAACACCTTCTTCGTCGTGGCAATCAGGTCGTTGACGTCCTTGAACATTTCTCGGACTGTCTCACAGACACGGTGGAGCGCGTGGGCAACGCAAGTCACATGCAGCAAGTCCGGGAAGAGTTCTTTCAGGGCATGGCCGGCCTTGATCATATAGGCTGCGGCGTCGCTGACGAGGACCTTGAGGCACTCCGGCTTGAAATCAGGCCAAAGATAGCGCAGCGTGTCATTGACTGCGCGCACGATCTCCCCGGAGTTGGTCTTCTCCAGAAACATGCACTGGACGAGGTGGGGACGAAAGTACCCCTCCTTGGACAAGCGTCCCGCGATGATGTTGGCCACATATCGATCTGCCGAATCGGTCGTCTCGTCGACGGACAGCCAGATGGGCTGCTGTCCGAGGTCGGCACGGATCCCCGCCAAGGATCGTAGCACTTGTCGAGGTAGTGCTTTCGAATCCAGCTTTCATCGGGGATCTGGAGAGTGATGTGCTTCTCCAGGAACGACCGGAGGGCAGGGTTTTCCAATTTCGACCATGGGATGCCAGCGGCCAGCATGGCCTGGCACAGCTCCTGAGCCACGACGTCGCACTTGTGCCTCTTTCCGCCACCAAAGTCCTCCATGGTGGCTTGCGTGACCGTCCTCTTCTTCTTCAAGGCCAAGTTGTTCTTGTGGCGGTCTCCTCGGACATGTTGGGCCAGCTCAGACTTCTGCTTCGCCCGGAAAGTCTTTTCACAAGCTCGACAGAAAGCCGTGTCACTCGACACGTACTTGAAGGTGGCCCCATCGCCGCCAGCGTTGAATTCCTTCAGCCACTTGTCATGAAGAGCAGCACTCATCTTGATAGGAGACTTGTTCACACTTTGTGTACACTCTCTCACTGTAGTACACCGCCTCACTGCTGTACACGCTGGGGACGCAACGCACGCAAGTGGACGCAACATTTTGTTTTTGAGATCGATCGCAGTTAAAAATTTCGATCATAGTTTAAAATTTCGAAAAATTCCCTATTTTTTTTTAGCATTGCCAGACATTTTCGACCAAAAAGGGCATTTTCTTTTATTTTTCCCGAAAAAGGGCGAAATATTTTTTTTCTCTGAAAATAGCAAAATATTTTTTTTGCGCGCAAAAAAGCGGTTTTAGGTGAAAAAATATTTTTTATTTTTTCACATAAAAATCCGATGTGCACTGATTATACATTATTTTCTATCTCCTTTCAAGGTCAGTAACCTTCGTTTTGACATTTCCAGGGCTGGCCTGCCCAGGCCTGTTTCGGTTACAGTCCATCCTTTGTCATTGAATACCGCTCGCTCGTGAACCATCGTCGTCTCCTGACTTGTTTCTTTTACGGACGCATTTACGTTTTTAATGTAAATTTTCATTGTGGTTTTTATTTCACAGTTTAGACTTATATAAATTACAATTTTGAAATGCTAGATATCAACTGAGGGTTTTTTTTTATGGACGTGTTTATGGTTTTTTAACGTACATTTTTTAGTAAAGACGCTTTTTCTTTTTTTAATTTATGCACATTATTGTCATGCTTATTTCACAGTTTGCAGTTGTAGAAGTTACAATTTTCAAAAGCTAGCTATCCATTGAGGTTTTTGCTGTTTTATATTTTTTATGCCTCCGCCGACAAAGTCGCCGGAGACATTATGTTTTCGGGTTGTCCGTCCGTCCATCCGTCCGGGCTAAACGTCGTTTTTCTCAGCAACCATATGTCTGATTGAGAAGAAACTTTCAGGGTAGGAGTAACACCCATGCAGAATGTTTTTATAATAATTGTGACGTCATAGGTCACGTGGTATAGCAGCCATCTTGGATTAAAAGCAAATAATAATAAAAAAATTCGCAGAAACCACTGAATGGAAAAATTTGAAACTTGGCACATTGTCAAGTACTCCCAATGGAGAACAAAAGCATGATAATGATGACATCACAGGTGAAGTGGTATACCAACCAAAAATGTTTTAATCGAATTCCTTATCCTAAAAATCTGAAAATGCATGCACATGATCGATGCCCCATTTGTATTAAAATATTAAATTTATGACATGATAGGTCACATGGTTTGGCAGCCATTTTGGATTGAAGAAAAATATTAAATAATTATATCTCTGAAACTGCTCACCCTATCGATGTGAAATTTTACAAATATCATCTAACAGCACTGTTGCATATAGTTTGAAAATGTTGATGTCATAGGTCACGTCGTTTGGCAGCCATCTTGGATAGAAAAACGAACCTTATCCAATCAACACGAAACTTCACAAACGTGATCCACTACCCATACATATGCAGAGTGATGGCATCTACCCATTGCGAGACTATGCGGAGGCGTATTGGCGACATAGTCACATTGTTCTAGTTTACGTATGCATTCACGTTTTTTTTAAACGTAAATTTTCAGTTATGGACACTTTGCGATGGCTCCGTGATTTTTCCCCGATGTACCAGCTTCGATGTCCGTCGTCACGCCAATTTCAGCTTTCCACAACACCCAAACATTTATATCAGTCACGGGCATTGTGTTTAGAAAGAAACAGTATAGCGAGATGCGTATATCTATCACTGGCACCGATCTCATATACGGTATATCGAGATGCGTATATCTATCACCGGCACCGATCTCGTATATGGTACAGTGAGATGTGTATATCTATCACCGGCACCGATCTCGTATAGCGAGATACGTTTTACCTGACAGTTAAAAAAAAAAAAAAAACTTCACTGAACCAACAACGCCATGTAGGCAACCATCCATTTTGTGAACCATTACATCAACCATCCATCAACAATGTCCATTTCGGCGATCGACACAGTTTACGTGATCGTTTTCTCACATGCCGACTCTATATACAGTCACGTGAAAAAGTAAGTACACCCCATGTAAAGTTTGGACTTTTTCAACATTTTTCAACATACAGCTATTTGATCTTCATTTCAACAATGTTGACAGATAAAGGTGATATAATATAACAAATATCATGAAACAATTAGATTTTATAGTCCATTGTATAATTTAAATAAACATAAATGCAAATTTCGCATGTGGAAAAAGTAAGTACACCCCTACATTTATCACTTCTTCAAATACCTAAAATTAGAATCAGGTGCACCAGCTCAAGTGCAAATGATTAGAACATCGTTAGAGAAGATCTTGGAGGAACCTGTCTTATTTAAACCTCAGACATTTAGTTTGGTTTGCTCTTTGTTGTTGAAGTGTGCGGCGTCACCATGCCTCGATCAAAAGAGCTCTCTGTGGCCTTCAGAAAGAAGGTTATAGATGCCTACGAGTCCTACGAGGGATTTAAAAAGATCTCCAAACAATTTGAAATCAATCATTCGACTGTCCGGAAGATCATCTACAAGTGGAGAAGGAGAAGGATATATATATATATATACACACAACAACAACAACAACATGCATTTTAAGGCCATTTTCCCTGCTAGAGCGGGGGTTAGCCTTGCGGTCCCCCATGACAATCTTCTCCATTTTGCCCTATTTTCTGCATCTCACCTTGTTAATCCCCTTGCCCGCATTTCTTCTTCCACCATCTTTAGCCAAGTCTTTCTCGGTCTTCCCCATCCTCTACTTCCTTCTACAGACTTGGCATTTAATATGGAATTTTTTTTTTTTCTTGACTTGGGTTTACTTTCTTAACTCAGTATATCAATCTGGTGAGTTTCTTTTACACTTTAGTGATTTATTTGTTAAAAGAACCATGTCACTGATTGTCTGTCGCAGCAAGAAGTCAACAACAGGATTATATCACAGGTGGCATGGCAAAATGTACGGACAGGTGCATTTGATGATTGGTTTCACAGTCAGGTATACAAGGATTGTTGCGTTCTGTATTAGTGGAAAACAACTGCTGCACATCTCCAAAAGTTATTGCTGCTTCCTCTGGAGATGGTCCGTCAACTCGACAATGCTGTTTGTCATGGAGTGGTGGCTTTACGGAATTACGGCATGAAACAGCGTGCTATTGCTTGGCAGTATGGCATCACTCAAGGTCAGGTGTCAAAGATCCTGAAACGAAATGCTCAGAGGGGTGTCCCTACTCCAATACCGGGGCGAGGACGTCCCCGCAGAACCACAAGGAGGGATGATCGCCAGCTGCACCGGTTAGTCCGCAATGGCCGTACCAAGTCAGCTAATCGGCATAGGGCTGAGTGGCAGCAACTGACAAATGTGCCTGTATCCAGAAGGCTAGTCAACCAACGACTGGTTCAAGCAGGCTATTGTGCCAGGCATCCCCTGAGAAAGCCAAGCCTGACCAGACAACACCGCCAGCGCCGATTGCAGTGGGCCAGAGAGCACCGTCAATGGCAGCCAGGACACTGGAATCACGTGATCTTCAGTGGCGAGTCTAGATTTCTGGTCTATCGTCAAGATGGCTGCGTCCGAGTGTGCAGACAAGTGCATGAAGCCTACAACAAATATTGTATAGTGCCAAGAGTCCAAGCTGGAGGTGGTGGGGTGACCGTTTGGGCTGCTTTTCATGCAGGGGGCAAAACTGACCTGCTTGTTCTGAATGGAAACCTGAACCAGTTCAAGTACAGGGCCATTCTGGAAGAAACATTGCTTCCATTTGCTCATGCAGCCTTTCGGGGAAACTGTCTTCCAAGATGACAATGCACAGCCTCATTGTGCTCGCATGATCCAACACTTTCTTGCTGACCGTGGTGTAGAGCATATGGAGTGGCCTGCCATGTCCCCGGATATGAATCCGATAGAGAACTTGTGGGCAGAATTAACGCGTCAAATCGACCACTTGGACCAGCAGCCGACCTCTGTGCGTGAATTGCAGCAGGCTATTGTCACTGCATGGCAAGCGATTCCTGTCCAAGCCTTGGCAAATCTCTTGAACAGCATGCCTCAACGTGTACGTGCTCTCCTGAATGCTCGTGGGGGTTACACGAAGTACTGAACTGTAATTTTACTGTCCGTAATCCCAGTCGTAATGTAACTTTTGTTTTTGTTTAAAAAAAATTTGGCTAATGTGCAAAATAAAGAGATACTTCTGGAAAATGTACAGAAGTTTAACACAGTACTGTCCATGAATTGAGTTCGATATCAGTTTACATCACTTTCAAGGATCAATTTATTTGTTTCGAAATGTCAAATGTGGATTTTGTTTCTTGTAAAGGTCACATTAACAAAATCTAGAATAATTTCAATATAATTCCAATGAACTTTTGGTTCTAAGACATCTTGAAAAGTAAGTTCACCCCCACAAAAAATATATTCCATATTAAATGCCAAGTCTGTACATTCATTTCCATCACTCTTCTCGAACCAGTCACGTTCATCCTTCCTCAACACATGACCAAACCATCTCAACCTGTTCCTCTTCACAGCATCAATCACAGGCTCTATTCCCATCATCTTTCGCAATTCATCATTTGTCTTCCTCTCTCTCAACGATACTCCGCACATCCACCGAACCATTCGCATTTCCACCCGTTCCAGCCTTCGTTGCTGCTCTACGTTGCTGCTCATCTTCATATATATATAAAGTAATGACTTGCGGTTGGGATTAAAATCAAATGAATCCATTTTTAGTTCTCCAACCTTTAATGAGCAAACAAACAACTGCTCGACGTTGCGATCAGCAACACGGATAAACGTGCATCCACTGGCCTTTCTCAAGAGTAAAGCAAAACAACTCTATACCCTCCCTTATATAAGGGGAAAAAGGGGGGGGGGGTGGGGACACCGAACCACTAATCAATCAATGCCATTCTGGAACAACTCGTGCCATTCAAATTTAAACCGTACATCAAAACCGTTGCACCACTGAAACCACACCTTGGGATGTTACATCAAAACAACCGTTAAATCACACGTTGAATCAAACAAAATGTAGCATAATTCAAATAAATCAATGAAAAATAAACAACATGATTGGTAATAATTTATATGCTTGGTGACGCAGTTACTCTGGTACGTTTCCGCACGAGAGGGCCAAAAGCTGGTGGTAAGTCCAACACCTCCTCTGTGAGCGACACAACAGACTCCTCCACATGCCATGCCTCCAAAATCCTCCTTCTTCGTTTACTGGGGGTTGCCCCCAAAATGCTGGCATTATCCCATAGGGGAACATGGCCAGCCTTAAGACCATGTTTGGCAATGGCAGATCTCTTTGGAAAGTTGCACTCGAAGGCCTTGTGGTGCTCAATGTGTCAATGTGTCAACGTGTCAATGAGCACTGCAAGGCCTTTTGGCACCAACTACTGTCAAGCACAGCTTAACCATCGTATATCTATCACCAGCACCGATCTCATACAGCGAGATGCATTTTCCTGACAAAGTTAAATAAATAGAAACTAACACCAGAATGAGAATCCCAGCCTCGCTTAAATAAATGCATATATACACATAGTTATAAAATCGCATAACACACCTGTCATATGGATGTCATAACACACCAAAACACCCAGTTTTCATCCCTGCAATCTGTTGGAGGTCCAGGTGTATGCATGGAAAGTTTTGGGTCACTAGGTTTCATGGTTTTGGAGTTATGGAGAAGACAGACAGACAGATGGACAGGCGGATGGACACTGCCTTTTATTATTATAGATTGCACTTTCAACACCTCTTGTCCCTTTGCACATTTGCGTCAAGCTTGCTCATTGAGCAGTGCCACCCAAATCAATTATCAACCACTGCTTCACCTCATACACCTCCCACACTTTGCCACCAAAACCGATATCCGGTTCATGTTGCGAATGAAAACCTGAGTGCACGGAGAAGGCAGCATGTGGTGATGGCGAGGAGGGATTGCGAACAGAGCATGAGGGGTCCAGACACCAGACCATTTTCAGAACCATTAGTGGTGCCAGTTCCACCAAGCCGGCACGAGTGCGAAGGGGCACGGATGCATTTGGCACCAACTACTGTCAAGTTGCGAAGTCACTGTTAAGGTCCTGAGGGCGGATATGTTGCATAGGCGTAATGCTAATGTATACTGTACGTGCTGAACATACCTGTCATAGACGTGCCATTGTGTCTTCTTGTAATTACTTGCCATTTTCTTATTACTGCCACAAAAAGCCATTTCATTAAGAAACGGTTTCCTGATTTATTCGGTCAGTTCTGACTGCGGCAAATGATAACCAAGGGTTAATTGGGCTTGGTAAGTGCTAGAAACGGTTGTATAACTGGTGGTCCTGCTCGGCCAACTGGTTAAGATTAGTTACGTAATCGTCGGCATGGTACCTGCTTGTACTCGGGCTTTTTTGTATGGTGTTACATATTTATGTGAATGTATGTGAATTACCATTCAGGTCTTTGCTTATCCGTGTGTAGTATATTAAGTTGTTGTGTAGTTGTTGTGGTTGGAGGGTCAGGAGCCCTTCGGAGGGAGTGGCCGGAAACGGAAGTGACCGGAAACGGAAGAGAAAAAGACACGAGGAAAAAAGGACGAGTATTATTCTTCCTCGCCCCGCTCCGACAAAAGGTGGGATCGACCTTGCGCTGCGTGGAACAGCGGCGTTCCGAAGCCTGGCTGGCGAGAGGAATTACCGGAACGTGTACCTGCCCGGTGGAGACGTCAAGTTGACGTGGGGCCGTGCATCGAACCCGCGTCTGGCCTCGTTCGCGGCACCGTCCAAACAGACGCGTGCGGGTCGCACGTTGGGGCCTAACGCGCCTTGCAAGCGGCGTGGGGTTTGGCGTGCTCTACCGTATCCGCTTCGCGTGGCCACGAGGGGCTGCAGCCTCGGTGCCTGGTACGATACCTGCCCGGTGGAAAAACGTCCACCCGGGGTTCGTTCAACCACCCGAGAGCGGCGACGGCGACCATCATCTTGGTCAGGAGGGGCCCAGAGACATTGTGCGGACCGAGACCAAAAGGGTGTCGTGAGTACTCACCGGGACACACATGTATAAGATGGCCATCTTACTCATAGGGAATTGATTGTGGCTGGGGAATTGTTGAGGGTAGTGTATTGTTGATTGCTCGGGGAAAATCTCCGTGGTTGTGTCATTGAAATATTGTTGATGGTTGTGTATTGTTGATTGCTCGGGGAAAATCTCCGTGGTTGGGTCATTGAAATTGTATGGTATCATTACCCTTGGAAATATATCCTTGAACATCAGTTGACTCCTGGGTGAAATTCATATGGATTGCGTGGCGAAAGCGCATATATAATACAGCTTGCTGGCGGAGTTCCTCTCACGGTCCGGGGGTCACCGAGACCAGGTATTCACCGAGGGGACCACGTAACAATGGCAACACGACTTTGTGTGTGGGACCCAAAAAGGAGTTCTGGGGCGACGAGCGATCATGATCTTTTAAAGATACGCCGTCTTTTCAGAGTTATCCAGAAACACCGTCCGTAATGTGGGGTCAGGATAGAAACCCGAACCCCATCACAGCATGATAAAATACAGAGGATACAGATTATTCATTTATTTTACTATTGCTTACCTTATTATCATCTAACTTATCCAGTATATATAATGTTTTGGTTTACTTCTTCAATTCCATATTCACCTGTATTTGTTGCTGATTTTCAGTTTGAGCCTGGAATCTTGCCAATCTGCACATCTTTGCTTTCCGGTCTCAAGTGGTCTCACAGGGGAGATACAATCGCCGTAGTCCGCATCATCTCTGCCATGGTAAGTACCCATGGGATGCCATTCACTGAAATGGTTCATTCCTAAATATTTAATTGGGTTTGAGGGTAGCGGAATACGAGCAGCTGACACCCAAATTCTATCCAGGTTCCTCCTGATGACTATCTTTGTCTTTTTCCATTCCTCCTGATATTCCAGTGCTGCATTTGGTCAGGTATTTGATTACAGCTTCTCGTGTGTGTGTGTGTGTGTGTGTGCGTGCGCGTGTGTGTGTGTGTGTGTGTGTGTGTGTGTGTGTATGTGTGTGTATGTGTGTGTGTTTTTCTACCGATAAAGCCAATGACATGAGCAAAGTTTTTACTTTTACTATAGGAATTTCAAATTCCCTATATATATATATATATATATATACATATATACATATACACTACCGGTCAAAAGTTTTAGAACACCTCATTTTCTCCAGTTTTTATTGAAATTTGAGCAATTCAAGTCCAATGAATAACCTGAAATGGTACAAAGGTAAGCAGTAAACTGCTCGAGGTTAAAAAAGAAGTTTAGGTTAGCAAAAACGGGAAAATAATGTAAATTGCACAGTTATATTGTTAAAAAAAAGGCCTTCTTCAGGGAACAAGTAATGGGTTAACAACTTACAGCTGTTCTGCAGCAATGTAAGTAAATTAAGCCTTGAAAGTTGATGCAAACAATTCCTACTGGTGTCCCAACCTCTGCTGATTACTTGATTACAAACCCCCTGTCTGTATAAAAGCAGTATTGGAACAGACTGTTATTACACCCTCTGAAGCATGATTTGGACAATATTGCACTGCAGGAAGTAGTATATTGGAAACTAGAGGAAACTCTGACAGGAAGAGGTCTGGCAGACCCAAAGCCACAACAGAATCAGAAGACAAGTTTCTGAGAGTTAACAGCTTGCGTGATCGGCGGCTCACAGGACAACAGCTTCAAGCACAGCTTAACACTAGTCGAAGTAAGGAAGTCTGAGTTTCAACTGTGAAGAGAAGACTTCGAGCTGCAGGTTTGACAGGTCGAGTGGCAGTAAGAAAGCCATTGCTAAGATGGCAAAATAAGAAAAAGAGGCTTGCCTGGGCCATGAAGCACCGCCAGTGAAGTACTGAAGACTCGAATAAGGTCTTATGGACCAATGAATCAAAATTTGAAATCTTTGGTTCATCACGCAGGGTTTTTGTATGCCGTCGAGTAGGCGAAAGGATGGTTCCTCAGTGTGTGACACCAACTGTCAAACATGGAGGAGGAAGCGTGATGGTCTGGGGCTCTTTTGCTGGATCCAGAGTCGGCGACTTGCACAGAGTGACTGGCACCCTGAACCAAAAGGGCTACCACAGCATTTTGCAGCGCCATGCAATACCCTCTGGTATACGCCTAGTTGGTCAGGGGTTCATCCTACAGCAAGATAATGATCCTAAACACACCTCCAGGCTATGTCAAAACTACCTTCGAGGAAAAGAACAAGACGGTAGGCTTCAAATCATGGAATGGCCAGTACAGTCTCCAGACTTAAACCCCATCGAGCTGGTTTGGGATGAACTGGAGAGAAGGGTGAAAGCAAAGCAACCTACAAGGACAACACATTTGTGGGAACTTCTGCAACAGTGTTGGGAAGAACTTCCCGAACAATATTTGATTTCCATTGTAGAATGAATGCCACGAGTGTGTTCGGCGGTTCTATCTGCAAAAGGTGCCTACTTTGCTGAGTCAAAAATTAAAATTAAATTTTGTTAAACAAAATGATTCTACGATTTCTTTTTTATCTCTCATTGTTTCTTTGTTCTATGTCTTACGTGGTCCCCTCGGTGAATACCTGGTCTCGGTGACCCCCGGACCGTGAGAGGAACTTCGCCAGAAAGCTGTATTAAATATGCGCTTTCGCCACGCAATCCATATGAATTTCACCCCAGGAGACAACTGACGTTCAAGGATATATTTCAATGGGAATGACCATACAATTGCAATGACACAACCACGGAGATTTTCCCCAAGCAATCAACCATATACAACCATCAACAATTCCCAATTCACAAGCACTTTCCTATGAGTAAGATGGCCATCTTATATACGTGTGTCCCGGTGAGTACTCACGACACCCTTTTGGTCTCGGTCCCGCACAATGTCTCTGGGCCCCTCCTGACCAAGATGATGGTCGCCGTCACCGCACTCGGGCGGTAGAACGAATCCCGGGTGGACGTGTTTCCACCGGGCAGGTATCGTACCAGGCACCGTGGCTGCAGCCCCTCGTGGCCACGCGAAGCGGATACGGTAAAGCCAGCCAAACCCCACGCCGCTTGCAAGGCGCGTTAGGCCCCAACGTGCGACCCGCACGCGTCTGTTTGGACGGTGCCGCGAACGAGGCCAGACGCGGGGTCGATGCACGGCCCCACGTCAACTTGCCGTCTCCACCGGGCAGGTACACGTCCCGGTGATTCCTCTCGCCAGACAGGCTTCGGATCGGAACGCCGCTTTTCCACGCAGCGCAAGGTCGATCCCACCTTTTGTCGGAGCGGGGCGAGGAAGAAGAATACTCGTCCTTTTTTCCTCGTGTCTTTTTTTCTTCCGTTTCCGGTCACTTCCGTTTCCGGCCACTCCCTCAGAAGGGCTCCTGACCCTCCAACCACAACAACTACACAACAACTTAATATACTACACACGGATAAGCAAAGACCTGAATGGTAATTCACATACATTCACATAAATATGTAACACTCCCCCCCCTTCAAGAAAGAAAGTTTGAACCCAGCGAAAACTTTCTTTGCCGGCCAATTTGGGGAAACAAACCAGATAACTCAACCCCCCCCCCCCCCCCCCCCCCCCCCAGATTAACTCAATCTGGACAAAGCGTCCGCCACGACATTGTCCCGGCCCCGTACATGTTCAATTTCCAAGTTGAACCCCTGCAAAGCCAAACTCCATCTCATCAACCTCTGATTTTTATTTTTCATTCTTTGAATGAAGGTTAAGGGGTTGTGATCCGTAAAGACCTTTATGGGAAAGGACGTGATTCCTAAATACACCTCATAATGTTGAAGCCCTAGCAGGAGAGCCAGGGTCTCTTTCTCCACGGTGGCATAATTTGCCTGATGTTTATTGAACTTTTTGGAGTAGTAGCACACGGGGTGGTCCACCCCATCCTCATCTTCCTGTAACAAGACCGCTCCAGCCCCCACATCGCTTGCATCTACGGCCAACTTGAAAGGTGCCTGAAAGTCCGGAGCGGTTAGGACCGGAGAGCTCATTAGTATCGCTTTGACATGGGCAAAGGCCGCCTGACATTTGCCATCCCAAACGAATGGGGTCTCCTTTCTCAACAAACTCGTTAAAGGGGCTACCACATCCGAAAAATTCTTACAGAACCGCCGGTACCACCCCGCCATACCTAAGAATCTCATCAGCTCTTTCTTCCCCTTTGGGACTTGGAAGCGATCGATAGCTTCTACCTTGGCGGTCACTGGTTGTACTTGACCCTGCCCTACTACATGGCCGAGGAACACTACCTGTGCTCTTACAAATTCACTCTTGGCTAAGTTGATGGTCAGACCTGCCTCGGACATCGTCTGAAAAAATGCATGGATTTGCTTAATATGGTCTTCCATGGTCATGGTGTGGATGATTACATCATCCAGATATGCCTCCACCCCCTCCAGGTCTGCAATGAGCCTATTAATCAGTCGTTGAAATGTCGCCGGCCCGTTCTTCAACCCAAAAGGGAGGACCTTGTACTGATATAACCCATTCGGAGTGACCAAAGCTGAGATTTCTTTGGCTCTATCGGTAAGAGGGATCTGCCAATACCCTTTCAGCAAGTCAAATTTGGTAACAAATTTAGCTGGGCCTATTCGATCAATACAGTCGTCAATCCTCGGGAGCGGATAGGAGTCGGTCTTGGTCACTGCATTCACCCGTTTTAAATCCGTACAACACCGGAAGCTGCCATCGGGTTTCGGAACCAACACACATGGGGAGCTCCATTCACTGTTGCTTGGTTCGATGATGTCATTGTCCAACATATATTGCATCTCCTTCCGAAGGTACTCCATCTTCACCGGGTTCATCCGATAGGGGTGTTGTTTCACTGGAGTGGCCTCCCCCACCTCGATATCATGATATACTAAGTCCGTACGACCAGGTACATCTGTGAACAAATGTTTAAATTCGAACATTAGGCTGGACAGTTGTCCTTGCTGTTCCCTTGTTAAATGACCTAACTTCTCATCCAAATGATTCAACACTTCGGTGTTCGTCAATTTGGGGCAGGCCTGGTCATCCAAGTTATCAAACTTCACACCGGCGTTTCCGTCCATTGTCACCGGTACGACCGGTGAGACAGGAACTACGTCTTCCACCGGTTCCCTCTCATGATATTTCTTCAGTCGGTTGACATGACACAACTGTCGCTTTTTTCGTCGGTCGGGAGTGGTCACCACGTAGTCTGTCTCATTCACCCTCTCCTCCACTGCATAAGGACCGAAATATCTAGCCTGGAGGGGCTGACCTGGAACGGGCAGCAATACTAACACCCGGTCCTGAGGACTGAAATTCCTTATCTGCGAGGTCTTGTCATGTCTCTCCTTCATTTTCCCCTGGGCCCTTCTCAAGTTCCGTCGTGCCACCTCACACGCCTTTGCCAATCGGTTTTTTACTGTGGCCACATACTCCCTCATCGGTGTCCGGGACTCCTGTAGTAACCACTGTTCTTTCACCAATTTCAACGGTCCCCGCACTGCGTGTCCAAACACCAGTTCAAACGGGCTGAATCCCAAGGAATCCTGCACGGACTCCCTCGCCGCAAACAACAATAGGGGTATCCCTTCATCCCAATCCTTGGCACATTCAAAACAATACGTTCGGATCATATTCTTTAAAGTCTGGTGAAACCTTTCCAGGGCCCCTTGGCTCTCGGGATGGTAGGCGCTGGATCTTACTTGTTCCACCCCCAACAGGTGTACCACTTGCTGGAACAGTGTGGACATGAAATTGGTCCCCTGATCCGATTGAATGATCCTAGGTAGGCCAACCCAAGTGAAAAATTTAATCAAGGCCTTTGCAATAACTGCCGCCGTTATTTTCCTCAGAGGCACTGCCTCGGGGAACCTGGTGGACGCACACATGATGGTCAGTAAGTATTGATGTCCAGCTTTGGTTTTGGGTAAAGGGCCCACACAGTCCACAATGACTCGGCTGAATGGCTCTTCAAAAGCTGGAATTGGCTTTAACGGGGCGGGGGGGATTTTTTGATTCGGCTTTCCCACCAGCTGACAAGAATGGCAGGACTTGCAGAACTCCGCCACATCCCGTCGCAGTCCCGGCCAGAAAAAATGTACCAATATCCTGTCACAGGTCTTGTTCACTCCCAGGTGCCCGGCCCAAGGGGTCTCATGTGCCAAACTCAAGATCTCCTTCCGGTACAGCGGTGGCACCACAATCTGATAGTGAACTTTCCACTCATCGTCTGCGGGTACCTCCGGGGGCCTCCATTTCCTCATTATGGTTTCCCCCTTCATGAAATACCCCACAGGTATCTTCGTAGCCTCTTCTTCCGTAACGGCTTTCTCAATTAACCTCTGGATCTCCGAGTCTTCGTGTTGTTCTTCCACTAGTCTCCTTCGGACCAGCGCGGTTTGCTCCACTTCGTTCTCCGCGGTCTCCGACGGACACTCCACGTCCCCTTGCGTTCCAGACGCTACCCTTTCTCGAAATTCCTGGGAATCCCTCCCCTGGTTATTTCCCTTTTTCGAGTTGTCTTCCCGTACCTCTAAGGGTTCCAACTCCCCCTCTCTTTCTTCCTCCTTCTCTTCCGCGTGCTTTCTACCCATAGCCCGAGTCACTGCACAGGATGGAAAGATACCCGGAATCTCCATCTCTAACCGAGTGGTGTTATTTTCCTTACTGGGCTTGTCCACCATTATTGGATTACCCGAAACTCGCCCCCCGGCCAAATCATTCCCGATAATAAAAGAGATTCCCTCCACAGGAAGGGTGGCTTGTAAGCCTACGGTGACCGGCCCGGATACCAACTCAGAACTCAACTGGATGACATGAAGCGGAGCTTTAACATAGCCCCCGACCCCCTGTAAAAGCACACTAACCCCAGTTGCCGTCTTCTCCGACAATGGCAAAATGCCCTCCAGCATCAACGATTGGTGTGCTCCTGTGTCCCTCAATACCCTAACTGGCTTCTGGTTACTCGGGTCGCCATCCAGCGACACGAACCCCTCTGAAATGAAATGTTTGTAGCCCTCCTGAACAAGGTTCTCCCGGGACGCCGTACCTTTGACAGGGGAATCTTCCCCCAGCTCTGCTCTCCAAGAATGATTTCTCACACTTGCCAGTGCATTCGGAGTCGCACTAGACTGATTCCGTTCCGGGTTCTCCCTTTTTCGGAGGTAACATTGGGACATCAAGTGTCCAGTTTTATGGCAAAAAGCACAAGTAGGCCCGGGGGAGAACCTCGGGGTCGGCCTTGAGCCCCCCGAAAAATAAGTTTGTCTTGGGCCCGTAGCCCTCGGATTTCTAACCGTTGGGGTATCATAGTTGTCCCCATAATCATCTCGAGGCCGCCGCCATGTAAGGTCGTTCTCCGCACCGGGTGTTCCATAACTCCCCTGCTGAAGTCTAGGCGAGGAGTTAGGTTTGTGGACCCCTATTCGGTGGGTTAAGGCATAATCATCTGCCATGGTGGCTGCGTCCCACAACTTCGGTACTTTCTTTTCCTGCAGGTACACTTTGATGTCCTCGTGGACACACTGCTGGAATTCCTCCACCAGGATCAAGTCCCGCAATGTTTCGAAGTCTTTCCCGACTCCTTTTGACTCACACCACCGATCAAACATGTTTTCTTTCACTCTGGCAAACTCCACATGGGTCTCACTCTCCCTCTTCCTGGCATTCCTGAATTTTTGCCTGTAAGCTTCCGGAACCAACTCATAGGCTTTGAGGATGTGCTTCTTCAGTACCTCATAATCTGCACATTGGTCCATTGGTAGCGCCGAATAAATTTCCTGAGCTTTCCCCACCAGCACACTTTGCACGAGTATGGTCCATGCCTCCTCCGGCCAGTTTAATTGTCGAGCCACTTTCTCAAAGTGTGGAAAAAATTTCGCGACTTCTTTTTCACTGAACGGTGGAACCAGCCTCACATGTCTGCCCACATCCCAGGTTTTCTGGTTAGGTGTCGACCCCGTCAGCAAGGGTGGTGCCTCTCCCCGTTCTCTCATTAACTCCAGCTCCTTGAATTTGATTTCTTGCTGAAGCTCCATGTCACGTTCCTTTAATTCCATTTCCGCTTTTCTCTCCTCTGCTTCGAGGTCCCTTGCAGCTCTCCTTTCCTCTGCTTGTTCCTTTTCTGTTCTTTCCTGGAGTTCTCTTTCCACTCTCCTTTCCTCTGCTTGTTTCTCTTCTCTCCTCGCTTCTGCTTTCCTTTCTTCTTCTTTTAACCTTTCCTGGAGTTCTCGTTCCACTCTCCTTTTCTCCGCTTGTTTCTCTTCCCTCCTCTCTTCTGCTTTCCTTTCTTCTTCTGCTCTTTCCTTTTCTGCTTTCCTTTCTTCTTCTGCTCTTTCCTTTTCTGCTTTCCTTTCTTCTTCTGCTCTTTCCTTTTCTGCTTTCCTTTCTTCTTCTGCTCTTTCCTTTTCTGCTTTCCTTTCTTCTTCTTTAATCCGTTCCTGGCTCCGTAATTGCAACTCCAGTTTCCGGAGCTCAACGTCTTCTGGTTCTTCGGGTAGCCACTCCCAGGCTAACTCGTCCCATGTTCCTAATCCCACCATAGATTGTATCACCGTGGCCTGCAACTCTGCCTTCCTCAAATTAGTTCGGACCTCCAAGTTAAAATGTTTGGCCAATTTCAAGAGGTCCGCCTTTAGCAACGCTCGGAACTGTGCCTCACTCGGGGTTACCCCAAAGTTCTGTGCCACAAACGCCATGGTGCCTATCGTTAACACCTGTTAACCTTCACCCAAGACTTTACCCCAATTTCTCAAAAAAAAATTACCAATTAATAATTAATTAATAATTTTTAATTAATAAAAAATTATTATTTTATTATTTTATACAATTTTAAATCCCGGACGTAGACCCAATTGCGAAACCGCAAATCGTAATTTGGACGAGCCCCCAATTCTGTTACGTGGTCCCCTCGGTGAATACCTGGTCTCGGTGACCCCCGGACCGTGAGAGGAACTTCGCCAGAAAGCTGTATTAAATATGCGCTTTCGCCACGCAATCCATATGAATTTCACCCCAGGAGACAACTGACGTTCAAGGATATATTTCAATGGGAATGACCATACAATTGCAATGACACAACCACGGAGATTTTCCCCGAGCAATCAACCATATACAACCATCAACAATTCCCAATTCACAAGCACTTTCCTATGAGTAAGATGGCCATCTTATATACGTGTGTCCCGGTGAGTACTCACGACACCCTTTTGGTCTCGGTCCCGCACAATGTCTCTGGGCCCCTCCTGACCAAGATGATGGTCGCCGTCACCGCACTCGGGCGGTCGAACGAATCCCGGGTGGACGTGTTTCCACCGGGCAGGTATCGTACCAGGCACCGTGGCTGCAGCCCCTCGTGGCCACGCGAAGCGGATACGGTAAAGCCAGCCAAACCCCACGCCGCTTGCAAGGCGCGTTAGGCCCCAACGTGCGACCCGCACGCGTCTGTTTGGACGGTGCCGCGAACGAGGCCAGACGCGGGGTCGATGCACGGCCCCACGTCAACTTGCCGTCTCCACCGGGCAGGTACACGTCCCGGTGATTCCTCTCGCCAGACAGGCTTCGGATCGGAACGCCGCTTTTCCACGCAGCGCAAGGTCGATCCCACCTTTTGTCGGAGCGGGGCGAGGAAGAAGAATACTCGTCCTTTTTTCCTCGTGTCTTTTTTTCTTCCGTTTCCGGTCACTTCCGTTTCCGGCCACTCCCTCAGAAGGGCTCCTGACCCTCCAACCACAACAACTACACAACAACTTAATATACTACACACGGATAAGCAAAGACCTGAATGGTAATTCACATACATTCACATAAATATGTAACATATGCTTAATTTCAAAGTACATTGAGACATTAAACTGCGTAAATTTCAATAAAAACTGGAAAAATTGAGATCTTCTAAAACTTCGGACCGGTAGTGTGTATATATATATATATATATTGTTGCGGATCTCCCGAAGCCCGTCGACGTTACAAGGTTAAACCCTTTTTTTCCCTCGGGTCTTCGTGTCCACGAGGCCGAGTCACCACTTCCGCAGCGAGCGTGGAAAAGGGTATCGGGTCGATGCCACACGTACCTTTGACCCACACTACCACGAAAATGGGGACCGGACCTCGCACAAGCCACGCTAATCGAATTCGCCCAAGCGGTGTGCGTATCACGTGACTCGTGCCCTTACCTTTTGTTGAACCCGATTCGAGCGGTTCTGTTCGTGCGATGCTCGGCCAATTGTGAAATGATGGGAACGATCAAATAAGAGGAAGAACAGGGGTTTATTATTTATGTACAATGATCCGAAGAGACACAGAGCAGGCACTTAAGCAGTCTTAACTTATTCCCAGTCAAAGGGCCCACTCACTCACGTGGGGAAAAAGAAGGAAGGAAAAGTTCGCGTTCCCAAACGCGTCCTGGCGTCGTCCACTCCGGACAGCTTGCCCGGTGTGGCCCTCTGGTGGTCACAGCACGTATGCAGGGAGCCCAGGTAGGAGGGTTGTCGGCGTAGGTGGCTCCGGGATGGATCGTCTCCACACAGCGCGATTAATACAGGCACGGAGCGCAGGGCACGGGGAATTCGTGTACAGCGGCTCTCACAAGCGACTCAATCCACTCACGGTGGGACAACAGTTCTGACTGTTGTTCTCTGACAACAGTTCTCTGATTCGGCTCTCTCTTGTCCTCGTGCGTTCTCGTCTCCCTCTCTCTCTTGGGGCTTGAGCCAGGGTTTTATATAGCCCCTCCCCGGTCCTACCCAAATGTTCCAAGCCCCTCCTCTCGTTGCCATTGTGAGCCACTCCCCTCGAGCACCGATTGGCTGCTCGCGGCTTACCGGCCACTCCCGCTGCAACTCCTCCCTTCGGCCTTGCCAGACTTGTTCAGGCCGAGCACATGGTATTCCAGCCTAATCGAGGCCTACACTTTCTGGCCTGCTCAACGCAAAACTAACACAGGAAAGGACTACGCTTACATTTACTAAGAAATAACTAAGCTACAGCGAGGCTACATGTTGTGGTGCATCTACCTACGAGGGGCCTCACACTCATCTCCAATCGCGCCTCACACTCCTCTCCAATCGCGCCTCACACTCCCCTCCAATCACTCCTCACTCTCCTCTCCAATCGCTCCTCACTCGCCTCTCCAATCGCTCCTCACTCGCCTCTCCAATCGCTCCTCACTCGCCTCTCCAATCGGCTTTCCCCGTCTCGTTTCTCTCGTTTTTCTCCCATCTCGTTCTTTTTCTTGCTCCAAATCGGCCCGTCTCGCCCGTCGGCCCGTCGGAATCGGAAATCGGCCCGTCTTGCTTTTGTGCTTGCGCGTAAATAAATTGTGTTCATTACACCATTACAAATTGTAATTTTGTAATTTGTTCATTACAAATGTAATTGTTCATTACAAATCCCTGGTGTTGGGCTAGCGGCTAGGGTGCCGGCTTAGGATCCAAGGATCCTGGGTTTGAATCCCGGTCGATCGCTGAATTAACGCTAGGGGGGTTGACTCAGCCTGTTCATCCTTCCGAGGTCGGCTAATTGAGTACCAGTTCACTGGTAATTCCCTGTTTGTCGTTAAAGGCGGCAAAAAGGGTTGGCGTCAGGAAGGGCATCCGGCCGTAAAACATTGCTTCAAATAGGGGACCGAAAAACAACAACAACCACGGTTCCCGAAAAAGGCCAACCCCCGCTTTGCGGGGAAAAATGGCCTCTAAAGGTGGTTTTACACCATTTCTGGATCTGATGACTTGCCAGTAACCATTTTGTAAAAATGAATGTGCAGCATCTAACTCAATATGTCGAAATGTCACACACATCCATGCCCGTGGGATTCCCACGGGTGACCCCGCAAGTTTGCATTGACGTTCGTCGATGGACTCGTTCGCCCGTCTCATTCGTTTTCTTGCTGCATCCTGTTCAAGTCTGCGTTCTTCATCGAGCGTCTCATTCATTTTGGAAATAGAAGTTTCCACGCAGCGCATGAATTGTCACGATTCTCAAGAGGAATTTGTCTCGTAATCATCAAATGATAAATGGCAAGTAAATTATATTGTGGAAAATTAAAGATTTCAAATAAACCTATTTAAAGTGTATGCGCACATAACTAATTAAAAAAAACGAATAAATATCTCTCGGTAATTTCCTGAAACATATTTTACTTCCGGCTAATAATGTTGAATGAAATAAAAACGAAGAAATATATGTCGGCAACATTGTTGACGTTTTTGTGACGACTGTCATCAAACGAAAAAGGAATATATCTTAACGGAAAAGCAAAAGCGAATTTTGAATATATATCGACACGTTGCCGTCGGTGTCATGTTGGGCGGTGTATGATACACCATGACGCGATTTTTAAAAATATATCTCTGCATTTTCCCGCGTGTGTGGAATGTTCTCAATTATTGCTGACACCGAGTCCAAAACCATCGATAAAAATGAAATCATATGGTGAGTTAGATTGGAGATAAAGGCGTGAGAGAGACTCAATGGCCTTGAAGTTAGGCGTTTGAGAATTCATTTCGTTCTATAAACGGCAACTTTCATCGGATTTTCTTCCCGTTTTTTTTCAACCGAGTCGAAAACTATGTTAGCGACTGTGAAAAATGAAATGATATATCGAATTTTTAATACTAGGGCATGCCCGTACTATATATATGCCCGTACTATATATATATCTAAAATTATATCCCCCCCCCCTCTATTTACATGAAATGGTTTGGTCCATTCGCAACGCCAAAGCGAACGGCTTGCGAGTATGGTGACAATCCCCCCCCTCTATTTACATGAAATGGTTTGGTCCATTCGCAACGACCACAGAACCCCCCCCCCTCTATTTACATGAAATGGTTTGGTCCATTCGCAACGCCAAAGCGAACGGCGAACGGCTAAATCGCCATAGCTCGGTAACTACTTGTCCGATTAATTTCAAACCTTGAAAAGGCACATCCTCGGGTCCCCAGCAATATACCTGGCAAGTTTCAAGTATATCGGACGGGTAGTTGTCGAGAAACAGCGGTCACAGACAAACATACATACATACATACATACAAACATACAAACATACAAACATACACACAGAGATTACTGGAATTATAGATAGATTTTTAATATGTATCGACACGTTGCCGTCGGTGTCATGTTGGGCGGTGTATGATACACCATGACACGATTTATAAAAATATATCTCTGCATTTTCCCACGTGTGTGGAATGTTCTCAATTATTGCTGACACCGAGTCTAAAACCATCGATAAAAATGAAATCATATGGTGAGTTAGATTGGAGATAAAGGCGTCAGAGAGACTCAATGGCCTTGAAGTTACAGGTGTTTGAGAATTCATTTCGTTCTATAAACGGCAACTTTCATCGGATTTTCTTCCCGTTTTTTTTCAACCGAGTCTAAAACTATGTTAGCGACTGTGAAAAATGAATAGTAAGGGAAACATGAAAATCTGTTAACTAAATTGTTACCAAAAAATTTCTTCACCAATATGTTTGTAAAGGTGTGTAATAAGTAATAACGTGTTAAAATGTTGAAGGTCAACTCCCGTGGGAAACCCAGAAAAAAAGCTGTTCAATTCGGGTACCGAAAAATTATTTTCGAGAATTTTTATTTTTTTTAATCGGCCCTTAAGTAACTTATGAGGGGTCAAATAAGGGTTTTTCATGATTCTGAGTTGATTGTTAACATTTATATTTCACCACAGACACTCCTTTGTGGAAAAATAATTTCTAAATATATCTCATTTTCTACTTTGCAGGACATGGAGTCTAGCAATATGGATGAAGACGTTACTCCACCTGTGCTCAATTGCTTCATCTGTGCACGCTCGGATACACCAGCTGAAAGGCTCATACAGGCAACTCCAAAGGGATACTCAACTTTATTGAAACAAGCAGAAACTGTCGAAAATGTTACTGTTGTGGAACGTATGAAGGAGGCTCAAAAGGAAGGAAAACTGAGGTACCACCAGAAGTGTAAAAATGATCTGTATGTCTGTAAAAAAATGTCTCTTCAACTTTGTTGCAACCACCAATAAGTCAGCTCAAGCATCAAAGGCAGAGAAAGAGTCATCAAAGTTGAAGAGAAGATGCACTACTTGTGAGTTCAGTTCATCAACTGGCTGCAGTTCTAGAAGATCACAGTCAGTTGACCTCCTGTATAAGGATGTATGCATTCTTTGCAACCAACCAGCCCAGCTCTACAAAAATAATCCAGCACAAGCTAGAAAGAAATACAGAGTGCCAGATAATTTGACTGCAGATACACTGAAGGCAAGCTTGCTGAAGACAGCGCGGAGTCGCGGGGATGACTGGGGCACTGAAGTCACTGGACGCCTGGAAGGGATCAACGACTTGGTAGCAGAAGAAACACTGTACCATTTGCGATGCAAACTTATGTTTGTGAGAGGTGACAGTTTGTCCAAGACTGATGAGGAAGGAAAAAGGAAGAGAGGACAGAGGAGTATTGATGAGGAGCGAGAGGCAGTTTTTGAGCATGGGGTAATGAACATGGACCAAGTCCATGAAAAGCTGCAGGAGTTTGATCAGTCACCAGAGAAGAGCCTTTCTTATTCAAAGCATTGGCTAAAGATAAAACTTCTAGAGAAATACGAAGACACTTTGTATTTCACAACACAGGAAAGAAGGGCAGATGTACTCTGTCTCAAAGATGGCACCGACAATATTCTGCGAGAGCATCATGCTAATCTTGACCATGGAGATGAGAAGACTCAGATCATAAAGACGGCACTCAAGTTCATATCCAATGATATTGCCTCGATTGATTTAGGTCCAAAGTCATACCCCACCACACACAGTATGACTGACATCGATAGTCAGCTGACACTTGTTCCTGCAAGCCTTCAGATGTTCTTGAGACCGATTGTCAAGACAGACGTCCCCGCGACTCCGTGCTGTCTTCAGCAAGCTTGCCTTCAGTGTATCTGCAGTCAAATTATCTGGCACTCTGTATTTCTTTCTAGCTTGTGCTGGATTATTTTTGTAGAGCTGGGCTGGTTGGTTGCAAAGAATGCATACATCCTTATACAGGAGGTCAACTGACTGTGATCTTCTAGAACTGCAGCCAGTTGATGAACTGAACTCACAAGTAGTGCGTCTTCTCTTCAACTTTGATGACTCTTTCTCTGCCTTTGATGCTTGAGCTGACTTCTTGGTGGTTGCAACAAAGTTGTTGTACAGATCATTTTTACACTTCTGGTGGTACCTCAGTTTTCCTTCCTTTTGAGCCTCCTTCATACGTTCCACAACAGTAACATTTTCGACAGTTTCTGCTTGTTTCAATAAAGTTGAGTATCCCTTTGGAGTTGCCTGTATGAGCCTTTCAGCTGGTGTATCCGAGCGTGCACAGATGAAGCAATTGAGCACAGGTGGAGTAACGTCTTCATCCATATTGCTAGACTCCATGTCCTGCAAAGTAGAAAATGAGATATATTTAGAAATTATTTTTCCACAAAGGAGTGTCTGTGGTGAAATATAAATGTTAACAATCAACTCAGAATCATGAAAAACCCTTATTTGACCCCTCATAAGTTACTTAAGGGCCGATTAAAAAAAATAAAAATTCTCGAAAATAATTTTTCGGTACCCGAATTCAACAGCTTTTTTTCTGGGTTTCCCACGGGAGTTGACCTTCAACATTTTAACACATGTTATTACACACCTTTACAAACATATTGGTGAAGAAATTTTTTGGTAACAATTTAGTTAACAGATTTGTGAAATATCTCATAAAATGCCCTTACTAGAAATGATATATCGAATTTGATTTGAAATAAAACTGGGAGAGAGAGCAAGACACCACGGGCCTACAAAACAGGCCTCAAAGCTATGCGAGTTAATAAAATGGTGGATATTTGTTTATAATTATATGAAGCCACTCCCAGAATGGGTGGAGCTATGGGTGGAGCTACTCTGCAAACCGAGTAAGCCACACCCCGGACAGACGCCCAACAGACAGACAGACAGACAGAATCATCTACGGCTATTATAATATAGATACATTACCATATGTGTTTATATAAAAAAAAAATAAGATAACCAAATTGGAGGAACCCAAAATTCTCACTTCAACCTCCTTGTTTCACGTTAATGTTTTTGCAGGTAAATTCGAATGATGACGGTGGCATACTGGTTGGACGATGGGAAAAGAGTAACTCGTACAGTGGGGGCACTGCACCCACGGCGTGGAATGGCAGCGTGGAGATACTGTGGCAGTATGCGCGTACACAGAAGCCTGTCAACTACGGCCAGTGTTGGGTGTTTTCAGGACTTACCACAACTGGTAAGAATACCATGCGTAAAAAGGAACATATGAATACCAATTGAGCCATCTTTAAAATCTGAACTTAACCGACCACTTTGATCAACACAGCTCACGACACACAAAGTACAAGATAACAACACAATGAAACACAAAGGTAGAGATAAAGTTCAAGTATCACACAATCTTGTATAATGTTCCATTTCCCTTAATAGGAGGGTACATGTTGCCAAAGCTGTCCCACAGTAAGGAAAGCACTGGGTGGTTTGCCATTACTTTGACTTCTGGGTTGAGAGTTGACTTACCAAATCATAATACTCATACTGAGCCAATCAGCAACCCCGTCACATGCTGAAGGCCAACCTAAATAAAGTGTTTACCTATGCAAAGGTAAGGGTATCCAAAATAATCAACATAAACAACCAGTTGGGCAATTCAGGAGATTGTGGCATCTTATTATAATAGAGCAAACGTATATGGTTATGTATGTCGCTATGTATGTTTATATGCGACAAAAAAGTCTTCTTCTTCTTCAAATAAAATGACCACCCTCTTAATTGCGTTAAGACTGCTGAGACCCCTCAGACCTTTGACGACCCTTTAATTCCCCCAAGACCCTTCAGGCCACCAAGACCCCGGAAGACCCAAAATACCCTGAAGACCCCCAAAGACCCAAAACGCCCCAAAGACCCAAAATACCCTGAGGCTCAAAAAGACCCTGAATACCCGAAGACCCAAAAGACCCCGAAGACCCAAAAGACCCCGAAGATCCAAAACACCCCGAAGACCCAAAACACCCCAAAGACCCAAAACACCCCGAAGACCCAAAACACCCCGAAGACCCAAAACACCCCGAAGACCCAAAACACCCCGAAGACCCAAAACACCCCGAAGACCCAGAACACCCCGAAGACCCAAAACACCCCGAAGACCCAAAACACCCCGAAGACCCAAAACATCCCGAAGACCCAAAACACCCCGAAGACCCCAAAGACCCCAAAGACCAAAAATACCCCAAAGACCGAAAAGACCCTGAAGACCCTTAAAGACCGAGAAGAACCAAAATACCCTTAAGACCCAAAAGCCCCTGAAGACCCTGAAGACCCAAAAGACACTGAAGACCCTTAAGACCCAAAAGCCTCTGAAGACCCAAAAGACACTGAAGACCCAAAAGACACTGTAGACCCTTAAGACCCAAAAGCCTCTGAAGACACCAAAGGCCCAAATGGCCCTGAAGACCAAAAACACCATGAAGACCCAAAAGACACCGAAATAGTCAAAGATGCCTATCCCTCTGAAACGACGTGTGGTGAGGCGCTCGAAGCGCGCCGAGTCACGCTAGTGTTTGTAATGAAACACTAGCGTGACTCGGCTAGTGTTTGCACTGAAATAATTGTGTGTACCATTTACTTGCATGATAGATCTCACAGGACCATCAGTCAGGTTCATCACATTCAGTTTTGTGTGGCCTTTGTTTTTTGTTTTTTAGAAAAGCTCACAGTTAAATACTAATTGTCACAGGATTGAATTTTCAAAAAAGGTTTCATTGCACGTTCGGTTCAAATAAGAGCAAATATGTGTTACACACAACGATATATACTAAGGAATTTTGGTGGAGAAGGAGGCCATTTGGCTCATCACGTGACTATAAACAGTTGGAATGGTGTGTTCACAAGCAGGGGTGTTGTAGCACAAACCGCATTGCCCCTCGGACGGACTTTCAACAATTACAAATCCCTGCCCTGATTATATTACCACCGGGGAAGGCAAAGGCAAACCACTCAATGTATTCCTGCCCACGAGACTGATTCAGCAACACTGTGCCAGAATATGGTACACGTGACATCCACATTACCTTGATCTCTCATTCTTTCCCTCTTTCCATTCTTTGTCTAGTTCTTCGGTGTCTTGGTCTTCCCTGCTGCACGGTTACAAACTTCGCCTCTGCACATGACACAGACGGAAACCTGAGAACCGACGTGTACGTGGATAGTAAAATGGATATGCTGGAAGACCTTAACCGAGACTCCATTTGGTAAGAGCAGGGAAAAGAACAAGTATTCAGGATTGTTGTTCATATTTCTTACCCCGGTCATGTTTTGGCCTCTGCCATGCATCAGCATTACTGATGTGAATGATGACTACAAGTCACAAGTCCCAGGATCCGGTTTTAGCTGCTTATACAATATTTGTTTCTGCCATCTACCAGGGTGAGCCATAAGCCCCAGGAGTAACAAGACGAAAAAGACATAAAATGGCACAGAATGGCCCCATGGTTTTAGTAATTTTGCTGTACGGAGTTAAAGGCCGTCAGTCGACCATCTTTGCTCGGATTACAAAACAAAATCTTCTGCATATGTATACTCTCATGTATTGTCTTTGTACCAAATTTGAAGAAAATCTGTCCATGCATGTCGAGAAATGGTTGGGCACACGTTATCTCAAAATGGCCGCCAGTCGGCCATCTTCGATCTGATCTCGAAAAACAATGATGTGCATATTTATACTGTCATGTTTTGTCTTTGTGCCAAGTATGAACAATGCATAAGACTAAGTCCAACGGGGGCTAATAACATATTACAGTAATAACAGTATTACATAACAGGAATATTTGTATGACGTCTGCCATTATCACAAGCTGTCAACCTGTTTTCATGATCTGCATCTGCCAATTCACAAATGCCAGTTGGTTTATATTGTTTAATGTGAAGATCTTCTTTCATTGTGCAACGTAACGATGAACACGAAACACCCAATTCTGCAGAACGTTTCTGTAATGATTTTTTTTGGAGATCTGAGAACGGATGTTTTTATGTTTTGAATCCCCAAATTTTTAGGGTGGCATAGTTCCGAACCCGAAGGATCGGTAACTGACACAATTTCGGTCTTCGAGGCCGGCCGATAGGCAAAGTGTGACCAGAAGGGACGAGGTTCTCCTGACCACGTGGCCCTCGACTTGGTGGGGTTTGTCCGCACAATGTGGGCGCTTTCAGGATGAACTTTAGCCGGGGAGCGTTTGGGCGCCCCGGTCTGATACTGCCGCCCACGCGCAGAACAACTTGTGAGTGCACGTGGGTCCCGGCGGTCCCACTGGCCTAGCGCTACCATGTTTAGACAGCGAACTCCGTCCCCGGGCACCGGCACCTACTCCCGGAAGTTTGAGAGAATAGCGGCGCCAGGCACGGTAGGACACCCGCGGAGCCCCGGCGGACCAGGAATGCGCGAGCCTACGCGTTAGCGTGCTACGGCGGAATCAACGGCTTCGGCCACGGTCGGGCCGATACTCGGCCCGGTCGCACCGGGAATGAACTGGTTCGACGCCCGCGCTGGAGAGGTCGCGGGCGACTGAGATGTATTAACAAATTAATTAATTAATTTGAGACGTCCGATTTCTAGTGTTTGGAAATTTGGAAGAGCTTGACCCTAGCCTTTCCCTTGCGAGGGCAAGGAGGAACTTAACGCTTGACACTTAAGCTTAGTTTGAAGTACACCCTGACCAGCGCTCACGGTGGGACGGCAAGGCAACCAGAAGGGACGAGGTTCTCCTGACCACGTGGCCCTCGATCTGGGAAGCGAGAGGCGTTCCATTAGTGGACGCGCCCCTCACGCCCGACTTTTGGGCGGCCCCGGCAGGCCGTTTGTTTTGACGTTCCGTGACAGGCCCCGCACCCCCATCTCCGGGCCGACCGGGCGACCGGAATGAATCCCGGTGTCCCGATCCGAACCTTCAGAGCGGGCCGGCTGGGGAGTGACTGGCACCCCGTACCTGCACTTTCCGTCCCTGCGGTCCCAAATACCGGAACCACCCGAATACCACTTTATTCGACAAAATGAGGTGCAGCCTACATCTAGGCAAGGCCGCGTGACGTCATCGCGCTTTCACCTTAAAAGACTTATTTGATATAAGTTAATATTTTGATATAAGCCTTAGAAAACCAACCCTATAGAAGTCAATACCTCCAACGACACAGGCGCGCATTCGCGCATTTTCGCTCCTTCACGAGCCTCGATCTTGTATACAAAAAAAAAAAAAAAAAAAAAAAAATCACGAATTTTTGGTCATCCGCTGTACTTGCTGTTGAGTACACTGGGGTAAGATGGTATAATTTGGGGGTATGGAAGGGGCTTTGAGATTAAAAAAAATAAATTTGGATACAGAATTGAAGCTCGTGAAAGAGCTAACATTTATCACACAAACAAATCACACAGACAAACAAAATATATAAAAAGAGGGAGCGGTAGACAAGATGGGGAGAGAAGGGGAAGCACACAAACACAACATTTGAGAGCAGGGACATCGGGAGATGTGTGGGAGGGAAAGGGCTTGGGGGGAGGAGCGTGGGAAAGGGGGGGGGGGGTGGGAGAAGTATAGAACACAAGGACACCAAGGACTTCCAGGAAAGAAGTTGGTATTTCAAAAAAGTGGATTTGGGGTGAAATTAGCAGGGGTAGAAAAGATCAAGGTTTTGGATGGGGGAAGATAAGAGATGTTGGTGAACAGCTGTTTTAAAGACCTGGAGGGAGGAGTGGGATTGAAGAGAGTGAGGGAGTTTGTTCCAGATGCGGGAGAAAAGAGGAATGAAGGAGTGAAGGTGAGCAGAGAGTCTTGATTTTGGCAGTTTAATCATAAGAGGGTTGCAGGCAGATCTTGTGCGACCTGTAGGAATATTTGGGGGTCAATGCCCAGAGAGAGCTGGGGGGGCAAGGCCAGAGAGGAGTCTGTAGAAGACGGAAAGACCACCAACCTGCCTGCGGTGAGTGAGTGAAAGGCCCTCGGAGTTAGATTCATCGCGGGAGATTCCAATGATTCTGAACGCTTTGGTTTCAACAGCGTGAAGACGAGCTAGGTGTGAGGCAGGAGCACCAGCCCAGAGGGGAGAGCAATATTCCATTGAGCTGCGGATAAAAGCCTTGTATGTGGTGAGGAGCTCAGGTGTGCCAAGGAAGGACTTCGCATGACGGAGGATGCCCAATCGGCGACTGGCTTTGGAGGCCAGATTTGAAATGTGGTTTTCCGAGGAAAGATCATGGCAGATAGTGAGACCCAAAAGCTTGAGTGACAGAACTTCTTGGAGAGGATTATTCAGAAAGTGGATGGGAGGGTTGTCCAGTCGGTCTTTTCGGAGAGACATCGTAAGAGCGTGAGATTTGTCAGGATTAAAAGACATGTTCCACTTGTTTGCCCAGTCTGTGATTTTGTCCAGGTCTGCAGAGAGGGAGGAGGCTGCAGACTGCCGATCTGAGGGATGAGGAATGGAGTGACAGAGAGTAGAGTCATCAGCAAAGAGATTGAGAGGATTTTCAAGAGAGTCAGAGATCATTGATGAAGACCAGAAAAAGCACAGGGCCCAGAACACTGCCTTGAGGAACTCCAGCCTGAACAGGAAGAGGAGATTGAGAGAAACCCATTCAGGGCCACACGTTGACTACGACTTGAGAGGAAGTCCACCAGCCATGCGTGGAGACTTCCATGGATACCAAAGGGGGAGAGTTTGTTTAGCAGAGCGGGGTGCCAGACCGTATCGAAGGCACGTGATATGTCAAGGGAGACAGCTCTAATTTCCTGTTTGGCATTGAGGACCTCCATCCATTGTTGAGAAAGCAGAAGCAGCATGTCCAGAGTAGAGTGACCTGGTCTGAAACCAAATTGATGATCAGAGATCAAGCCATTGGAGAAGAGGAAAGATTTCATATCCGAAGCAATGATGGATTCCATGACTTTGCTGATAATTGGGAGAAGGCTGATTGGTCTGTAGTTGCTAGGATCTGTTTTTGCACCTTTTTTGTGCAAAGCGGTGATGTTGGCTGATTTCAAAGCAGATGGCAGATGACCTTGAGCAAAAGAGAGGGTGAAGAGAACAGAGAGAGGGAGTGAAAGAGCGGAAGAACAGGATTTTAGGACCCGTGGGCTGATGCCATCAGGTCCAGTTGCAGAATCAGTCGAGGGTTGACAGAAACTTTTCCTTGCAGGATGGCAAGATGTGTGAATGCACACACGACTTAAAGTTTTTGGGGCAATATTTTTGGGGCAGGACTGCTCAGTTGGTAGAGTGCTTGCCATTGATCATCTAGTCTGGATTCGTTCCCTGATGGCTTTTCGCCAAACCAACCGTTATGCCAGACATTACGCTGCATCTCAGAGCATGCTTTTCCTCAGAATTGGACATAAATCAAGTAGTTGTCAGATTTTGAACTGTCGATGCTGAAGCTCCAACAATTTTTTTTTTTAAGTGAAGGTCATTCTGTGATTATATCTTGACCAAATTCCCTGTTGGGATCCATTTGTGTGATTTGTATTACCCTGCGGGATATGAGTGCTGATATGTGAATATGGCATGGGCATGATGGACCAAATGCTCTCTTGCATTAAGTTTCTTTGTATTATCCTGATGATAGATACCTGCACGTTCAATCCTGTTACGAAGTGTTGATTTAAATCGTATCAACAATCGTAATTGTCCACTGGCTGGGTATGCCAGGTGATAACGCATACAATGTCATCGCTGCTTGCAGGAACTTTCACAGTTGGACAGATGTGTGGATGATGAGGTCAGACCTACCACCGGGCCATGATGGCTGGCAGGTAGTGGATGCGACACCTCAAGAACCAAGTGCTGGTGAGTTGTAGGTTTTTGTAACGGTCAGATTAATGATGCCCTCTCACAGCTACGACGTACTCGTGTATCTCCAACACATTGCCCTCAAAAACGTCCACCTCGCTATCAACTCCATTGCTTTGTTGCTGTTTGGCATTCATTGCATCTTCCTTTTCATTTACTTCCTCAAATAAAAAGCTCTCCCTCACTCAGCAAATGTTATCACACGTGAAACTAGAAAGTTCATAGAAAACTTACCCTGCGCAGTCTTGAGAGAGAAAAACACATGGGCGGGGCCTGCGAGCAACAAATTTGATTGGTCAAGATGATGTAAAATGCCGTAATATTTTGTCCGAGTCCTAGTGAACAAAAGGGTTTTTAAAGTGTGAAAAAGGCGATTTGTGTTATGCATTGTTCAAATATATTATTAAATTGAAATAAAATTAAGCTTTTAAAGTTTTTAGAAAAAAATATTTCGGAAGTTTACAGCCATTCCAGCGTCTTTTACACCGCCTTATTTAACACATTACATTAGGTTTTTGTGCCTTTTGTGTTTTGTCCTTTATGACGTTCTTAACTTAAAAAACAGTACGTTTCCTGTTTGGAATGATGTTCAATTGTCTTTGACCGCCATAGAGGCAGACGGACAAAGTGAACCAATTGTTTAACCCTGCTTTTCACTTCGCGTGCATGGGTAACAAACAAGAAAGCCCCAGGCATTCACTTTCTCTCCCATCCAAACAGACTACGGATAACCGGCATTGGCTATGCCCTGATTACGTTAAAATAGACATGTCACAAAGACGTGTGTCTTTATTCCACCTCTTATATGCTCTGTGGTTTTAAAGTACTTTTCTTTGCAAAGTGTACCCACCCGTGTGCCACCTTGCAGGCATGTTCCGGTGTGGTCCAGCCTCCCTCGTGGCGGTGAAAAACGGTGATGTTCAACACCCCTACGATACTGCTTTCATTTTTGCTGAGGTAGAGACCAAAAATGAGTTTGCTATTTGTGGTTAAAAACTCCATATCATTGTTTAACTATATGAACCCGTTGTGCTATCATATGTATCAGTGCCGTAAAATGGGGGGAATAGGGACAGCAAGGTGAATAGGGACAGCAAGGTGAATAGGGACAGCAAGGTGAATAGGGACAGCAAGGTGAATAGGGACAGCAAGGTGAATAGGGACAGCAAGGTGAATAGGGACAGCAAGGTGAATAGGGGACAGCAAGGTGAATAGGGACACAAACTGAAAAAAGTTCGGAAACTTTTTTCGCTGAAAATTGATAACCATACTGATTTGTTGATATTTGGGTTGAAAGTGTTCTCTTGTTTTTTTTAAAAAGCAACTTATAGTCCCTATTAACCCCATATATGGGTTAAATAGGAATAAATAGGATTTTTATGGCTGTCCCTATTTACCCCGTTTTACGGGTGAATAGGGGCAGTCACTAATAAAAAAAAATAAAGAAACAATCCTGAGTTTCCAACTTATTGCTAAATTGATAGCTCAGATGGATGCACATAATATGCACCCATAATATAAACCACGGTGCCAATGAAAAAGAATATGGGATAAAAAGTTTCTCCAAACTGTCCCTATTTCTTGATTATTATTTTTTTGTATTAGTGACTGTCCCGTAAAACGGGGTGAATAGGGACAGCCATAAAAATCCTATTTATTCCTTTTTAACCTATATATGGGGTTAATAGGGACTATAAGTTGCTTTTTAAAAAACAAGAGAACACTTTCAACCCAAATATCAACAAATCAGTATGGTTATCAATTTTCAGCGAAAAAAGTTTCCGAACTTTTTTTCAGTTTGTGTCCCTATTCACCTTGCTGTCCCTATTCACCCCATTTAATGGTAATTGTGGAAATTAATTAATTAATGCTACTTAGAGTGAAGATGAAAATGTGTCATCATGAGTTGTGGTTTTTTTGTTTCTAGTCCTGATTTTCAGCATTTCCTGTTTCCTGCTTGTTTACCTGTTTTATCCATTATTTATTAACTGTTTATGCTTTGATGGAACCCGATCTGTTCCTTAATGTCAGTTAATATAGCCGATTGCACATAAGGGATTTCCCATTCTATCTCGACCAATTTACCTTGAGGCAGTGATTGATGGAAATGGATGTACGTACATATGGAAATTTTACATTGTAAAACTTCCGCTGATTTTATAGCTAAAAATAGACCGATGATAATTTTTTTCCCCATATGCATGGTCAAGGCCTGTGGAAGAGCTAGAGCAGAATGGAAAGGGGGAAACACCAACAGCAGAGTAGAGGTGAGAGTGAGTGAAGGAGAGGGGGAGAAGGCCACATGGGGATGAACAGACTACACACAAGTTGAAGGAAACACAGTAAGAAGAGGAACGGGAAAGTGGGAATGTAACAGAAAAGGAACAAACCAACCCAACAACTAACAAATAAAAATAGGTGAGGGAGACAGGGGAACATCACAATAACCTGGAAAAATGGAGTGCTTGGAAATGGGGTCATTCGGGGTAGAAAAGATCATGGGTATCAATATGGGATGGCGTGAGATAATGGTGAACAGCTGTCTTGAAGGCCTGGAGGTGACAATGGGACTAAACAGACTGGGGAAGTTGGTTCAACAGGTGAGAGAAAAGAGGAAGAAATGAGTGGATTTAGCAGAGCATGGATTTTGGACGTTTAACAAGAAAAGGGTTGCTGGTAGACCACGTGCGCCCTGCAGAAACCTGGGAGGGACAGAGCTAAGAGAGGGCAGATGGTGCAATACCAAAAAAGGAGGTGGTAGAATAGAGAGAGGCCAACAAATGTCTGTGAGGGGATAGTAATAGACCTGGACACCCAACCTTGTCGTGAGAGATCCCAATCATTTTAAGGGCCTTATTTTCCAGGACATCAAGAAGGGCAACGTACGACAGCCTAACAGGGAGAGCAGTACTCCATCAATCTGTGATTGAAGGCCTTGGAGGAGGTTGTCAAAAGTTTATATTGGCCAAGGAAGGACCTTGCACAATGGAGAATGGCTAGTCGACGGCTGGCTTTGGAATTAATACAATACACTGGAATTAGTGAACACCTCTTGAATAGTAACTTAGAATTCAATGACAAATCTGCATGGCGTTTGGAACATAAAGAGTAAAACAATGTTTGGTTGCATCATCGCTCTTGGACTTCCACATTACATACAGGTAGTGGCCAAAAAAGTGAAACACCTGGATAAATAAAAGACACCAAACAAAGGTTTCCACACAGGTGTGGCCCATGTGTTAATTAAGCAAATAACATCCCAGCATGCTTTGGGACATGTATAAAAATGCTGCACAGACCTGGTCGCCTGTAATTATGGCTAGCATGGCTGCAAGAGGAGACCCCAATGCCTCCATCCACAGAGCACGTGTGGTCGCCCAATGGTTTGATGAGCATGACACTGATGTTATCCACATGTCATGGCCTTCTCAGTCACCAGATCTGAACCCAACCGAGCAATTATGGGATATTCAGGGACAACGCCTGTGAACAGCATTTTACACCTCCATCAAATAGGTGTGAGTTGATTGACCTCGTGGAAGAATGGTGACGCATCCCTCCTGCAGAATTCCAGATACTGGTGGACCTATGTCACAGCGCATACAGGCCGTACTGAACAAACATGGTGGCCCAACGCCCTATTGTGACTTTCAATTGGTGTTTCCATTTTTATCTCCCCTACCTGTAGATTGATATCTTCCTGGTACTGTAAATTTTGAACCATCTCTGGAATTTTGAGACTGAATGTCCAAATACATCTGATATGGGTCCTTCCCTCATTTACAGACATAGCAAAATAGCTATGGCTCAATCAAGCTCTTGATGTGGATATCAGTCTTGTATTTTCTTTTAATACATAGTTGTCTTGTCTTGAGACACACGGATGTACCACTTGATTGATACAGGTTTGAATCATGACCCAGCTATAAACTGTCATCCAGGTGTTTCACAAGCATGGCGCAATTCATCAATGTGTGTGCCATCCCTCAGATGGACGTTAAGTACTTTTCTTTGCCAGGTGTACCCTTGATGTGAAGCACAAGGGTGATGGTTTATAGTCTGGTTATGAATCAAATCAAAACTAGACAACTCAAAAGTAAGTGTGTTACCTCTGAGTTACTCTGTTGGATAAACAACAAAGTTCACAGATTTAGAGAGTAGTGAAGAAGATCAGACAAATATTGACCTGACAGTCATATACAGACTTGGCATTTAATATGGAATATTTTTTTTTTCTTGACTTGGGTTTAATTTCTTAACTCAGTATATCAATCTGGTGAGTTTCTTTTACACTTTGGTGATTTATTTATTAAAAGAACCATGTCACTGATTGTCTGTCGCAGCAAGAAGTCAACAACAGGATTATATCACAGGTGGCGTGGCAAAATGTACGGACAGGTGCATTTGATGATTGGCTTCACAGTCGGGTATACAAGGGTTGTTGCGTTCTGTATTAGTGGAAAACAACTGCTGCACGTCTCCAAAGGTTATTGCCGCTTCCTCTGGAGACGGTCCGTCAACTCGACAATGCTGTTTGTCATGGAGTGGTGGCTTTACGAAATTACAGCATGAAACAGCGTGCTATTGCTCGGCAGTATGGCATCACTCAAGGTCAGGTGTCAAATATCCTGAAATGAAATGCTCAGAGGGGTGTCCCTACTCCAATACCGAGGCCAGGACGTCCCCGCAGAACCACAAGGAGAGATTACCGCCAGCTGCACCAGTTAGTCCGCAATGGCCATACCAAGTCAGCTAATCGGCTTAGGGATGAGTGGCAGCAACTGACAAATGTGGCCTGTATCCAGAAGGCTAGTCAACCAACGACTGTTTCAAGCAGCCTATCGTGCCAGGCATCCCCTGAGAAAGCCACGCCTGACCAGACAACACCGCCAGCGCTGATTGCAGTGGGCCAGAGAGCACCGTCAATGGCAGCCAGGACACTGGAATCATGTGATCTTCAGTGACGAGTCTAGATTTCTGGTCTATCGTCAAGATGGCCGCGTCTGAGTGCGCAGACAAGTGCATGAAGCCAACAACAAAGATTGTATAGTGCCAAGAGTCCAAGCTGGAGGTGGCGGGGTGACCGTTTGGGCTGCTTTTCATGCAGGGGCAAAACTGACGTGGTTGTTCTGAATGGAAACCTGAACCAGTTCAAGTACAGGGCCATTCTGGAAGAAACATTGCTTCCATTTGCTCGTGCAGCCTTTCGAGGAAATTTTGTCTTCCAAGATGACAATGCACGGCCTCATCGTGCTCGCATGATCCAACACTTTCTTGCTGACCGTGGTGTAGAGCATATGGAGTGGCCTGCCATGTCCCCGGATATGAATCCGATAGAGAACTTGTAGGCAGAATTAACGCGTCAAATCGACCACTTGGACCAGCAGCCGACCTCTGTGCTTGAATTGCAGCAGGCTATTGTCACTGCATGGCAAGCGATTCCTGTCCAAACCTTGGCAAATCTCGTGAACAGCATGCCTTAACGTGTACGTGCTCTCCTGAATGCTCGTGGGGGTTACACGAAGTACTGAACTGTAATTTTACTGTCCGTAATCCCAGTCGTAATTTAACTTTTGTTTTTGTTAAAAAAGAATTTGGCTAATGTGCAAAATAAAGAGATACTTCTGGAAAACGTACAGAAGTTTAACACAGTACTGTCCATGAATTGAGTTCGATATCAGTTTACATCACTTTCAAGGATCAATTTATTTGTTTCGAAATGTCAAATGTGGTTTTTGTTTCTTTTAAAGGTCACATTAACAAATCTAGAGTAATTTCAACATAATTCCAATGAACTTTTGGTTCTAAGACATCTTGAAAAGTAAGTTCACCCCCACAAAAAAAATATTCCATATTAAATGCCAAGTCTGTAGATAAAAAGAAAACACCATAGAGACTTGAGGATTGGACTCAGTCGAGGCGGCAACTTAGAGGACTGGAGAGATAATTGACATTTGGGCAGACAATTGGGAATCAATTTTCAAGGGGGGGGGGGGGGAAGAGAGGAATAAGTGGTTTAGGTAAGCAGAAAGCCTGAAATGAAGGAGGTTAATAAAGAGGAGTTTGATCAATGAACCTGCGATGTACTCAGGATGATGCAGAATGGATAATGGATAAAGCTTAAGGTTAGATAACACAGTCTGTGCATTAGCAAAGTCAAAGTGGGTCTAGGTTCGACCCCCAAAATAGGTATTTGCTTTCTTCTCTGAAACTACACACACGATTTCGATGAAACTTGACCACATCCTTCATCACCCATGATGTACCAAAGTTTGTTCATGGCATTAAATAAAATTGAGGTCTGAGGAAGTCTACGATGGGTTTGAGCCCCCTAAAATAGGTATTTGCTCTCTTCCCCGAAACTACACACCCAATTTTGATGAAACTTGACCACATCCTTCATCACCCATGATGTACCAAAGTTTGTTCATGGCATTAAATAAAATTGAAGTCTGAGGAAGTCTACGATGGGTTTGAGCCCCCTAAAATAGGTATTTGCTTTCTTCTCTGAAACTACACACCCAATTTTGATGAAACTTGACCACATCCTTCATCACCCATGATGTACCAAAGTTTGTTCATGGCATTAAATAAAATTGAGGTCTGAGGAAGTCTACGATGGGTTTGAGCCCCCTAAAATAGGTATTTGCTCTCTTCCCCGAAACTACACACCCAATTTTGATGAAACTTGACCACATCCTTCATCACCCATGTTGTACCAATGTTTGTTCACAGCAATAGAAACATCCGGTCGACTGGGGTGGTTGCCCCCCAAAATAGGTATTTTTTTGTTTGTTTGTTTAAAGTCTTATGATTACGTTAGTATGATTCTACATGCTGCTGTGTCTCCTAGCCACCATTGGAATTGGTTTAAAATACTGTAATACTGTTTAAAATACCTTTAGTTGGTGTAGTATCATGCTTTATTCTACCCGGTGAGCGCCCAGGGGTATTGGGTGCCCCTATTTTTAATACATCTCTCTTGTGATTTTTCTTGCCACTTGTTGGTGTGTGTCTTAACAGGTGAACTCAGATCGCGTGTTCTGGGAGCGCAGGCCTGATGGAAGCATGAAGCACCTGCTTGTAGACAGTGATGGTGTGGGAAAGGCTATCAGCACCAAAGCAGTGGGAAGCAACCAGAGAGAGGACATTACGCACTTGTACAAATATCCTGAAGGTCATGCTCTCGAAAACGCATAAATGCTATTAAGACTATGCTCACACAAAAATACACTAAAAAATATTCAAAAAAGAAATGGTTGCATGAGACGTTTTTTTTCAACATGCGGTGGTGGAGCAATGACTAAATGAACATCTATTTCACCTGTTCAGGATCATCCGAGGAGCGGGAGGCTGTACGCAAAGCTGAACAAGCAGTCGGGTCCTCACTAAACCACCCTAGTCATGATGGACCCAGGCGGGCCGAAAGCACTGTGGTTTCATGTTCCGCTAAAAATATCCATCAGAAGAAGATTGACCATTTGATTTCTATGGAGCATGAAACCAGAGATGGCGAGGCTGATTTGACCATGGCGGTGAAGGTAAACGACGGTGTACTGCTGGGAAGTGATTTTGAGGCTCTTGTGTTGCTTTCCCATGGGAAGCCAAAGGGGAAACGCCGTGAAGCCCAGGTGTGTGTACGAGGTTATGCCTCCACATACACTGGTTTGCTGTTGGGCAAGGTCCGAGAAGAATGCGTGAAGATTAATATCATGCCAGGCGAGGGTGAGGACTTCAAACCATGTTTTCCATGTGCCAGTACAGTTAATTTCATTTGATTGTCCTCTATTTGATCAAAAATGCAGTAATGTAGATCCTTGGAGACTCTTTACATATGCAAAATCCTAGGATGGTCTTAGCTTGGTGTCAGAGAACAGAACTCTGACCACTGGAAATACAGTAGGTTCTTTTTGAGATAAAACCAAAGCTGGCTTTTGTGGTTGTCCACATGCCCCGAAATCATCCCTTGGTTTCAAGAACTCTACGAAAATGGAAGGTGAACGTTTTGTAAAATTATTTCAAGAATAATAATGATAATAATTACATCCAAAACAAGAAAGAGAAATCAGAGATTGCTAACCCTTGCCAGGACGTGTTTGTGTGGTTTTGTCCTTTGGGTCCTCTGAGTCTTTTGGGTCCTCTGGGTCTTTTGGGTTCTTGTGACTCCTGGGTCCTCTTGGTCTGTTGGGTCCTCATGATCTTTTGTGTCCTTTGGGTCCTATGGGTCTTTTGGGTCCTCTGTGTCTTTTGGGTCCTTTGTGTCTTTGGAGTTTTTTGTGTCCTCTGGGCCTTTTAGGTCTTTGGGGTCCTTGAGGTTTTTTTGGGATCCTCTGGGTCTTTTGAGGTTTTTTGGGGGTTTTTTTTGTATACTGCATCGAGGCTCGTGAAAGAGCTAACATTTACTTCACAAACAAATCAACCAGACAAACAAAATATATAAAAAGAGGGAGCGGAAGACAAGCTGGGGAGAGAAGGGGAAGCACACAAACACAACATTTGAGAGCAGGGAGATGTGTGGGAGGGAGAGGGCTTGGGGGGACCAGGCGTGGGAAGGGGGGAGGGGGGGTGGGAGAAGTATAAAACCCAAGGACTTCCAGGACAGAAGTTGGTATTTCAAAAAAGTGGATTTGGGGTGAAATTAGCGGGGATAGAAAAGATCAAGATTTTGGATGGGGGAAGATAAGAGATGGTGGTGAACAGCTGTTTTAAAGACCTGGAGGGTGGAGTGGGATTGAAGAGAGTGAGGGAGTTTGTTCCAGAGGCGGGAGAAAAGAGGAATGAAGGAGAGAAGGTGAGCAGAGAGTCTTGATTTTGGCAGTTTAACCATAAGAGGGTTGCAGGCAGATCTTGTGCGACCTGTAGGAATATTTGCAGGACAGAGCCCAGAGAGAGCTGGGGGGGGGGGGGGGCAAGGCCCGAGAGGAGTCGGTGGAAGACAGAAAGCCCACCAACCTGCCTGCGGTGAGTGAGTGAGAGGCCGTTGGAGTTAGCTTCATCGCGGGAGATTCCAATGATTCTGAATGCTTTGGTTTCAACAGCGTGAAGACGAGCTAGGTGTGAGGCAGGAGCACCAGTCCAGAGGGGAGAGCAGTATTCCATTGAGCTGTGGATGAAAGCCTTGTATGTGGTGAGGAGCTCAGGTGTGCCAAGGAAGGACTTCGCACGACGGAGGATGCCCAGTCGGCGACTGGCTTTGGAGGCCAGATTTGAAATATGGTTTTCCCAGGAAAGATCATGGCAGATAGTGAGACCCAAAAGCTTGAGTGACAGAACTTCTTGGAGAGGATTATTCAGAAAGTGGATGGGAGGGTTGTCCAGTCGGTCATTTCGGAGAGACATCGTAAGAGTGTGAGATTTGTCAGGATTGAAAGACATGTTCCACTTGTTTGCCCAGTCTGTGATTTTGTCCAGGTATGCAGAGAGTGAGGAGGCTGCAGACTGCCAATCTGAGGGATGAAGAATGGAGCAACAGAGAGTAAAGTCATCAGCAAAGAGATAGAGGGGATTTTCAAGAGAGTCAGAGAGATCATTGATGAAGACCAGAAAAAGCACAGGGCCCAGAACACTGCCTTGGGGAACTCCAGCCTGAACAGGAAGAGGAGATTAGAGAAACCCATTCAGGGCCACACGTTGACTACGACTAGAGAGGAAGTCCGCCAGCCATGCGTGGAGATTTCCATGGATACCAAAAGAGGAGAGTTTGGTGAGCAGAGCGGGGTGCCAGACCGTATCGAAGGCACGTGATATGCCAAGGGAGGCAGCTCTAGTTTCCTGTTTGGCATTGAGGACCTCCATCCATTGTTGAGAAAGCAGAAGCAGCATGTCCAGAGTAGAGTGACCTGGTCTGAAACCAAATTGATGATCAGAGATCAAGCCATTGGAGAAGAGGAAAGATTTCATATCTGGAGCAATGATGGATTCCATGACTTTGCTGATAATTGGGAGAAGGCTGATTGGTCTGTAGTTGCTGGGATCTGTTTTTGCACCTTTTTTGTGCAAAGCGGTGATGTTGGCAGATTTCCAAGCAGATGGCAGATGACCTTGAGCAAAAGAGAGGGTGAAGAGAACAGAGAGAGGGAGTGAAAGAGCGGAAGAACAGGATTTTAGGACCCGTGGGCTGATGCCGTCAGGTCCAGTTGCAGAATCAGAGTCGAGGGTTGACAGAAACTTTTCCACCTTGTCAGGAGGAAAGGACACAGAGTCCAGGAGCAGCTGGGTACGACTGGGTATGGTGGGTACAGAGAGGGATGGGTTTGGGACACAAGATTTAGAGGCAAACAGAGTTGAGACATTCAGCTTTTTCACGTGCGGAGTCAGCCGTGTGGCCGTTTGAGGTGAGGGATGGGATGGAGGGGGAACAAACACCAGAAACAGATTTGACCAGACGCCACCAGGATTTGGAAGAGGGAGACAGATAAGAGAGTTGGGTCCTTTGGGGTCTTTGAAGTTTTTTGTGTCCTCTGGGTCTTTTGGGTCCTCAGGGTCTAATCGATCTTCTGATCTTCAACTTTTCTAATGTTGACCCAGATGGGTCTTATTTTGGGTCCTCTGGGTGCTTTGACCTTTTGGGTCTTCACAGCCTTTTGAGTCTTCGGGGTCCTCGAGGTCTTTTGTATCTTCCAGTTCTTAGGGGTCTGCGTGGTCTTTAGAGTCTTTGTGGTCTTCGGGTTGTAAAGGGGATAAAAAGGATCTGAGGGATCTTTCAAAGGTCTTAGCATTATAAAGGGTCTTAAGAGTCTTAAGTGTGTTAGGAGCATATATGGTCTTAGGGTTATAATGGGTCTAGGGTTTTCAAAGGGTCCTATGGTTCTAAAGGCTCTTAAAGGGTCTTAAGACTTTAGGGTTCTTCCGACTTTTATGGGTCTTAAGAGTTTTAGGGATCTTAAGAGTTTTAGGGGTCATAATGGGTCCTCGGGTTCTAATGGGTCTTAAAGGGCCTTTGGGTTCTACAGGGTTTGAACCACCTTTAGAGGCCATTTTTCCCCATAGAGAGGGGGTTGGCCTTTTTCGGGCACCGTGGTCCCCTTTTTTCAAGCAATGTTTTATGGCCGGATGCTCTTCCTGCCGCCAACCCTGTTAGTCACCTCTTGCAACACACATGGAATTACCAGTGAGTGAACTGGTTTAATGTAATTAATACACATATGTACTCATGTTCTGTGCAGACAAATGGACACAAATGCAATACCCTCTCCTCTGCCGAGGTTAACTAGAAAAGTATGGGGTAGAGCGTACACCTCCACCAGGTTTACGTTTTGTATCCCACCGAAAGGCCAGATCTGGATTGAATTGAAACGCCTTGTTCTTGTTACCTACCCAACTCATCCACCAATTTTCGTCCAAATCCGCCCACAACGTTTTGACATATAATGCTCGCAGACAGACAGACAAACATACAGGGGTGAAAACAACCTCCGTCCACCTTCAGTGGCGTAGGTAATAACATTTTAACATTTTTCCACAGAACAATCGGTTTGCCTGAAGGTAAAACCCAAAGAATATCTTTCCTACCTGGTGGACCATTTTTCTATGGTCTTGTCGGTCAGTGTTCAAGTAGCCAAAACTGGTCAAGCCTTACTTCACCTTCGTACATACCGCTTACGCTCTCCGCGACTTCATCTCTCCGTAAGCAGTCTATCGGTTTCCTTTTCTCCTCTTCTTCCTTTCACGTGATTCACTGATCTTAATTATCTTTTCTTCTTCCTGTATTTCATTACATTGTCCAATCCCTCAGCTCCCTCAGGAAGTGCATGTGAATGATGAGGTCGTGGCTGAACTGAACTTCCTGAACCCGATTCCATGCCATCTGAATGACGTGGTGCTCAGATTGGAGGGAGCAGGACTTTGTGTGCCCAGCTGTATTAAGTTGGGGTAATGTGTTTTTACATCACTTCCTTACCCTACCAGCCTCCACTTTACCTCACATCCAATTTATAGCTGACTGAAAAGTAAAATCCCAGTGTTTGTGAAACATCTTCTGGATTATTTTAATAGCTCCACAATTCCAATCACACCCCAACTCTATTTAGTGTTTATATGTAATGTGTATTTGCATGGGCTGTTGATGCTTACAATGACAAAGCAAAACTAGAAAGCATCTGAAAATGCAAAGGCCGTCCACGTCGGTTTGTATTCAGATGTCTTCTCCTTCTTGCGTATGCTCAAAATAACGAAAACCGTTTAAAATAATTACAAAATGAAAATGGATGATGTAGTGAAATTTTTGCGCAAGCTTTGATTGATACGGGATCCACGGATAGTTTTATTGATCAGCGACTCGTGCATCAACATGGGTGGCCGGTTCTCGGGACAACCCGCCGGATCTTCATGGCATCTCAGGGACTTCGGTTGAGCACAAAAGGGGCGTGTCGATTGAAACTTGTGATAAATGGACGCACGTTCCCGGACGTGTATCTCATGGTATTACCGGCCTTATGCGCTGACGTTCTGTTAGGACTTGATTTCCTTAAGCGGCATGGACATTTGGAAATAGACTTCGGAGGGCCGGACACGCTCGCTGTGTGTGCCCTCGCTCAAATGGACATGGAGCCACTCTCACTGTTCCCCAACCTGACCACTGATTGTACCCCTGTAGCCATCAAATCGCGGCGCTACTCTCGCGTGGACGCGCAATTCATTGCGGAAGAAACGGCCCTGCTCTTGAAGGACGGTATCATAGAACACAGTAGGTCACCGTGGCGGGCCCAAGTCTTAGTGGTGCGGAGTGAGGCCCACCGCAGGCGAATGGTAATCGACTATTCGCAAACGATTAATCGTTTTACACAGCTGGATGCCTACCCATTATCGGGGATGGACGCCCTGGTACGCCAGGTGGCCCTGTATTCCGTTTATAGCACTCTCGATCTACGTAGTGCGTATCATCAAGTCCCCATCTCTAGGGCTGATCGCGTCTTTACAGCCTTTGAATCGGGTCAGCGGTTGTACCAGTTCACGAGACTTCCCTTTGGGGTAACGAACGGCGTCGCTTGTTTTCAGAGAGCTATGGATGACCTCGTTGCGAAGGAGAATTTGACCGATGTCTTTGTCTATCTGGACAATCTTACGGTTTGTGGGTATGACCAGGCGCATCACGACGCTAATCTAAAACGCTTCCTCGAGGTCACGCGGAAATATCGCTTAACCATGAATGCGGCGAAGTGTCAATACTCTCTATGCACGGTAGACCTTTTGGGGTACACCGTGACCCATGGCTCCGTCTCTCCGGATAAGGAGCGTCTGCGCCCTTTGCTCGATATGGCTCCGCCTAGCGATCGGGCTTCGCTGAAACGCGCTCTAGGGCTGTTCGCCCACTACTCAAAGTGGGTGCAAAATTTCTCCGCTAAGCTCCGCCCCCTCGTGGCCTGCGACACTTTCCCCATGGGCCCGGCCGCCCTGGCGGCCTTCGAGGGCCTTAAAGTCGACATTGCTGGCGCCGCTGTCGCAACGATTGATGAGAGTGCCTCTTTCGTTTTGGAGAGTGATGCCTCGGATCATGTGATAGCGGCGACTCTCTCCCAAGGAGGCCGCCGTGTGGCTTTCTTCTCGCGGACTCTCACCTCCGCCGAGCGGAGGCATTCGTCTGTCGAAAAGGAAGCGTACGCGATCGTCGAATCAATTCGGCGATGGCGTTCGTATCTGCTTGGGCGGAGTTTCCAAATCATCACGGACCAACAGAGTGTTGCGTTTATGTACGACACCTTACATGCTCAGCGCATTAAGAATGAGAAAATCACCTGCTGGCGTATCGAACTCGCCGACTTCTGCTACACCATCAAATACCGCCCGGGGAAGGATAACCTGGTCGCTGACGCCTTATCGAGGCCGGCCACTTGCGCGGGGGTCGTATCTTTGGAGGGGCTGCGCACTTTGCACAGCACTATGTGTCATCCCGGGGTAACGCGCTTCGCGCATTTTGTGCGCGCGGGCAATCTGCCGTACTCGATGGAGGACATCCGCCGCATCTGCCGTGATTGCGCGATCTGTGCGGAACTCAAACCGCGTTTTTATAGCCCCCCTCTGGGGACACTCGTTAGGGCTACTAGACCGTGGGAGCGCTTGGCGATGGACTTCAAAGGGCCGCTGCCAATGTCGAGCAACTCTCGCTATCTGCTCACTATCGTCGATGAATATTCCCGATTCCCCTTTGCTTACACGTGCGGGGATATGTCGGCTGCCACGGTTATTCGGTGCCTGCAGAATTTGTTTTCTATGTTCGGGTATCCGGCCTACGTGCATACCGATCGGGGTGTGGTGTTCCTGTCCCAGGAAGTGAGGGGCTACTTGCTCCAACATAATGTCGCTTCGAGCTACACCACCCCGTACCGGCCCCAAGCAAATGGACAGATCGAACGCTTTAATGGGATTATATGGCGGGCCGTCATGCTAAGCCTTCGGACCCTCGGCCGAGGCCTCGATAAATGGGCGTGGTCGCTGCCTGCCGCTCTAAACTCGATCCGGGCTCTCCTATGTACTGCCACCAACCAGACTCCTCACGAACGACTGTTCCACCACCCTAGAAGCTCCGGCAGTATCCAGTCTTTACCCAGCTGGCTCGCTGAACCGGGGCCCGCCTATCTCAAACAAGCGGTTCGCACTAGCAAGTACGACCCCCTTGTTGACAAGGTGCAGGTCCTCCAGGCTAATCCCGAGCATGCCCGCGTGTTAACAGCGGATGGCCGCGAGTCTACTGTCTCCGTACGCCATCTCGCCCCTTGTGGGGACGACGACAGGGATAACGACGAACCCGTCTACAAGTCTATGGACTCTATCGAAGCTTCCCCTATGGAACTACCACTGTTACTCCCGTCGTCCCCCGCCCCCGTGCCCGAAGGCGCAGGGGCGCCCCCTCCGACTCCAACCTCCGGCGGCTATTCCGACGCGGGGGACTCCGGGCTAGGGGACGCCGTGCCCGGTAGTTTCCGAACACGAACTGGCAGGGAGGTTCGCCGCCCCGACCGCTACGGGTGGACCGACTGACGTGGATTGACGTAACCCTTTGGTTTATTGCTGATGCTTGCTTGCAAACTGCCGAGCGGTAGTATAGTTTTAACGACGGGGAGAATGTAGTGAAATTATACCAAGGTGAACCCAGGGGTGCTCGCTACGGAAGGGGCCGTCTATAAGACCCGGGACAACCGGGGCGTGCGGACACTTCGGCGGGACTCACTGTGACATTATCCAGTAGTTTGAATGGTATGTACGCCCCCAAATGCTGCGCTGACGATGCGCTGCGCTAACCATTGTTATATTGAAACTTCCATTGCTGTTCTTGAAATGCTCTGATTTAATGCCTATTGCTGCATGTATTGTTACAGGATGTATTGCCGATCTAAATGATATTAAAGCCTACCCAGAGGTCAAGTCGTGTCTGAGCTTGATTTTCACGACAGATGATATTATGCAACCTTGACCTTTGACCTTTTGATATAAAGAAATAACTAACTTCTAGCTTTTGATTGGTGAAACAATTCTGTGACCCAACATACAAATTCTTTAAAATTTCAGGTCAATCGATTGAAAATTGACGATTTTATGTGATGCTAACCTTTGACCTTTTGACCAAATTATTAATTTATCTTCTCCATATTGTCATAATAAAGCTTTGTTGAAAATTTAATGACAAAAGTCAAATGGTAATAAATAGAAATTTCAGGTCAATTGGATGAAAATTGATGATTTTACGTGTCGCTGACCTTTGAACTTTTGACCAAATTATTAATTTGACTTCTCCATATGATCATAATAAAGCTTTGGGGAAAATTTGATGACAATAGCTTAAATGGTCAAAAGTTAATGACACACACACACACACACACACACACACACACACACACACACACGTGATTACAAAACCCCGTCAACTGCTGTGCAGGGGACGGGCTAATAACTGATTAACAAAGATCCTTCAATGCAAGTTCTCACATGGACACACCACAGAGTGTGTATAAGGTGTATTAAAACGTTTTACAAATAAACTGACTTTTCTCAGAACTATATTTATGACACTTGTCGTGGTCCTATATACTGTACATGCATTAGCTGTGGCTGATCTCAGACAATGATGTCACTGCATTATGTCCATTGCAGGTTGGTGGAGGAGGGTAAGACAATCAACCTGCAGGTACCTGTTGTAGCTGTGAGGCCTGGCCCAGCTGTTCTGCTTGCAAGCCTTGACTGCTCTCAGCTTCCTCACGTCTACGGGGAAGCCAATCTCACGGCACTTACACCTCAATGAATCAAGTCGTGCAGATCGATGACCCTATGATGCTTACCTCTCAAAAATTAATGCACTTGATCTCTTGTATCATGAAAGGAGTCCGCAAAAATACACATGCAAGAGGGATTGTAAATAGATTTTGAAAATTTTGAGATAAAAAAATTGGAAGAATTATTTCAGCCTTTGTTGCACTCCAAAACAACAATAGTTTCAAACAGACATAAATATGTAGTTACACATGTGCTCAACAACAACAACATGCATTTTAAGGCCATTTTCCCTGCTAGAGCGGGGGTTAGCCTTGCGGTCCCCATGACAATCTTCTCCATTTTGCCCTATTTTCTGCATCTCTCCTTGTTAACCCCCTTGCCCGCATTTCTTCTTCCACCATCTTTAGCCAAGTCTTTCTCGGTCTTCCCCGTCCTCTACTTCCTTCTACATCAATTTCCATCACTCTTCTCAACCAGTCACTTTCATCCTTCCTCAACACATGACCAAACCATCTCAGCCTGTTCCTCTTCACAGCATCAATCACAGGCAATATTACCATCATCTTTCGCAATTCATCATTTGTCTTCCTCTCTCTCAACGATACTCCGCACATCCATCGAACCATTCGCATTTCCACCCTTTCCAGCCTTCGTTGCTGCTCTACGTTCATTACCCATGTCTCGCTCCCATAAATCATAACACTTCTCACACATGCAGCATACACCTTTCCCTTCAGCTTCAGCGACACTCTCCTCCTCATCAGCACGCCACTCAGTTCCCGAAACTTCTTCCATGCACATCTCACTCGAGCAACCGTTGCCGAGTCTGATCCACCTTCTCCATTCAGCATGTCTCCGAGGTAGCAAAATGTTTTCACACCTTCCAGCTTCACGCCGTCTCCAAGATCCAACTCAACATTTCCTCCATCTGCAGCTCCCTCTGTGCACACCTTACATTTGAATGTAGCTGCCACACTGGTAATGTGCTGGTACACATGTGCTCAAATGACCATATACCCAAAGGAAGGGTGGAGATTAGAGGAGGCAAAGATGGAGGAAGGAAAAGAAGGCCAGGAGGAGGCAAGACCAAGAGACGAATACTGTATATAGTAAAACGTTGTGGTGGGTAAAAAAAAAAAATCTTACATTTTGCATATGTAACTGTAGATGACCCCAAATCCCAAAGAGTGCACAATAGGTTAACATGAGAACAAAGTTTTGTTTAGTATCTATCTATAATTCCAGTAATCTCTGTGTGTTTGTTTGTACGTTTGTACGTTTGTTTGTTTGTCTGTGACCGCTGTTTCTCGACAACCACGGGTCCGATATACTTTAAACTTGCCAGGTATATTGCTGGGGACCCGAGGATGTGCCTTTTCAAGGTTTGAAATTAATCGGACAAGTACTTACCGAGCTATGGCGATTTAGCCGTTCGCCGTTCGCTTTGGCGTTGCGAATGGACCAAACCATTGCATGTAAATAGAGGGGGGGGGTTCTGTGGTCGTTGCGAATGGACCAAACCATTCATGTAAATAGAGGGGGGGGGGGTTCTGTGGTCGTTACTGCCACGTGGTTTCAAAGTTTTTTTTTGTTGTTGTTGTTTGCACGCATGTTTTTTTGCACCCACGTACGGGCACGCCCTAGGATGTTTACACACACACACCCCTACACAAATTTTTTTTTTTTTTTTTTTTTGTCAAGGAACGGGCACCCACGTACGGGCACGTCCTAGCTTATATATAGTACGGGCATGCCCTAGTTTGCTTAATGCTACTACATAAGTGACCCCTTTGGCTTTCATTATAAGTTTAAATCAAAAAATCGTTTTGGAAAAGGAAAACTACTTTGAATGGTGCTGGGATTCTGGATTTCAAGATAAGCTTTGTGGTTCGTTATGCTATAATTGAGAGGCTTTAAATTGAACGCAAAACATTTTCATATGCAAGAAAATGATCTACAATAAACTTTTGCTGTTTACATGTTGTCAATGTTTTTTAACGGCAGTACATCATTCTGCAGCTTGAACACATTGCTGACGCATTTGGTTTTCTGGTTTGTGACTTCCAAATGTTAATTATTTTTTTTTGCAAATCAAAAATCCAAAAAATTTATAAAATTAGAAAGCATCCAAAAATGCAAAGCCCGTCCGCGTCTGTTTGGATTCAGACGTCTTCTTCTTCTTCTTCTTCTCAAAATAATGAAAACAGTTTTAAAAAAACTAGAACGGCACTCAGTAGAGAGCATACCTCCGCCTGGTTGGCCATATCACTCAATGGTGAAGAATCACTTAAAAATTGTACTTGATGGATCCGAATCTGGATCTTCACCAAAATTGAATCGATTCTTCCTTGTCACACATAACCGTTCCACCAAGTTTCGTCCAAATCCGTCCACAACTTTTTGAGATATCCTGCTATGCATCATTTTTGGCCGGATCTCCCAATGGTGAAAAATCACTTGAGAAATTAAATAATTCTCATATCCGAATCCATATACAGATCGTCATCAAAATCGACTCTATTTGTCCTTGTCAGACACCCAACTGGTCCACCAAGTTTCGTCCAAATCCGTCCACAACTTTTTGAGATATTCTGATACGTATCGTTTTTGGCCCCATCTCCCAATGGTGAAGAATCACTTGAGAAATTAAATAATTCTCATATCCGAATCCATATACAGATCGTCATCAAAATCTAATCTATTTGTCCATGTCACACACCCAACCGGTCCACCAAGTTTCGTCCAAATCCGTCCACAACTTTTTGAGATATCCTGCTACGTAACGTTTTTGGCCCCATCTCCCAATGGTGAAGAATCACTTGAAAAAATAAATAATTCGCATATCCGAATCCATATTAAGATCTTCATCAAAATCGAATCTATTTGTCCTTGTCACACATCCAACCAGTCCACAACTTTATGAGATATCCTGCTATGTATCGTTTTTGGCCCCATCTCCCAATGGTGAACAATCACTTGAAAAATTAAATAATTATCATATCCGAATCCATAATCAGATCATCAAAATCGAATCACTTAGTCCATGTCACACACCCAACTGGTCCACCAAGTTTCGTCCAAATACGTCCACAACTTTTTGAGATATCCTGCTACGTATCGTTTTTGGCCCTATCTCCCAATGGTGAAGAATCATTTAAGAATAAAATTAATTCTCATATCCGAATCCATATTCAGATCATCAAAATCGAATCTATTTGTCCTTGTCAGATACCCAACCGGTCCACCAAGTTTCGTCCAAATCTATCCACAACTTTTTGAGATATCCTGCTACGTATCGTTTTTGGCCCTATCTCCCAATGGTGAAGAAACACTTAAATAATTAAATAATTCGCATATCCGAATCCATATTCAGATCTTCATCAAAATCGAATCTATTTGTCCATGTCAGACACCCAACCTGTCCACCAAGTTTCGTCCAAATCTATCCACAACTTTTTGAGATATCCTGCTACGTATCGTTTTTGGCCCTATCTCCCAATGGTGAAGAATCGCTTTCAAAATTCTACTAGCCGGATCCGAATCCGGATCTTCACCAAAGACTAACCATTTCGCGTCCTCGTCACATACGCTACATACGCCAAATTTCGTCCGAATCCGTCCACAACCTTTTTGAGGTGATTTGTTCACACACGGACAGACAGACAAACGGACAGACAGGGCTGGAAACATAACCTCCATCCACCTTTGGTGGCGAAGGTAAAAATACAAATCGAAAATTGGTGATTTTATGCAGCCTTGACCTTTGAGCTTTAAATCTAAAAAAAATTCAGCTTCTAGCTTTTCATTGGTGAACCAATTATGTGACCCAATATGCAAATTCTTACAATTTCAGGTCAATTGGATGAAAATGGATGATTTTTTAAACAACTTTGACCAACAAAAACCAAAGGAATAAGTTTGTAGCATTGGATTGGTGAACCAATTCTGTGACCCAAAAAGTGAAATTTAATGTTTCATGGTTTAGCATTCGCCGATTTTTTTCCCAAGTCCTTCAAAAACCAACAGTTCATGCCTGACGTTCGACTAAAGGTGTCACAGGAACCAAATGTGGAATTTATTGGTTTATGGTTTTGATTTAGTAGTACTGGCCGTTTCCGCATTCTGTTTGAATTTGGCCTCCCAGGACGGGAACGTGTGTTACTTCATTTAAAAAAAGATTGTGAATTTTACCCGTCATTATAAAAACATATTTTTTATTAATACTGTTTGTACAGATATTTTTTTCTTGCTTCACTAGTATAATCTTTTTGTTTTTTGTTTTTTGTTTTGTACTGCTGTTCACTATGGCAAAGATGAAGATATGTGGATGCAGCGTTACGGGCGGTGTGTTTGTTAGACATCTATTTTACTGGCCGGTCTTCAAAATACAGTATTCCTGTTCATTTTTTTTTTTTTTTAACTAATGTACGAGCGAATTACTGAGATACATATCTTCTTGGAGGAGTTCTTAAATAAACATGAAATAAAGAAAGACGATTCAAAATAATCTGAGATATTTAACGTACGTACAGTGTGAAAAAGAGTTGACCAATCACTTCGCGGCTTCAGTTGCGGAAAATTATTGTGTTTGTACTTAAAGGAGTATGTTAATGAAGTAGTTAATGCCAAAGTATAACTCAAAATATTTCGGTGTTACAATCGGTGCGTTGTCGGCTGTCACGTTCACATTTGGATCAGTAAATGTTTAAAGTGCGTCCATTCATTCTTCTCTCGTCACGTTTGGAATGAAACTCGTGTGTTGACATACTTCGAATACAAGTTCAGTTGACCTGATATGTCTGATATACGGTGCTGATTGAAACTTTTCACGACATATCACCCTGTTAAACGCAGGGCGACGAATCTGCACATTCGTTTCCGCGCCTCATTATGGCGACGAACGTTCCCGTTCCATTGACGAACAAAGATCAGCGATATGACCGTCAGCTCCGGTAAGAAGCCAAGTAAATATGACAGACTGTGCATTCACCTGTTTCTCATGAAAAGTTTGAAAACCGATCTCTAAATAATCTCATGATTACGTGTTCCTGAGGAGAACGTGACGTACCTTCGTAAACCCAAACAACAATCGACGTTAATTAATCTTAATCTAATGTTATTAATCAATCATTAAAACGGCACATTGTCCTTTTACGTAACGCAAGCTTCCTTGAACCCTGTTATCTTTCATAAGGGTACACCTTTGGGATGCTACCTGGCCTGCATTGGTGACGTAGAGCTATTCACCTTTCTGTGTCTGTCTGTCTGTCCACTGTTCCAAAAGACGAGCAGGTCCATAAGGTTATTTCACAGGTGCCACCGTTGTTGAGTCTTGTATTGAGTGAGCATCCATACCATCTCATCACTGACCTTTGAAATCGTTTCATCATTCCTCTTCTTCTTCTTCTTCTTCTGTTCTCTTTATGTTTATAAGGGATGAGGTCCAATGGTACCAAGCTCCTGCCTTGACCATGATATTCCTCCACTCCCCTCTGTCTTCAGCCAACTATCTCCATCCTCCAACCACCCCACCTATCCCTCTTTCCACAATCCTCCCATCTCAACTGTGGTCTACCTCTTCTCCTCCTACCTTGTTCCCTCAACCTTTTTGTTCCATTCTCTCTTCCCCCATCCGCACCGAGTGTCCAGCCCATCTCACCCGGCATTTCAGCAATCGCGCCGTTAAGCTCATCTGCACACCATTCGTCCCCCTCGGTTCATCCTTTCTCCTTCTACCCACCCTCCTCTCTCCCGCAATCCTCGCCAAGTTGTTCTAACAAACCTGCAACCTCTGTTGTCTCTCTGTGCCACAGTCTCCACATTCCTCATTGGAAAAACAACGATGGGGACTGCAAGTCGAAATATTAAAAGCATCAAATATATTTTCAAAACAAAGAAAAATTATGTGTATTATTTGGTTGTTTTTACCTCCACCACCAAAGGTGGATGGAGATGATGTTTTCACCCCTGTCTGTTTGTGAACAAAATATCTCAAAAAGTTGTAGACTGATTCGGACGACATTTGGCAGAGATGTAGCGTATGTGACCAGGACGAAATGTTTAGATTTTGGTGAAGATCCGGATTCAGATCCTGCTACTACAAGTTTTAAGTGATTCTTCACCATGGTAATTCCCTGTGTGTCGCAAGAGGTGACTAACAGGGTTGGCCGCAGGAAGGGCATCCGGCCATAAACATTGCTTCAAAAAGGGGACCATTGTGCCTGAAAAAGGCCAACCCCTGCTCTGCAGGGAAAATGGCCTCTAAAGGTGGTTCTTCTTCTTCTTCTTCTTCTTCTTCACCATTGGGAGATTGGGCCAAAAACGATACATAGCAGGATATCTCAAAAAGTTATGGACGGATTTGGATGAAACTTGGTGGACCGGTTGGGTGTCTGACAAGGACGATTCAATTAGATTTTGGTGAAGATCTCAATATGGATTCGGATATGAGAGTTATTAATTTTTTTAAGTGAGTCTTCACCATTGGGAGATCAGGCCAAAAACGATACATACATAGCAGAATATCTCCAAAAGTTATGGATGGATTTGTACGAAACTTGTTGGATAGGTTGTGTGTGTGACAAGGAAGAATCGATTAAATTTTGGTGAAGATCCGGATCGGGATCGGGATCCAGCTATTATAATTTTTTTAAAGTGATTCTTCACAGTTGAGTGATATGGCCAACCAGGCGGAGGTATGCTCTCTACTGAGTGCTGTTCTCGTTTAAACTCTGTGGTGATCCTACTATATTAAACTAGAGAGTTCATATAACACAATATCCACACAGTTTTACTTCAATTTTAATTGAACTAGGGCATGCCCGTACTATATATATGCCCGTACTATATATCTAAAATTATATCCCCCCCCTCTATTTACATGAAATGGTTTGGTTCATTCGCAACGCCAAAGCGAACGGCGAACGGCTTGCGAGTACAGTGACAACCCCCCCCCCTCTATTTACATGAATGGTTTGGTCCATTCGCAACGACCACAGAACCCCCCCCTCTATTTACATGCAATGGTTTGGTCCAAAGCGAACGGCTTCCGGAGTTTGGTAAAGCAATCGCCATCGCGTGCACAAACGCGTGGTTGCCCGTTCCTTGCCAAAAAAAAAAAAAAACGCTACCCGTACGCTCTACCCCGCCCGTACGCCCGTAAACAAAAAATACAACGCTCTTCGCTTCCGCCCTTCGCTCTGACTGAATTGGGAGAAATAATGCGCATAAGAAATCGAATTACGTACCGTAATGGCGGTCAGCTCGTAACGCGCTCAGCTCCGCTCGTCTCACATCGGCCACGCCTACGCAACAAAGCGTTCTGTGATTGGCTGCCGGAAAGCGTGCTGCCGGACAGTCTTCACTGTCCGGAAGTTCGCAAATCGCAGTTAGGATGAATCGTTTTAATTTAATCGCAGTTTGAATTCGTTTTAAAACATAGTTTAACGGCAACATAGTTTTCCAACGTGAAATAAATGAATACGCTGTCAAATGTGCCGTCCGAGGCAGAGTCTGATCGCCACGTTCGGCACACGTGATAGCTCGCTGCTCTCTGATTGGTTGAAGCGTTTTTTGGACATATCTCGGTAAGTAATTGTCCGATTAATATGAAACCTTGAAAAGGCACATCCTCGGGTCCCCAGCAATATACCTGGCAAGTTTCAAGTATATCGGACCCGTGGTTGTCGAGAAACAGCGGTCACAGACACACAGACACACAGACACACAGACACACAGACAGACACACAGAGATTGCTGGAATTATAGATAGATGAAATAGCGATTGTAACAATCGTTAAAAACCCCTGGAAGTCTCGCGTTATTGAAAACCTGTGTGGCAGTCGAACAAAATTTAAAATTGTTCCAAACTGGAAACTTTGTTTTAAGGACGCCATAAAGGACACAAAGAACAGGCACGGAAAACTAATGTAACGTGTCAAATAAGGTGGTGTAAAAGAAGCTGCATCAACGGTGGTAAACTTCTTTATTTTTTTTTTCTACAACCTTTAAAATATTTATTTTATTTCAATTTAATGATATATTTAAACAATGTAGAACACAAATCGCCTTCATGACACTTTGAAAACCCTTCTGTTTAGTAGAACTTGTCCAAAATATTTGACAATTTACATCTCGACCAATCAAATTTATCCCTTGCAGACAAATTTATCCTATCCAATTCATCCATGTCGTTTTTCTCTCTCTCTCAAGACTGCGTTGGGTAAGCTGTTCGATGAACTCTAGTTTTATCTGGTTGTGCTTCAGTGATTGGACACACCGATATTATATTTGTTTTTGTTACCCCATCAAGATTTCTTTTTTAACTTCTGAGCTACATGTACAGTCTCCTGCAGAAATTAAACACCTATTAATAGTGTCAGAGATTTTAAAGATTTAACTTGAGAATGCACCACGGCAATGATGGGTGAAATGGCCTATTTCGTTGTTTGAGGTCATCCAGAATGGTGCGGCATATTACTTACACTCGGTGTAGTCCCGGGCTGACTGTGGATGTTTTGTGTATTAATTTTCATTCTGCAACCCGGAATATAAAATAAATGCAATTGGTTTGATTCCCTATAAAGAATTACCCTTCAATCGGAAGGGCAGAGGCATAAGCAAAATTTTAACATAAATTTGATTAAGAATTAAGATTTAAGATTAATTTTTTAAGATTTAAGATTAATTTAATTAAGATTAATTTCTTCCATATTGTAAATGAATGAATGAATGAATGATCATTTTAAGGCCATTTTCCCTGCTAGAGCGGGGGTTAGCCTTGCGGGCCCCATGACGATCATGGTTCCCTGTTTGAGGCAATGTTTTTATGGCCGGATGCCCTTCCTTCTTCCATATTGTAAACATGATGAAAACAACTAACAAAAAATACAAAATGATTGATAATTTAGGCGACTTTGGCCTTTTGACCTCAAAAGCAATAGGCTTCAGTGACTCAATTTGCAAGCCCTGCTCAAATTTCAAGTCAATCAGATGGAATTTATAGATGTTGTGGCCTTGACATTTGACCTTTGACCATCTTGACAGAGCACAGGTTACACTCAGTGCATTTGGTAATATTGGGTCACTGACATTTATTGATATGACTGTTATATTGCTATTTTATGCAAACCTGACCTTTGACCTTTTAATCTAAAAAAAAACCAATCGGCTTCGAGCTTTTGACTGAACCAATTCAGTGCCCAATTTGCAAATTCTTAAAATTTCAGGTCAATTGGATAAAAATGGATGATTTTTTTAGCAACTTTGACCTAAAAAACAAAACAATAAGTTTGTAGCATTTGATTGTGTATCAGCGATATGACCTTGTGAATTCAATCATTCTTGTAGCCGAATCCATATTCAGATCTTCACGAAAATCGAAATGATTCATCCTTGTCACACACACAATCTGTCAAACAAGTTTCGTCCAAATCCATCCATAACGTTTTGAGATATCCACCTATATGTTGATTTTAGCCCTATATCCCAATGGTGAAAAATCGCTTAAAAATTAAATAATTATCATATCCGAATCCAAATTCAGATCTTCACCCAAATCAAATCAAATCGTCCTTGTCAGACACCAAACCGGTCCACCAAGTTTCTTCCAAATCCATCAACATTTTTGAGATATCCTACTATGTATAGTTTTTTTTTTTAATAATAATTTTAATTAAATAATTTTTTCAATAAAATTAAATAACTCTCATATCCGAATCCATATTCAGATCTTCACCAAAATCAAATCAAATCGTCCTTGTCAGACACCCAACCGGTCCACCAAGTTTCTTCCAAATCCGTCCACAAATTTTTGAGATAACCTACTATGTATAGTTTTTGGCCCTATCTCCCAATGGCGAAGAATCACTTGAAAAATTCTAGTAGCCGGATCCGGATCTTTACCAAAATCTAATAATTTGGTCCTTGTCACATATGCTACATCTCTGCCAAATTTCGCCCGAATCCGTCCGCAAATATTTGAGATATCTTGTTCCCAAACAAACAAACGGACAGACAAACAGACAGGGGTGAAAACATAACCTCTATCCACCTTTGGTGGCGGAGGTAAAAAAAAACGATTAACTGGAGAGCATCCAAAAATGCAAAGCCCATCCGCATCCGCTTTGTACTCAAACTAAACTTGATAACAACAGCTAAAAAAGTAAAATTTCTTCATCAGTGTTCTTCATATTCTCAAAATAAAGGTTTGTTGAAAATTTGATAAAAAGATGACAAATGGTAACCGAGAAAGAACGTCAAAATGCAAGCAGACAAAATAAATAAATAAGGAAGCGATTTAAAGAACAACAAAAGAAACATAAACCCGGCCATCTTGTGCTGCGTACTGGCGGATGGGCTAATTAGAACTATTTGTACCCACTGTGACTTTTCCTTTTGACTTTTTGATGCAATTGTTAATTAATCCTCTCCATATTCCCATGATAAAGATCTGTTGAAAATTTTATGACAAAAGCTCAAATGGTGAAAAAACGTATGTCCTGGACATACACACACATACACACACACACACACACACACACACACACACACACACACACACACACACACACACACACACACAAACACACACTAACACACACACTAACACACACACAGTAACACACACACACAGTAACACACACACACACACACACACAGTAACACACACACACACACACACACACACACACACACATAGTAACATGCACACACACACACACACATAGTAACACACACACACACACACACACACACACACACATAGTAACACACACACACACACACACACACATAGTAGCACATACACACACACACACACACACACACACACACACACACACACACACACACACACACACTTTAATACAATTTTAAGAATTGCTGCAAATGATGTTAATTTCACATCCCATACAACAACAACAACAACAACAACAGGTATTTTAAGGCGATTTTCCCTGCTAGAGCGGGAGTTAGCCTTGCGGGCCCAGTGACAATCTTCTCCATTTTGCCCTATTTTCTGCATCTCCCCTTGTTAACCCCCTTGCCCGCATTTCTTCTTCCACCACATTTAGCCAAGTCTATCTTGGTCTTCCCCATTCTCTACTTCCTTCTACATTCATTTCCATCACTCTTCTCAACCAGTCACTTTCATCCTTCCTCACCACATGATCAAACCATCTCAACCTGTTCCTCTTCACAGCATCAATCACAGGCTCTATTCCCATCATCTTTCGCAATTCATCATTTGTCTTCCTCTCTCTCAACGATACTCCGCACATCCACCGAACCATTCGCATTTCCACCCTTTCCAGCCTTCGTTGCTGCTCTACATTCATTACCCATGTCTCGCTCCCATAAATCATAACACTTCTCACACATGCAGCATACACCTTTCCCTTCAGCTTCAACGACACTCCCCTCCTCGTCAGCACGCCACACAGTTCCCCAAACTTCTTCCATGCACATCTCACTCTCACAACCATTGCAGAGTCTGATCCACCTTCTCCATTCAGCATGTCTCCTAGGTAACAAAATCTTTTCACACCTTCCAGCTTCACGCCGTCTCCAAGATCCAACTCAACATTTCCTCCATCTGCAGCTCCCTCTGTGCACACCTAACACTTGAATGTAGCTGTCACACTGGTTAATGACCTTCTCAAACCACTACATTTTTGATGAACCCACTCAGCGCACATTGTACATTGAATGGAGATCACTCCGACACCCTTCCTGCATACAGCACATGGCCACTTCCCAGTTATTTCCACCTCACCACATGCTTTACCACTTGCCATCACCTTCGTCTTTCTGATATTCACCTTCAGACCTTTCTCCTCCATACATTCCTTCCACTTGTTCATCTTCTCCTTCAGTCCATCCATACCCTCCGCAATCAACACCAGATAATCTGCATACAACAACTCCCATGGTAAACCGTCCTTTATGTTCCGAGTCAGCACCTCCATCACAGCTACAAATAGTAGTGGACTTAGTACCGACCCCTGATGCACTCCCACCTTCACCTCAAACTCACCACTGTTCCCGTTCTTCATCCTTACAGCTGTGCATGCTCTCTCGTACATTGCCATCACTATTCTGATCAATCATTCCTCCACTCTTAACTTCCTCCACGCCCAGGCCACTACTTCGTGTGGAACCCTATCGAATGCTTTCTCCAGATCAACAAACCCAAGAAACAACTTCCTCCGCTTCTCCATGTACGTTCCTGCAACTGCTTTACAATTAAAATCGCCTCTGTCGTTCCTCTTCCTGGCATAAATCCAAACTTCATTTCATCGATCTTCACTTTCTTCCTTATCCTCTTCTCCAACACCTTTTCCAATACCTTCAATCCATGCTCTAATAACTTTATCGCTCTATACGAGCCACAGTCCAGAGGGTCACCTTTCCCCTTGTATAAAGGGACGAGGGTACTCAGTTCTCAATCCACTGGAATGCGGCCTTCTTTCACCACCAGATTACAGATCTCTGTTGTTCTCTTCACACCCCAGCTTTCCACTGCCTTCAACATATCCCCCACAACTACCGTCGGCCCTCCCGTTTTTTCTACTCTTCATTGCTTTTATCGCTTCCTCAACTTCCTTCTCAGTTATCGACTCTGGCAGTCCAAAAACTGGGTTACACTCCATGTTTCCGTCCCATTCATTCTCTGCATTCAACAGCATTTCCATATATCACTTCCATCTTCCTTTAATTCCATCTGGGTCCACAACGATTTGTCCCACTTCATCCTTCAAGCAACTCACCCCCATCACATCGCACCTCTCTTTCGCTGTCTGCTTTGCAATCCTGAATACCGCTCTCTGACCCTCTTCTGAATCCAAGTGTTCTCCGAACATTTTCCGATATTACCCCTGCGCCTTTGCTACCTCTTTCTTTACAGCCTTCTTCTCTGCCTTATAACTTTAATGATCTGCCTTTTCTGCCCCCATACCCTTCGCCTTCTGCCACTCCTTGAACTTCTTCCTCTTCTCGTCAATCCTCTTTCCAACTTCATCATCCCACCACAATGTTTCCGAGTGCCTCGGTGGTCATTTTGTCGATCCACATACCTCACCAATGGCTCCCAACAGACTATCTTTCATTGACATCCAACCACCTTCAAGCTCAACCACACTATCCTCTGCCATACTCAGCCTCTTTTTTAATGCCTCCCTCACTGTCACCTCTTTCAACCTCCACACCTTCATCCTTGGTTGGTACTTCACCCGCCAAGCTCTCCTCGCATCTTTCTCCCTTATTATCGCAGACAACCAAGTGGTGCTGTGAAACAGCCTCCTTCCCCGGGATCACCTTTGTGTCCCGGAGGTTACCCCTATCTCACCTACACACCATCAGGTAGGCAACGGTTGTCGTCGACCCACCTGACGTGTATGTAACGAGCTTATTATCCGCTTTCTGGAACAGAGTATTACAAATCAACAAACCAGCTCTATCAGCAAACTACAAAATCCTTTCACCTTCTCCATTACTCACACCATAACCCCCATGGGCTCCCTCAAAACCATCTATACTCCTTCCTACATGTCCATTTAAGTCCACTCCTACCACAACAACTTCCTCATCTTTCTATCACAACATTATCAGCTTCTCTATCACACACCAGAACTGGTCCTTCTCTTCATCGCTCCGACGGACCTGCAGAGCATATGCCGAGATGACGTTCACCAAGAGCTTTCCAATAATCATTTTAGCCATCATCAACCTTTCACTTACTCGAGTCACACTCACCACACTGTCTCCAAACTCCTCAGAAACCAGGACACCAACACCATGCACGCCTTCTGGGCACCATTGCCACACAAACTTGTATTTCTGTCCCTGCCTACCCTTCACCATTCTCACACCACTTTCCTTCCATCTCGTCTCCTGCACACAACATATGTCCACTCTTATTCTGACCAATACTTCCACCACTTCTCCTGATCTCCCTGTCATTGTTCCTACATTCCATGTCCCAAACCTCAGAAACCAATCTCCACGTGGGGAAACCATTTTCCAATCAAGAAACCGATCACAACATCCCATATTCAACTTTATTAGTCCCCTACCGGTGTACACCAGAGGGGACTATAGGTTTGCACTCCGTCCCTCCGTCTGTCAGTCCGTCACGCAAAGAACAGTTTTCCGGACTTCTTTTTCTAAACTCTTCATGCTAATGATTTCAAACTTGGTACATGGTTTCCTCATGATAAGTTACAGATCAAGTTCGAACTTCACGACGTTTCGATCATTTGTGACAAAGTTATGGCACTTTGAACTTTGGTAATTTCCCCAACAGTTTTCCAGACGACAGACTGCCGGTAGGGGACATGTATTGCAGCACAATACTCAGAATGCTTGTTTAAATTGTAAACCTCAAAACATAGTTCCCTTACCTAAAGTAAGAACCTTAACTTGTAAGCAATTGACTAGTTTTCTGACTGCATGGATCATCAGCTGGTCACCGTTCTTCCGTGAGCTTTCGATCTTTTCAGCCCAGGAGCTCTCCAAATGGCGGATCTGCAACCTCGGTCACGAATCCACTTCAATAGATTAACTTACATCAGTAGATCGACATCAGTAGATTGTGTGTTTCTAGTTGGTGTTGGTTTGTGGTTCGTGCAAACTTGTGTGTAGTTAATCGTTTTCTGAGTCGTACCTCGTGCGCGGCCTGGTGACTTGGGGCTTCCCTCCCCCCGTCGGTGTTTTGTCGGTTTTGGGTTATTTCCTTCGCTGTATTGCTTGTTTCTTTTATTTTATTTTCTCCCCCTCACCTCACCTCCCTAGACAAATAATTCTATATTGATTCTTTCTCTCCTCCCGGACACGTGCTTGTTCGCTCTCCTCCTCATCTCGGCTTGTGCCCCGCCGCCTGTATCTCGTTTTCTTCCGCCTCTGCTCCTTCTTTCTCAAATCGACGTTCTCGCTTGGAGACTTTTCCCGGATTGTTTTTTTTTTTTTTTTTTTTTTTTTTTTTTTCATCGTTCTGTTTGGATATTGTTGGAATATGTTTAAACCGCAGCCGTGATGCTGACGCCGCCCCCCCCCCCCCCCGAATTTCCATGTTTTAAACGTTTTCCAGTGTGTACCCTGGTCAGAATAGGTACACCGTATCCCTGCGTGTCGTAAGAGACGACTAAGAGGGTTGGCGTCAGGAAGGGCATCCGGCCATAAAAACATTGCCTCAAAAAGAGAACCATGACAATCACAAGTACATATGGGCAGGGTGCAGCCCGAAGTGGAGATCGGTTTCTGAGGTTTGGGACATGGAATGTGGGGACAATGACAGGGAGATCAGGAGAAGTGGTGGAAGTATTGGTCAGAAGAAGAGTGGACATATGTTGTGTGCAAGAGACGAGATGGAAGGGAAGTGGTGTGAGAATGGTGAAGGGTAGGCAGGGACAGAAATACAAGTTTGTGTGGCAAGGGTGCCTGGAGGGCGTGAATGGTGTTGGTGTCCTGTTTTCTGAGGAGTTTGTAGACAGTGTGGTGAGTGTGACTAGAGTGAGTGATAGGTTGATGATGGTGAAAATGATGATTGGAAAGCTCTTGGTGAACGTCATCTCGGGATATGCTCCGCAGGTTGGTCGAAGCGATGAAGAGAAGGACAAGTTCTGGTGTGCGATAGAGAAGCTGATGGAAAACGTGAAAGATGAGGAAGTTGTTGTGGTGGGAGGAGACCTGAATGGACATGTGGGAAGGAGTATGGATGGTTTTGAGGGAGTTCATGGGGGTTACGGATATGGTGTGAGAAATGGAGAAGGTGAAAGGATTTTGGAGTTTGCTGATGGAGCTGATTTGTTGATTTGTAATACTCAGTTCCAGAAAGAGGACAATAAGCTTGTTACATACACGTCAGGTGGGTCGACGACAACCGTTGACTACCTGATGGTGCGTCGGCGAGATAGGGGGCACCTCCGGGACACAAAGGTGATCCCGGGGGAGGAGGCTGTTTCACAGCACCACTTGGTTGTCTGCGACATAAGGGTGAAAGGTGCGAGGAGAGCTCGGCGGGTGAAGTACCAACCGAGAATGAAGGTGTGGAGGTTGAAAGAGGTGACAGTAAGGGAGGCATTAAAAGAGAGGCTGAGTAGGGTAGAGGATGATGTGGTTGAGCTTGAAAGTGGTTGGATGTCAATGAAAGCTAGTCTGTTGGGAGCCGTTGGTGAGGTATGTGGAATGTGGATGGACAAAAGGACCACCGAGGCACTCGGAAACATGGTGCTGGGATGTTGAGGTTGGAAAGAGGATTGACGAGAAGAGGAAGAAGTTCAAAGAGTGGCAGAAGGCGAAGGGTACGGGAGCAGAAACAGCAGAGCATGAAAGTTATAAGGCAGCCAGGAAGGCTGCAAAGAAAGAGGTAGCAAAGGCGCAGGAGGCATGTAGGAAAATGTTCGGAGAACGCTTGGATTCGGAAGAGGGTCAGAAAGCAGTATTCAGGATTGCAAAGCAGATAGCGAAAGAGAGGTGTGATGTGATGGGGGTGAGTTGCTTGAAGGATGAAGTGGGACAAATCGTTGTCGACCCAGATGGAATTAAAGGAAGATGGAAAAGATATATGGAAATGCTGTTGAATACAGAGAATGAATGGGATGGCAACATAGAGAGTAACCCAGTTTTAGGACCGGCAGAGAAGATAACTGAGAAGGAAGTTGAGGAAGCGATAAAAGCAATGAAGAGTGGAAAAGTGGGAGGGCCGACGGGAGTTGTGGGAGATATGTTGAAGGCAGCAGGAAGTTGGGGTGTGAAGAGAATGACAGAGATCTGTAATTTGGTGGTGAAAGAAGGCCGCATTCCAGTGGATTGGGAACTGAGTACCCTCGTCCCTCTATACAAGGGGAAAGGTGACCCTCTGGAGTGTGGCTCGTACCGAGCGATAAAGTTATTGGAGCATGGAATGAAGGTATTGGAAAGGGTGTTGGAGAGGAGGATAAGGAAGAAAGTGAAGATCGACGAAATGCAGTTTGGATTTATGCCAGGAAGAGGAACGACAGATGCGCTTTTCATTGTGAGGCAGTTGCAGGAGAAGTACATGGATAAGAGGAAGAAGTTGTTTTTTGGGTTTGTTGATCTGGAGAAAGCATTCGATAGGGTTCCACGCAAAGTATTGACATGGGCATTGAGGAAGTTAGGAGTGGAGGAATGGTTGATCAGAGTAGTGATGGCAATGTACAAAAGAGCACGCACAGCTGTAAGGACGAAGGACGGGAACAGTGGTGAGTTTGAGGTGAAGGTGGGAGTGCATCAGGGGTCGGTACTAAGTCCACTACTATTTGTAGCTGTGATGGAGGTGCTGGCTCAGACCGTAAAGGAGGGTTTACCGTGGGAGTTGTTGTATGCAGATGATCTGGTGTTGATTGCGGAAAGTATGGATGGACTGAAGGAAAAGATGAACAAGTGGAAGGAATGTATGGAGACAAAAGGTCTGAAGGTGAATATCGGAAAGACAAAGGTGATGGCAAGTGGTAAAGCATGTGGTGAGGTGGAAAGAACTGGGAAGTGGCCGTGTGCTGTGTGTAGGAAGGGTGGCGGAGTGAACTCCATTCAATGTACAATGTGTGCTGAGTGGGTTCATCAAAAATGTAGTGGTCTGAGAGGGTCATTGACCAGTGTGGCAGCTACATTCAAATGTAAGGTGTGCACAGAGGGAGCTGCAGATGGAGCAAATGTTGAGTTGGATCTTGGAGACGGCGTGAAGCTGGAAGGTGTGAAAACATTTTGCTACCTCGGAGACATGCTGAATGGAGAAGGTGGATCAGACTCGGCACTGGTTGCTCGAGTGAGATTTGCATGGAAGAAGTTTCGGGAACTGAGTGGCGTGCTGATGAGGAGGAGAGTGTCGCTGAAGCTGAAGGGAAAGGTGTATGCTGCATGTGTGAGAAGTGTTATGATTTATGGGAGCGAGACATGGGTAATGAACGTAGAGCAGCAACGAAGGCTGGAAAGGGTGGAAATGCGAATGGTTCGATGGATGTGCGGAGTATCGTTGAGAGAGAGGAAGACAAATGATGAATTGCGAAAGATGATGGGAATATTGCCTGTGATTGATGCTGTGGAGAGGAACAGGTTGAGATGGTTTGGTCATGTATTGAGGAAGGATGAAAGTGACTGGTTGAGAAGAGTGATGGAAGTTAATGTAGAAGGAAGTAGAGGACGGGGAAGACCGAGAAAGACTTGGCTAAAGATGGTGGAAGAAGAAATGCGGGCAAGGGGGTTAACAAGGAGAGATGCAGAAAATAGGGCAAAATGGAGAAGATTGTAATGGGGACCGCAAGGCTAACCCCCGCTCTAGCAGGGAACATGGCCTTAAAATGCATGTTGTTGTTGTTGTTGTTGTAGTAGATCGACAACATCAGTTGCATTCAGGCAGTCAATCAACCCATCAATGCAACATCACTGACCTAACTCGCTGGATGATTTAATGTATTATCACAGTTACAACTCCCATCACACATTCCATTATATAACGAGCATTCTGAGTATTGCGCGGCAATACATGTCCCCTCCCGGCAGTCTCTCGTCCGGAAAACTGTTGGGGAAATTACCAAGGGTTATTTACCCACAGGTTCTGAATCGTTCCCAATTGCTAATTACCTCAGGACGGGCTCACCTGTGATTCGCACTCGGGACTTCGTTTTATACACCTTGCAGACAGGTCGGCAGAAGCACGAGAAAACAAGTTGTTGATAAAGAACATTTCGAGTCGCTAAATATCAGTAATTTATTATATTTTCTGGTTCACGCTCAATGATCGATGTGTATATATATGTTGCTCGACTTGGCTCCGCCCCTCCCGAAAGCACGCGCTGTGTCGCGCTTTTGATGTTCGCGCTTTTGATCAGCATCACGGCTGCGGTTTAAACATATTCCAACAATATCCAAACAGAACTATGCGACCAATGATGTCATAAATTAAATTATTCACTCACATTGAGTCGTCGAGCAGATTTATGAAGTTTCTGATTTTTCGGATAAGGATTTTGATTCAACCATTTATGACGAATACAACTTCGCTGATGATGTCATCCTTATTGCCCGATATACTCCATGGGGAGTTGATGACGTATGCAAAGTTTAAATTTTTTTCGTTCAGCGGTTTTGGAGAAAAAGATGTCCAAATGTTTTCCTTTAATCCAATATGGCTCACACGACGTGACCTATGTTGTCAGAGTTATCAATAAAATATTCTCCATGGGGAGTCCCTCATGTTTGGAGTTTTAAATCGATTGGACAAGCGGTTGCAGAGAAAAACATTCTTAAAGCGAAAATATACAGACACGGATACACGCACAGTGCACTCACGTACACGCGTTACAATATTGTCTCGCACCCTTTCCAGACGAGGCCAGTTATTTGGCTAAGCAGTGTTTTGATGTTTTTCGTTCAGTTTTATGCTTGTATACCTATTATTAACAATATAATTAATTGCGTATTATTTCGGACTATTACTCTTAATATGGATGATTTCTCACAGCCTATGGGGTGACCACGGCCAACGTACATTAGAGCTCGCACATGTCTGTGTCATTCACGCATCAGCCACTGGCACTGAGCTGCTTAAGAACCTTGTGTTACCAGGTAGGTGTCGAATGGTTTGGCCATATTATGGAAATTATGAATTGCTTCCTCCCAGCCTTTTGAGAAATCTAAACTTGAACATGTCAAATGTGGGAAGATCGATTTTGATGACCGTGTGTGACTGTGTTTAGGAGTCGGAGCTTTTACCATTGTTGATGACAAAACAGTCATTGGTGCAGACATAGGAAACAAGTAAGATCCACATCTTTGCTTCTGTTGTGTTTTATGATGTAGAACATATGTGCTAAATATCTGGTGATTGTTTTTTTGTTTTTTTTCTTCATTATCATGCGCCAAAATTGCTTGGTTGCTGTTGTTTGCGAGCATACCGTTACTCCTGTTTTTCATAAACATGTCTGTCAATCAAAACATCCCTTTCTTTATTTTCTTTTTTACATGCTCTAAGGCTTGTAGAAGAGCTGCGACATAAATTCCGCACCCATGCAGACAGATACATGAGATATCCCCAAACTTGATTTTTACAAAAAACACAGACGCTGACCCTGGGTGAAGTGACATCACTTCTCCAAGCCCTCTGGGTAACAACGACATCATCTTTTTGACATCGCTTTTCTCTTCACACTCGCACTGTATATTCGATGAAGTAAATCAAGAATTAGTGATTAGAATGAGCTCTTTACTTAAAAGTTTACAGCTATAGTAATTACCTCGTGCACACAAAGTGAAGAGGGGTAAAGCAATTGGTTCATGTCCCTCCATCCATCTTGCCATTTTATGATCGAGGAACAACTTATTTACATTTAATGTTGTATTTTGAACACGAATCGGAAGACAAATCTACCGTTGAATAGTACTTTGTCTCTGAATTTGTTCGAGCAGGAAATTTACTGTTTTTATGCACATCATAAAGGACACCAACAACAGGCACGAATAACTAATGTGATGTGTTAGATAAGGTGGTGTTGTGATAAACACTGCATAAAACGGCGGTAGAACCTGGAATTAATTTATTTATACGACTCTTACAATTTTTATTTCATTTTTAGCTCACCTAGAACAAGTTCAGGGGAGCTTATGCGATGACGTGTCGTCCGTCTGTCAGTCCATCCGTCCGTCCATCCATAAACACTTGCAACTTCTTCTCCAAAACCGCCGATGGGATTGTGACCAAACTTGGCACAAATGATATTTGTTATGTTGTGACTAAATGTATTCACGGCATTAAAAAAAAAATCGGAGTCTAAGGGCGTCTACCAAAGTGCATCCAGGTTTGACCCCTCAAAATTGAAATTGGCTTTTTCCTCAAACTACATGCACGATTTCGATGAAACCTGACCAAACGTTCATCACCCATGATGTACCAAAGTTTGATCATGACATTTTAAAAATTTTGGGGTCTAAGGTAGTCTACAGGGGGTGGGGAGGGGGGGGGGGGGAGGTTTCCCCCCAAAATCGTTTTTGTTTGTTTGTATGTTTAAAGTCTTATGATTACGTTGGTATGATTGTACATGCTGCCCTGTCTTCTAGCAACCATTGAAATTGGTTTAAAATGCCATGATATGGGTTAAAATACCTTTAGTTAGTGTAGTATATTGCTTTATTCTACCAGATGAGCACCCAGGGGTATTGCCCCTATGTTTATTGAATTTTATACTTGAACACTGTGGAAAACTAGATGGTATTCAAAGAATACTTACCCTACGCAGCCAACTTGGTGCCAATACATCTCTTCTGTTTTTGAAGGCTTGTTTTCTTTGGCACAAATTGCCTTCTAAATACTTCCAAGAATCTCCAGCTTTTGCAGTACTTGCACATGTTCTATAGGGTGGTGTACAGTATAAAGGGTGGTGTATCACACTGCTTCAATACCTCTAAATTTCTGGATTTTTATTCATTGATCCCTTAAAATCATTGTTGTATTTAAATTGAATCGTATACTTAAACACTACACGGGGTATCATCTTCTATGAACTCATTAGTTATTTCCACCACCAAAGGTGGACGTAGGTTATGTTTTCACCCCTGTCTATATGTTTGTCTTTGAGCAGGATATCTCAAAAAGTTATCGACTGATTCGGACGAAACTTGGTCGACAGGTTGAGTGAGTGACGAGGACAAATTTATTCAATTTTGGTGAAGATCTGGATCCGGATACTAGAATTTAAAAGTGATTCTTCACCATTGAGAGATGAGACCAAACATGATAATAAAAAAATATAAGCACAATATTTCAAAACGTTTTGACGAGTTATGACGAAACTAGGTGGATGAGTTGGTTAGTTGACAAGAACAAAAACAGCAAAAGCTCCTGGCATGACAAGGTGATTTTAGTCGGATCCGTCGACACAATATATTGAGACAGCACAGCACTTGTCATAAAATATGCTGAACGATTTTGAGGCATTTGTCTACAATGTAAACATTTTCATCTAAACTTTGGTAAAGGATAATGTACAAATCTAAGTTGAGTAAAAATAATGAAAGACTGCATGACATGCTGTTGATTCTGCCACCCCTCCCCCCTCCCCCACCGCCCTACACCCCACCCAGCTTTTTTCTCACAAGTGACAGCATTGGAAAGGTACATTTTGTTCAGCTCGATTTCTGCACCGTCATACTTTGCTCTTTGTGTTCTAATGCACCATATGTTTTCCTTATACATGTTGTGCTGATCTTGAACAATTGATATTGTACAGTCTTTCAAATATAATCCCCTGTTTACTTTATTATTATTTTTTCTCTCCAAAATCGAGTCTCATGGTAGAGCAGGAAGATAACCGCAGTGATGAAAGCCGCCGTGCAGGCAATAGGATAAGAGGTGGTTGCAACAAGCAAGGAGAGAATAGGGATAGAGATGCAGGATGATATAAAGATGTTGCTACACTGCTACTTTGATGCTCTGGAGGGAAGAGTGGGATTGAACAGTCTAAGAAAGGAAGTTCCATAAGTGCGTGAATAGGGGAACAAACGAGTGGAGTTTTTTACGGCGTAACACATAGGGCAAAGCCGTCTAGAACAGTGTTTGTCTGTCTGTATGTATGTATGTATGTATGTATGTCCCAGGGATGTATGTATGCATATATGTATGACATTGTCCCCTCAAATGTATACCAATCAGAGCTGAGGATCTGGTCACATGACAGGGTGATGTGATTACGTCTGATGTAATTACGGCGGTACGGCGGCTGACTCTCCACATGCCGCCATTTTGATTTATATGCCATTCATGCCAAACATATCGTCAAACCTGTCATATATCACAATCGCCATGCTCTACCTTTAAGTTTTTCAATTCAGTGTGAAACACAAAAAACCGATTGTTAAAATGACCATCAAATAGACTATAGAGAAAGCATCAGCGTTACGCCTCTTCCAACAAAACGGTACGTACCCAACCCTGTGGTGTATAATCTAGATTACAGTAGATCTTCCCTCAGTTCTGTAAGTAAAACTTGCTTCACAGATGTCTGGATTCCTCCAAATTTCTTTGTTTAATGTTATAAACAGCATTAGCGACTGTTTAAAAAGCTAAGCTTGTGTTTTGTGGTTTATAATATTTTACAAGCCCAGCTACGCCGCTATTATACTTTCGGTCTTGTTTTTGTATACATAGTCGAGGCTTGTGGAAGAGCCAGTACTGTCACACTGAATGGATCAGTACAAAACGAACAGTAGAGAGAGAGGGGGGGAAACACCAACAGCAGAGCAGAAGGCCAAGATAGAGGGAGGTGGACAAACAATGGGTGTGGGGAGGAATGGGGAGCAGGAGAGGATGCATGAGGTGGACAAGATTGATACAGAAGGAAACTCTCAGAAGGGAAAACTGGAAATTTGGGGGGAGGAGGGATTGGGGGGGGTGGGTTAATGAGAGAAGAAAATATCATAGTTTTGGATTGGGAATGATCTGAGAAGGTGGTGAACAGTTGTCTTCAAGACTTGGAGGGAAGAATCAAAATTGAAGAGGATGTGGAAGTTGTTTCCACACGTGGGAAAAAAGAGGAACGGATGAGTGGAGGTGAGCAATGATTCTGGATATAGGGAGTTTCACCAGTAAGAGAGTTGATGATGGACCGTGAGTGCCGTGGCAGAAACCTGGGGCGAGGGGGCAAATCACGGAAAGAGCAGAGGGTACAAGATCAGAAAAGAGGCTGTAGAAGACCGAGAGACCACTGTCCTGTCTGCGATGGTGAAGTAATAGACCATTAGACTTTGCTTCATTTGCGGGAGATTCCAATGATCTTGCAGGCCTTAGTTTCTACAATGTCAAGCTCAGCAAGATGTGAGCCTAGAGGGGAGAGCAGTACTCCTTCAAGCTGCGGATGAAGGCCTTATAGGTGGATAGGAGTTCAAATGTGCCAAGGAAGGACTTTGTACAATGGAGTATGCCGAGTCGGCTGCTGGCTTTAGAGGCGAACTTTGAAATGTAGCTTGCCCAAGAAGGATCATGGCTGATATTGAGACCCAGGAGTTCGACTGATTGAACATCCTCAAGAAGATTCTTAAGAAAGTAGATAGGAGGATTTGCCAGAAGGTCCTTTCAGAGAGAGAGAGAGAGAGAGAGAGAGAGAGAGAGAGAGAGAGAGAGAGAGAGAGAGAGAGAGGGAGAGAGATATAGATATAGATATAGATATAGATAGTGAGCGTGTGAGATTTGTCAGGAGTGAAAGACATATTGTAAGTGTTTGACCAGCTTGTGTTTTTTTTTTCAAGGTCTGAAGAGAGGGAAGAGGCTGCAGCCTGCCTGTCTGAAGAATGAGGAATGTCACAGCAGAGAGTGGAGTCATCAGCAAATAGAGGATTTTCCAGATAGTCAGAGAAATAATTTCTGAAGATCAGGAATAGGACTATTTCCAGAACACTGCCTTGCGGCACTCCAGCCTTGACAGGGAGAGGAGATGAAAGGATTCCGTTGAGTGCTGCAAGTTGACTACGGGAGTAGAGCAAGTCAATACGCCATTTGTGGAGTTGATCTTGGATGCCAACGGCAGAGTTGGAAGCCATGAGTTAACAGTTAACAACAGGGGGGTGGTTGGTTGGTGGACAAGGCACAGAGCAGAAAAACACCTCAGAAAAAGAACAGATAAACACTTGGTGGAAAAGAAGAACATGTGTAGGTTAACATTCAAAACACGTGAAATGCGTTCTTAAAATGATTTTTTTTTGAAGAAGAAGAATCATTTATATTTATTGTAGATTCAGTTTGGAGAAAAGAATGAGGGGTGGGAGGGGTTGGGGGGCGAGGGGATGTAGAACCAGAAGCAGAATTAAATTCACTAAAAATGATAAATGTTATGGAGTGAAAATAAAGCTTTTATTTTTTATTTTTTGAAGCGAGGAGAGGGAATAGGATAGTGTTGAGGAAATAGGAGCAATATCACCCAGGATAAAAGCAAATATAAGGAATTGACTAGGCATATTTGTGGAAAATCGAAAATTGTTTGCCAATTGAGTTACGATGTAACTCGTAGACAACACGGAAATGGCGGTCGACTCCCGGGTGTGACGTCACGGCTAAGTGTAAAGAAGAAGATTTCGACTTTTACTCGCACAATTACCCACTTTATAAATCGGAAAAAGACATAATATCTATTTTGTAGGGTATCAAAGGATCGATTAGCATTGAGGGGTCTGAGTGTTTAGGTTTCCCTTCAAGCATTAACTGAAAATTACTACCTGGCAACCAGTGACATTTTTCTTTTACCATCCGGAATATTTTGACGCTTTTTAGATTGTTGATGCATCAGCCCACAATGCGATTGGATTTGGAGGCTTCCAAACAATGCGTAATGCTCTATTGGAGACCTTTGACCTTGGAAAGGTTGCATGAAGTTAATTTGCTGTTGCACAGTTAACTCCTTTTCTTTTATCACCTTCGATACTTTTATAGAACCGGGCACGAGCAGCGCTGGAACTCATTAAAGAACTGAACGGTGATGTTTCTGGAAGCTGCGTAGAGAAGGTGAGGTTCTCCTTGGCCTTATGGGAGCTATTGGATTAATGAGCAATACTCAATCACCTCTATCCTCCCCTTGCCAGAGGATGACCGAGTATAGAACAGAAATGCATTCTGTTCAAATAATGAGGAGGTCACAAAATGGCACAAGTTGCACAACACAACCTGCAAATGTTCAGAGGTTCATAGTTTTGACCACAGAGTGGGACTACGCAGAACACATGATTGCAAAACCATGTATATCCTTTGGGGAAGGGGTGGTGTTTGGGTATGGATCATGAGGTGTGGTACAATTAGAACTTGTGGAAATGGGTTGGGGAAGGAGGAGGAGATGCAGTGGCAGTCAAAGTTTGTTCACTCCCACATGATCACCTTTGGGGAAAGGGAGGGCTGGAGAGGAGTCGCAACCGCAGTGATTAAGTCTGCCAGCTTCGTTTCTTCCAACAGAGACCATCAATCCATCATGTGTATTTCCTCATAGAACATGTACATGCAAACCAAATGACAAATCACAGATGCTCCACAAAATATTCTGTCATGACAGATACTTTCACAAATTGCAGCCATATTCTGCTTGGGATAAGTTTTTATTACTGTCGTCTCTGCCATGCCACTGTGCAGGTACAATTCTGACCTCCTGCCCAGCTTCAAAGCCTCGTAATATTGAAGCACAGTTGAGAGAAGCCAGTGGCACCATCTTTACGGTTATTTGTTTAATTGAACATCAGATTAACATTGCAGTGTTGTGTGGCAGAGTGTGGAGGAGCTTTTAGAGA
>NC_136271.1:116115010-116137510 GCF_964187855.1 Myxine glutinosa
TCTTGCTACCAATATAATTATGTTGTGGAATTTTCTTTTCCCAGGAGCACAGCCACATACCATGGTTGATCATCGTAGCTGAGTTCTTGCAAAGATGGCGAGTGCAGGTAAGTAGCATAATATACAGGCAAAGCATCATTACAAATCAAGAATACCTTTCAATCGGGAATATCTGTCGTTATAGCCACTGAGCGAGCTTCTTTACCTGGGGCAAAGTACCCTAGTTATATTTGGGGGCATGGGGGACACTTTAAATGGATCTCAAACAATGAAAGTTGTGTGAGCATTGAACCATAATTAATTGGAGTCAAAAGTGCAGAAATGTCCCTGAAAATACAATATCAGTCCAGGGTCGGACATTGTTTCATTGTTTCAGACAGGAAATCGGTAACCTTTTACGAGGGCCATCATGGTTTGGGAACAATATTTTATTATTTCATTGCCTGGTGCTCATGGAGGAGTTTTTGAATGCATGTTTTATAGAAAAGAACATTACGCTTTTCACACAAATAACAAGATAATTGAAAGGTTATGCGTTGATGAACATAAGGGTTTTGAAACTGGTGTCACAGCACGTCAATACAAGTGCTCAGAATGAAATACCAAACTAGCTGTTTTTTTTTTTGTTTTTTTTGTTTTGTTTTTTTTGTATACAAGATCGACGCTCGTGAAAGAGCGAACATTAATCACACAGAAAGACAAACCGACACATAAAACATATAACATCGGGAGCGGTAGACAAGATGGGGAGAGAGGGGGAAGGACACAAACACAACATTTGAGAGCAGGGACCGGGAGACATCGAGAGATCTGAGAGAGGGCGAGGGCTTTGGGGCGGGGCATGGGAAGGGGGGGGGGGGTGGGAGAGGTATAAAACATATGGACACTGCCAGGACTTCCAGGAAAGAAGTTGGAATTTCAAACAAGGTGGATCTGGGGTGAATTAGTGGGGGTAGAAAAGATCAAGGTTTTGGATGGGGGAAGATAAGAGATGGTGGTGAACAGCTAAAGCTTGAACCCCATTACAAGGCTCGGTCACAATGTAATCTATAACGCCCCCCCCTCCCCCGCCCCTCAAAACCCCTTTTTGTTGTGTTTTTTTTTTCCACCCTCCTTACCTGCAGCACAATGGAAAGCTGCCCTCATCTTACATGGAAAAAGATGCATTTCGCAATCTCATCAAAGAAGGTGTTAATATGTGTACTGTATGGGGGGCGGGAGGGGGATGTAGGCCCTATGTCACTGCACATTTCTTTTTCAATAGTGAAATGAAAACAAAGTCGTTTATTTTAACAGCAACAAGTGAATAATGCAGAGATTTTGTGGATGCAACAGTGTTATGTGTAAGGGGTCGTGGGGGATCCATGGTAAGAATAGTATATGGTCAGTGTGTCTGCATAGGTTAGATTACTCATGTAACAGTGAAATGTTGGATCAAGTTGTGTTGTAAACCGTGCACTGTGGAGACAGTGAGTGTTTACTTTAAAGCAGACAGAGTAAGATTGTACGTGTAAAAACAAGGTGAGGCCAGGTGGAGGACTTTGGCATTTTACAAAGGCATGGAAACAGCGTTACGAAATGTACTTTCAAAGTGCCACGGACAGGCATGGCGGTTCTACAGAGGGCTCACGAAGGATTGTAAGATGTGCGGCCTTGTGCGCTGTGCAGAGGTCCTGGATGAGCGTGGAATTTTTACAAAATAATTAAAAATGAAATATATAAATATCTAATTTACTTATGTAAATTAGATATTGAAGTATTCAGCTTATTTGACTTTTCTCTATACAACTGGATAAAACCTCGGCTACTTGTCGTGTCTGCTTGCACTTGATAGTGGACACCAAAAAATTCAAATCGTATGTTTTGCAAAAACCACACCTTTGGATGGGCACCCTTGACATTTTTGTCCCCCCGTCGCTCAGCGGAGCGAAAGGGGGACTATGGCTTTCCCCTCCGTCCGTGCGTGCGGGCGTGCATGCGGCGTGCGTGCGTGCGTAAGCGAAGGACCGCATTCGAATTTAGTGTGTGGGTGCAACCCACGTCAAAATCCAAGATGGCCGCCGCCTTGTATGTCTGATGCCATGTATGTCTGAACCTTGTTTTCTTGATTTCTTGTTTGAACCAAGCCTTCATCAACCTTTTCTCTTATTAGGACATTTATTGGTCTCTAAACTCATGTTTCATTCAGCACCATGAGCATTTATGAATGGTGAGCTCTCATTGGACAATGAAACGAGTTGTTGTTTTTTGTAGTGAGGAAGTGTTATTGTTTATGGTGATGACGATCGTGCTTGCAGGAATGTGGAGCGATGGTACAAGTGCATACCGTACAGAGGAAAACTTTGAAGAAGCTGCCCGACATGCAGCCTCGGCTATTCTGCTTACCCAGGTTTGTTATTTTGAGAATTCCTTTAAAAAGCAGATTTTTCTCACTGAAAAAAATATGTATCATTAAACCCAAAATGACGTAATTAATTGTTTACCAAAAGCTCTTGTCATTGTAACGGACTTGGTCTACTTCATGGACGACGTGAGACCGCTGGAAATTAACAAACTCCCAAAACGCCAACCGGAAGTGTTCTAAACACGTAACGACTCCACGATGTGGTGTGGATAAGATTAATGAATAAGCCGGCATGGAGGTTTTAGCATGCGCGTTCAATTTTGCAGAGAATTTGGTTATGCTGGTGGGCGAATCGGTGGCTCAAAATCCATGGCAAATCCACTTAAACAATTACAGGTTTGATCAATTATGAGGATGGCAGCACAGCAAGAAAACAATGAATAAAGATGATGTAGAAACCCACCAGCACCCTTAAAAGTAGACCGAAACAGTCTCCTCATCTAAACCTTAAACTAAACTTATCACAGGCAGACTTGTTCAAAGACACAAGACAACGAAACATTATACAGGATGGATGACATTCTAGTGGTCTTCTCTACTGTGGGAGTGGTCTTCTCTTTTGTGGGAGTGGCCTTCTCTTTTGCGGGATGTTGGGAGGTGCAACGTCGGTGTGTGAGTCAGGCTCTGCACTTGCGTGGGATGCTCTACTGCCATCTCTTATCCTTCAGGAGCTCCAGTTGCTGGCTGCCTCCTCTCGACTTGACTTTCAGTCCTGAGTGTGGCTGTTTGTGCTGACTGATGCTCTTCACTCCTTCCGATTCTCTTTGGATTTCTGAAACCTTCCTGACTCTTGAACTCTCCTCTTGATGGCAACCAATATCTGAGCGCAGGTGGTTTACGTATCCCCCCTCCCTGCCCCCCACCCGACCTGTTTTCCACTGGGGTGAGGCTTTCCTCCACCCCTACACCTCAAAGGGTCATGCACATGCTCCTGCAGAGACCAAGTCACTCGCGTGTTGCCGCCATGTCATCGGAACATGGGCAGTTTCCACTCATTGAATGGCCATGTTAATGCGGAACATGAGGGGGAGGTGAGAACTGACAATGGGAAAAGAGGGGAAACAGATGACATGGGGGCTGGGACAACAGGAGCTTCCTATACCCCCAATCTTCGTCATTGCTAACTGGGTTACAAAACACTTGTGCTAACATTCATGAAGAGATAACTAATTAATAAGGAACCCCTCATCAACCCTTGTCATTTTTGAACAATATATACCAGAAGTTTTTTATATGGTGTGCTATAATGATGGTTCATTTGAGATACCAGTGTGGAGCTGGTGTGGAGGGGTGGCTATGTCTTGTCAGGTGCCACGAGAAGTGGAAGAGCTGTTTTCTGATGATTGCTGTGAAAATCCAAATTCAAATGTAAGTGTTTTTTGTATTTTCTTGGATTACTTTGTTGGTTTGGAATTGTGTGGTTTTATACTCTTTGATCTTTCTATGCAGTACTGTTGTAGTATCTTGAGGTAAACGAATCATTACATTGGGGAACTAGAACGGCAATCGGGAGAATGCCTACCTTCTCCGCTTGGCTGAACAGTATGCGTTTTTGGATCACACTGATGGGCCGGATCTGGATCTGGACCAGAGCCAGAATCTAATTGGCTTGTTCTTGTCACTTAACCAACTCATCCACCAAGTTTTGTCATCACCCGTCCACAACTTTTTGAAATATCATACTACTTATCGTTTTTGGCCCCATCACTCAAAGATGAAGAATCACTTAATTTTTTTTTTACAAATTCGCACATCCGGATCCATATTGGGATCTTTACCATAATCCAATCAATTTGTCCTTGGCATACACCCAACCTATCGACCCAGTTTCGACTGAAACTGTCCATAACCTTTTGAGATATCCTGCTCACAGACAGACAAACAGGGGTGAAAACATAGCCACCATCACCTTTGGTGGCGGAGGTAATTTGCTCACCAAAGGAACGATTTTCTTCCAGGTAGAAGACTCCATGAACAAGCAGGAGCATATTACCAGCATTTATTTTCATTTTGGGCCTGCTACCAAAAGTAATGATTTAGAATGTTTGATAAAGCTTGCTTATGAGGAGACGTGTTGCAACATTCACATTAGTGATTACAAGGATGCTCACCTGATTATTAGTTTGAGGTGGTCCATCAATGAAATCCTCACTGTTTATGGTAAGTCATGTTTGGGCTCGTGCGGTTTGTTTTTTTACACGTTTAGTTCTATGTAAAAGTGAATTATTTATCAGATTAAGGAAAATAAATTCTTTTTCGCCTTTGAGCAATCTAACCTACCGATGTGCAGAACATGGGTGCAAGTGGTGACCCGGATTGAGCCTCTGTTGCTGGCCCCAGAGTGATAAATAAGACAAGATCGGTGTATTGTAAACTAGCAGAGGTACCCGGCTTTGCACGGAGTGGGAGGAGGAGGGGAGGGGGAAGAGGAGGGGAGGGGAACGGGGGGGAGGGGGGAGGGGAAGCGGGGAGGAGGAGGGAGGGGGAGAGAAGGGGGAGGGAATGGGGGGGAGGGGAAGGGGGGAGGGGGGAAGGGGGGAGGGGGAGGGGAAGGGGGGGAGGGAAGGGTGCGGGGGTGCCCCAGGGGAAGAAGGGCCCCTCCCCTCCCCCTCCCCCCCCCTCCCCTTCCCCTCCCCCCCTCCTCCCCCTTCCCCCTCCCCCTCCCCCTCCCCCTTCCCCTCCCCTCCCCCCTCCCATCCCCTTCCCCCTCGTTCCTCCTCCCCTTCTCTTCCCCCTCCCTCCTCCTCCCCCTTCACACCAGGGGGGTTGACTCAGCCTGTCATCCCACCGAGGTCGGAAGTCGGAACTCATTGTCGTCAAATAAATGTAGCCTGTATGTTTCACTCTTTGTCACATGCCGTTGGTCCCATGTCAATCGGATGAAGTTGAAAAATTAACGTTACGAAGGTTCTCTGGGACGTACTGATTCCGAATAATGAAGTTCAAAAATTAACGTTCCGAAATACGCTAATTACGCTAACAGAAGCGCTGGAGGGAGCACTGCGCTCCCTCCCTTAGATTCCCTCCCTCTTCTGCTAGCGCTAATTACGCGTAACACACTAATTTTAAAACCCGAAGTTTTTTTAATTTTAAGGTGTGCTGTAGTCAGAAGCGCTGCGCTCCCTCCCTTCGAATCCCTCTCTCTTCTGCCGCTTCTGCGCCGGCAATGCTTCTGCTACGCTAATTTTAAAACCCGAAATTTTTTAAATGTTTATGTCTCCGTGACATTCCTGGGACCATCCCGAGTCGAACAGTACTTTCCGCTCGCAAATCCGTCCACGGGTTCTCGAGATCTTAGAGATCGTAGATCGATCAGGATACAGACACAGAGGCCAACTCTACTTTATATATATAGAAGATAACAGAATACCAGGATGATGTGCCATTGGATGTCAAATACTGTGTTTTCTGTTGGTAGAATGCCTAACAATAGTGATCTTATCTTTTAATAGAGTACAGACTTCTGGATTTGCCTGCATGCTTTGAAGGGCTTTGTTGAGAATGAGGGCGGTGGTACTTTGCCAGTCCGTGGCTCCTTACCTGACATGATCGCAGACTCTGCGTCCTACCTTGCTCTACAAGCAGTGTAAGGACTCAGTTATTGTTTACCGATGGATTTGTTTTCCACAGTCTTACACCGTCTTCACTTTATTTTGTAATGTCCGTCTCTATTTTCTCCACTGGTATACTGCTCTACTTGCCAAGCCTGGTGTTGGCTTAGCGGTTAGGGTGCGGCTTGGATCCTAGGATCCTGGTTCGAATCCCGGTCGATCACTGAATTAACACCAGGGGGGTTGACTCAGCCTGTCATCCTTCCGAGGTCGGCTAATTGAGTACCAGCTCACTGGTAATTCCATGTGTGTCGCAAGAGGCCCACTAACAGGGTGGTGGCAGGAAGGGGCATCCGGCCATAAAACATTGCTTCAAAAAGGGGACAACGGTGCCCAAAAAAGGCCAACCCCTGCTCTGCGGGGAAAAATGGCCTCTAAAGGTAGTTCAGTGTCTTACCACCATCTTCACTTTATTTTGTAATGTCCGTCTCTTCTATTTTCTCCACTGGTATACTGCTCTACTTGCCAAGCATACCGGCATACTGTTCTGTTTCACCTGGCATACTGTCCTGCATCATCCGAGGCCACCTTCACATTTTGCTTTCTGATTTCCTGCACTAGTGCAGTCAATGCATTTCTATCAATAGAATCCTTTCATCCTCTCCAGTGGGGGTTGGAAATTCCCCAGTGTAGTATCTTGATCCAGTCTTGTTCCTCATATACACAAGTGACCTTTATGATGCTCTGGAAAACCTCTCTTCCTTTTTGTAGATGACGATATATTATGCTGTACAGTATTCCATCCCACTGGCAGGCAGGTAGCATCTGTGCCACTGTGCTGATCTGGAATTGTGACTATATGTTGGTCTGATTGATGGAACTCATCTTTCAATCCTAGCAAAGTGTCACTCTCACAGTGTCGTTCTGGATGGACTGATGCCACCTGAACCGATTGATTAGGCTGGAAAAGAATTAACTTTACCTTCTCTACCTTTCTTTTTGACAATAACATTGCCAAAGGAGTTGAGGGCAAAGGAGGAACAGGTTCAGTCTTTTGAACTTCTAGGCCTCACCATCAGCCATGACTACATATCGAAACTGGCTTTGGCAGTCATAGACTGTGCATCCTCTGTCATTCCAAATCATTTCTTGAAACAGAACAAATCACAGCCTGCGATGCCTTTGTCCATAGCTCGATGGAGTTCCACTCTCCCATATGGGCTGCACCCAGTATCAAATCTTTCTCTCTCCTGTCTTCTGTGGAATCTCAAGCTCTCAACATATTGGAATCTCAAAGGGCAAGACACAAGCACAAGGCCTGCTGTTCTCACATCACAGACAAGTTGGTGGCCTGTTCTGTTACTTACTGCCTCTAGTTTTCCTGCTTTAACTCTCTCAGCCTTCTGACACTCCACCCTTCCTGTTTGTGCATTCCCTTACTTGTTGCGTCCACTTGTTGCCCCACCGCCCGACTGCTATTCTGTTGCCCTTTGCCTCATCTGTACCTCTCTCTTCCATGAGCTTAGAATTTGTACACAACACAACATAACATTCGTTTTTCACCACGCCATTCACTTTCATTTTCGCACAGTTACCGAGACAAGGCACTGGAAGATGTTGCAGCTGTTGCGAAGAGGGTTGCTGAGTTGCTGCTTCAAATAGGCCGGGTAAGGTCAGGATTCGATGTGTTATCTGATTATGATTTATTTTCAAGTTGTTGATATCAAGGTGAGATGTGATTATAGTCATGAGCAGTATTCTTTAATGATAGATTTTTTTAAATGATAATTATGATGTCATAGATGGTGGTACAGGCGCCATCTTGGAAAAACCGAAAAACGTTGCACCTCTATATCTCCGAAACCGCTCCATGGAAAAAATGTAAACGTGGCTCATTGTAAAGAACTCCGCATGGGGAATAAGTGATGTTAATGTTGATGTCATTGGTACCTTAATTATCACATAATTCGACAGGGACAACGCTTGGTCCAATCAGTTGTCATCATCATCATGTCATCATGTCATCATCATGTCATCGGTCACATGATCTGGCCCTTCAAAAAAAAAAAAAAAAAACTTCATAAGCAGAAGAGTTGGCTCGCACCAAGTTGACTGCGCAGGGTAAGTATTCTATGAATACTATCTAGTTCAACTAATTAACATGGGCCGCCAACACAATAACCCCTCAAACCGTCCAACATCATCGTCTCCATCAACCAGTCTTTATCGTGACCAACATCAACATCACCATCGCATTATTGGATCAAGTTTATCATTATTATTATTAAAGGAAAGTTTCAAGATCTTCATAAGCCAATAAAGTAAATTTTATTTTATGTTCTTAGTACAGGAAAATGAGCCCGGTGTTGGCTTAACGGTTAAGGTGGTTGGCTTAAGATCTTAGGGTCTTGACTTTGAGCCACTGTTGTGCTGTTAAATAACACCAGGTGGTGTAACTCAGCTTATCATCCTTCCGAGGTCGGCAAAATGAGTACTAGCTTTCAGGAAAGAGGGGGCACTGCATCAGCGGCACAGCCACTATCCCAGCAATGATACAACCAGCAGCCACAGGCGGCATATGAGATCATAAAAAAAAGTTGAAGTCCTTAATCCTATTTTCCCCATAACCCTTAAGTTTGCGGATTTACGATTAGCACTTCCGGGGATTTTCAAAAACGTAACCGCCGTGAATGGCAATGTATATACTAGAACACTGCAGGGGTATCGTGCTCTATACTTGGCAGATGAGTTGGGTGGGTGACAAGAACAAATCGATCAGATTTTGGAGGTACGGATCCAGATCCGGTTTATCAGGGGGATACAAAACGTAAACTGTACAACTTCGTGGAGGTATGAGCTCTACTGAGTGCTGTTCTACTTTGATATGGTGTTAGGACTTGTTGATTTCTCTTTTTCTCCAACAGAAACTGACATAATATCCAGTATGATTTTAAAAAAAAAGTTGCTTGCACAATCATCCCGTCTCAATCCCGTGCTCTTCCTTGTTCACCCACAGACTGCGGATGCAATATCTGAACAAGCCATTCGCCTCTTTTGTGAGTTTTACAATTGCTAAATTGTTTAATTGTGAAAACGTCCAACAGTTTGTCCATTGATTCTCCGGGGGAGCTGGGAGTAGGGGGCGGGTAGAGGGGTTGCTCCACATTTCTATATGACCAATGAACGCTATACTCAGGAATGACCCAGACTTGCATCTTAAACTGTTCCTTATGCCATCTCCCCTCGTTCTCATCCTGTTTTTTTTCCTCGCAAAAGACGCACAAGCTTTCACAATTTTCTTACAACATGGCATTAATCATGGCTTGTGCTGTTGTATTCACTCTGTTTTAGGCAAAAATGCTGCTTTCCTGCGCCTTGTCCGATGCAGGTCTCTCGCTGTTGAGTATGACCCCAAAACTGCCAGTCGGGATTTCTTAGGTAACGCTATGAGCCGGAACGGATATGGGAAGCAGGTATAGCCAGATGTTACATAATGCATGATGATGGCAGACATGAGATAATCTTTCAGAACAGTCTTTTTTCTTAAATAAATGCATTTCTGTTATGTGTTTCCTCGCGTCAACTCCAAAAATACCCATGTCTTGCATAAGGAAATGTTATTACCTCCGCCACCGCAGGTGGATGGAAGTTATGTTTTCACCCCTGTCTGTTTTTCAGTCTCTGTCAGACAGACAGAGTACACATCACTGGGCAAATGGTCAAATTTACCGACACAGGCCACAAAGGTTGGAATGTGTTGTTTGTATTATTCAATTGTTGAATATAGTCATTCGCTGAATTCATTACCTTCGCCACCAAAGGTTGAACGGAGGTTATGTTTTCACCCCTGTCTGTCTGTCTGTTTGTTTGTGAACACAATATCTCAAAAACTTGTGGACGGATTGGGCCAAAATTTGGTGGAGGTTGTGTTTGTGACAAGGACAAAATTATTAGATTTTGGTGAAGATCCGGATCCGGATCCGGCTCGTAGATTTTTAAAAGTGATTCTTCACCATTGGGAGATAGGGCCAAAAACGATACATAGCAGGATATCTCAAAAAGTGGAGAGGTTGTGTGCGTGACGAGGATGAATCTATTCGATTATGACAAGTGACAAGGACGAATCGAATCCAGATTCCGCCTATCGGTGGAATACAAAACAAACTGTTCAGCCTGGCGGAGGTATGCCCTCTACCGAGTGCCGTTCTAGTTTTTATTGTTGTTACTTTTATGTGCGTGAAAGTTTTTATTGTTGCTGTTGTTTTTTTTGTTGTGCAGGTGTTGAGGACTCTTGTGTTTCTGAAGACCTTGGCCTTTATTTGATGCTGCGTTCAGTGGATCGCTTTTTTATACAGCATGGAAGATTTCCTGGTAGGTTTTGCCATGTGCAAATAAATGCTGGCTTTTCTTTGAAAGGAGCATTTTCTGGCACTTGTGTCAAATTCAGACGGAGTTCCTCCCGAAACTAAAATGGAGAACAGATAACATGTTGCATAGTATCTTTCGACTAGCCCACTTAAGAAGTTTGGACATAAAGCTTGATGAATGCATTTAAATTCATTTATTTGTGTGCACCACGTGGCTGCTGGTTTCATCATTGCTGTGATCATGGCTGCTGAGGAAGTGCTCCCTCGAGGTCAGGACAGGAATTTGTAAATTGTTCAAGGTGTGGGTGACAACTTATCTATTCTTCACAAAGACACCATGGGATATTTAAGGTCCACCAACAACCGGTTATAACAGACGAGCCCAGATTAACATTTTTCTGATGAACAGTACACACATTGATGTCTCGCCCTGCACATGAAGCACCGGGATGACAGTTTTAGCGAATGCGATATATATATATATATATATGTATATATATATATGTATATATATATATATATATATGTATATATAAATATATATATATATATATATATATATATATATATATGTATATATAAATATATATATATATATATATATATATGTATATATATATATATATATATATATATATATATGTATATATAAATATATATATATATATATATATGTATATATATATATATATATATATATATATATATATATATATATATATCTATATATATATATATATATATATATATATATATATATATATATATATATATATATATATATATATATATTGTTGCGGATATGGGATTTGGCCTCCATCCATATCCGCTTGTAAATATTCCCCTATTTCCCCAATACTTCCCAACTATCCCCAATCCCCCATTCCCTAGTCCCATTTTCTGTAAACAACACTCTGTAGCCCCGACCGTCCCCTATTTCCCCCATTAACTGTCGCACCCAGGTTCACCGCATCTCACGTAGACAACTATAGGACATCTTGCTAGTTATTCTTAGTCTATGTCAGTTAAGGACTCGTTTCCATTAATTCTGACTCCTCGTTGCACCAGAATGTGATTGTATGGCACCGTTAGAAAGTTTAGGACCTCCCAATACCTCCCCGCAGCTCTTCCTCATGGAACTACAACCACAACAACAACAACAGCGGCGGCGGCGCGGGGAGTGTGCGTCCTCACTCCGGCTTGGTTAGCCGCCATTGAACATGTGCTCCGATGGGGTTACCACGCAGGGGCTCACTGTCAGCTCCTCGTCAAGGGCGGAGCCCGGTAACCCCCCGCACCCAATAAGAAGCGGCGGACCGATTCCATCTGGGGCGGAGCTAACGAGCCGAGGGCGTGTCACCCCCCGCTGGACATGCGCAGGAAGAGGGAGGTGACGTAAGATGCGCCTCAGCTTGGAGAGAAAAGGACGCCACCTCCAGCGCGACGATACCTCCCCGCATCTCTGGACCGGACCGGGTCGATTCTGCCCCTGAGCCAAGGTGCACCTTGAGCTATCGACTGCCTGCCCTTCCTTGCCATCAATCCCTGTGTAAGTCAGTCTTGTCCCGTTTGTCTGTGGTCTGTCGGGGATAGATAAGACTGTGTCTAAGTGCCCATCTTTCTGTGCTTTACCTCTTACCGTGTAATCTACCCGTTTCTGCATCACCAATTATATCCTCCTCCGGAGGTCTTGAGAACTGTACCCCTTGTGTCGTTACATTAATCCCAGCCGTTGTGTCCTTTCCTTCATTGATTTAGCGTAGCGCGATTCGGCCAACGTTCGAGTGGAATCGGGCGGGATAGGGTTCTAATCGGGGAGTAACTGTGCGGACGCGGTAATACCAAACCGCTCGGTAAACTAACATCTAACACCGCGTCTGTAACAATATATATATATATATATATATATATATATATATATATATATTGTTACGGACCGTGGATAAGATGTTGTTTTGCCGAGCGGATGGCGCCGCGGCCGAACAGTTACCCCGACTAACCCGATTCCTGGACGTTGGCCAAAATCGCGCCACAGGTATTCAATTTGGAAACCTCTAAAGCGACCGAATGTAAAGAGGAAGAAGAAGACGTACAGAAGAATAACAGGATTTATTATTTACACACACTAAGCAAAAGGAGCAGTCAAGGTTATATACAGGGAAAATGGAAAAAGCAGGTGACACAGTGAAAATACTAGCTTAACTATACAAGCTTAATTAACCCTGGGACAAGACAAACAAAACAAACTCACGTACACAAGAAGGATGGAATGGCAGGAATGGATGCTGGAAGGAGGAATGGGAAGGTTCAGCTGGGGCAGATGGTTCGGGTTTGATCCCGCACGGGACGTCGGCTGGACCTCGACGGCCACCGATGCCACCGCTATCTGGCTCCCGCGGGGTAACGGGTTGAAGCTGCCTGGTGGAGTCAACGCTGCTGGTGGAGCCAAAGCTGCTTCTCTGGCTCATCTCAGGACGCGTCTGCCGTCTCTGGCGCAACTCTTTCTTGGACCCTTTTTGCACAACTCTGTCTTGGTACCTTTTGCGCAACTCTTGTCATTCACCTCTCTTTGGCGCAACTCTTGTAATAGACCTTTGGCGCAACTCTTATAATTGACTTCTCGTGCAACTCTTGTAATTGACCTCGAACCTTCTCTCTCGAACCTTCTCTCTTTCTCTCTCTGGCGCAACGGCGTCCGCGCGCGCTTATATAACGCCTCGGGCGATCAAGCCGCCGGCCTTCAGGACACGCCCATTGGTGAGCTCGCTTCGGCCCTGATTGGTGGGCACAGGCCCTCTGACTCCACCCTTGATGACGATGGGCGGGCACGCCCTTCTTCCCCGAGCTGACCATGCCGTAATGGCGGCAATTGCAGTTGGCAGTAGAAGTTTTGGGAATGGGAATGAAAGGGGATCTATCTATTTGAATTCGGTGCAATGGAGTATTAATTAATGGAAGACAAGGCCTTACCCTAATACACATAATAAGGAAATAACTGTCAACAAAGATATATGGTGTCCTGCATGTATGCTTTATGGAATTAACTACGGGAACGCCCTTTGACCTTTATACAACACTGGAGTAAGGAGGGCAATATGTTAACAACAATTTACACAATAACAACAAAAAAAAAACATTCTCATATCCACAACACTGCACCCTCCTCCTCTTAGGCACGTCCCGGGCCTCTTACCTTAACTTTTAGTGTGGCACGTAGGTGTAGTTCCCTCTACATTTAACCTGACCCTGAGTGCGACAGTTTTAAAACATAAATAAATATGTCCCGCTGCTCCATTGCACCCTACCTAACAGACTCACGCCCACAGCTAACCGAATTGCGGAATGGTCTTCAAACTATACATTGACGGTGGGGAGCATTATTTACAATGACGTTACTTTATTTACAATACTAACCCAGGACCTGTGATCGTTCTTTTGGGGGGGGGGAGACAGTCTGCCCTGCATCGATGCACCATGAAGCACCCCAAAAATACACCAAAGCACCCTCAAGCACCAATCGGTGCACAGTCATCACTGTTCAATAAAAAATAAACCGACAAACCCTGCTGGTGGTCTCTTGCTCTTCGGCTCCCTCTGCTGGCTATTGCTATCTTCCAGGTGTTGTCATCTTCTTTGCTGGCGGCCTATTTGCAATAATAAAATGCACCCGTGTCCATTTCTTTTATTTATGGCCCACAGGGGGCCGACTATGTATGGTTCACCTGTGGGGCATCGGTGCCCTGTGGCCAAGGTCCGCCAGCAAGATTTCGGGCCTTCATGGCCGGTTCCAGCAGAGGGGCCATGCCCCAACCCATGGGGTCCATAAGTGGTGCTCAGCCACAGACATGTGGTCCATAATGTGGTGCATCGATGCAGACAGCTGGTTCTGGGAGTTCCGGGCGCACAATGGCGGACTCACGCACGCTCCCCTCGGCGCCCAGTGGCGCACAGGTCCTCATGTGGGAGACAAAAGGGGGGAAAAGACAGATGAGCGAGGGGTAAGGTCACAAGGGTACACTTCAATACAGGCAATGCAAGGCGAAGTGGGTACGGAGAGCGAAGTGAGGAAGCTCGTCCCTACCGTATGTCACCCCCCCCCCCCCCCCTGTCACCTACTCTACCCTTGCCCTTACCCCATATTTACAAAAATCTACACCTTTACAAATTCGTCACTACTGTCACGTCTTCCCCATATTTCCCCTACACCAAATTCGTTCCCACAATCCCTCTAACCAAATTTGCCATCACCAATTCATCATCAATCCTCATAAGGAGGGAGAGATGGAACAACAAGCACAATGTCACACCCACGTCATGATGCGTCTCACAATCCAAACATCTGCATCAAAATAATAAAAAAACAACCATGGCATGGTGTGGAGGTACGTCATCCCAGGTGAGTGCATGTAGATGGTGCGAGGAGATTCTTAATCCTAACTACTTCCTAAATTACTTTAATACACTTTACACTACCCGGGGTCTTCCCTGCCAATCCATTGGCCAACTTACACTATGGGTTCTAAAAACCAATTCCCATTGACCAAACTGTGGTGCTACTCAATTTGGGGTCTCACTCCCCAGATTCATCTCCCTGTGCCCTTGCACAATTTCCTGGCTGGGTCGTGTAGCTCTCCCAGCAGGTCTACCCACCTGCACACCTCCACCACTGTAGTTGCCACCCGACCTTACCTAGCTCCTTGACCTAACCTATCTAATTGGGGAAGGCCCCTCCTGGCTCTGTCACCCCTTGGTGCCCTCTGGCACTGGGCTACCCGGGTCCGTCCTCCGGATCCTCGGGCCCCATCCACAACAACTCTACCGGCTCCCAGAGCCCACCTGCGGCCTCACCTGGCCGACATCCTCACAGTGGTGGAGTGCCCAAACCAACTACACACACTAACAGGCTACACGCCCAGCCATTTCCACAACACTAATGCACCCATTCAATCACCATTCTTCCACCACGCACCACAGATGCCAATATCCAACCACAATTTACCTGTACCTTCTACCTAACACTTACACTACCCTCCCCGGGTATTCGTGATGGGGTCCATCCTCCTTTCCCCCATCCACACCTTCGCACCATCCACTCCACTTCACAGTTTCCACCATACTCACTCCACGACCATCCATTCCAATACTCCATATACTCCAGACCATTTATTCCATACACCTGTTCTCCATTCACCTGTTGTTGCACACCTGTGCAATCACACCTGGTGCCACCTGCACCCTCCTTCCTTCCTGGACCATTTGGTCAGCACAATACACATCACTATCACTCACTCAAACACTGCTCCATACACCTGTTCAGTTGCACACCTGTGCAATCACACCTTTTAACCATACACACGGCATCATCTGAACTACCTGTTGCCCTGCTAACTTAGTTCTCCCCGTCTTCCCTTGAAACTAAGCACATACCACGTCATAATCATCCACACTAACCTACCTGCGTCCCCACTACAGGTATCATTGTCACTAACTAACCTTAACGTTACCTAAGGTCATCTTCTCTAGATCCCTACACAAGATATCCTAACCCTCCCGGGCTAGTTTTCACTGCCACAAACCCCATAACTAGTGCTCCTTTGCCCCCGCTGTGAGAGATGGCAGAGTTGCCATCCCACCACATCGGGTATCTCTCACTACCAATTTTGCACACCAAATTCCAGCCAATCAAAAATTTGCCAATCACTACCAATCATCTGCCAATCATCACTCTGCCAATCCTTTGCCAATCATCAAATTTTGTTTTTCTAATTTCGGGTCCAAAACACTATCCTCGTCACACGTCTACTCACTAGTGCCTCTCGGTGCGCAAATTTATTTCCAAAGCTCGGCTTCGCAAAGCCGAGCAATGAATGCGGGTTGCTTGGTGCCGGCGGCTGGATACGTCCGGCATTCGGTGCAGGGAAGGACGCTTACCCGGGCCGAGATCCCACGCACCATCTCGGCACAGAGCCGTCCAATGGCCCGATCTCGACCTGCCGGAACGCCTCAACCACAAAGGGTTGTCGTGACGACCCTTCCTACAGGGCCGCCCGCTCCGCGTAGTGGAGCACGGACGCGGCCGTTCAAAGCGCGGCCCGGCGTGGATCTCACACGGCGGTCCTTTCGAAACCGCCGCGGATTCCCGCGGCACGCAAAGCTGCCCGGTTCGCACCGAAGGCCCGATTCGGCTATACGTTGCTCTAACCGCTAACCCGGTTAGCGTCGATGCTCCATTCGCATGCTTACACCCCGCAGCCCGTTCCTTGCTCATACATCCAGCCGTCTCCATGCTCTTTGTCATTGCACCTTCCCTGGCACACCCAGGTACACTCATTCCGCTTACAGACTTTGTCACACACCTGACCACCGCACACCTTTGCACACACTCGTCGTTCGCACACCTCACCAACACACCTCTTCGCGCCCCCTCCTCGGTCACCTCCTCTGTGACAACCACAGGTGTGCTCTCACTTGCACAGCCAATCACGTGCCTCACTACCAATTCCAGTGTGCATTCCCATACGCGCTCTACCATTCCAGGTGTGCATCCTTCCATTCCAGGTGTACATCCTCTCTCACCTGCCACAACCAACAAAAGCTCCGTTTCACTCTCACAACTCTTACCACCACACTCGGTCGCGCATTCACCCTTACTCTTGACAGCGTACTCTGTACTCATGCACCCGTCCGTTACACACCTTTCTCGCGCACACTCTCCCTTTACACCCTCCATAGCACTCACCACAGGTGTGCATTCTCCCTTACTCTTGACAGCGCACTCACTCCTCGGCGCGCACTTTTTCCTCACACACCCCTCCGTTACACACCTTTCTCGCGCATCCTCTTGCGCACACTCTCTCGTTACTCCCTCCGTAACACTCACCACAGGTGTACACTCTCTCGTTACATCCTCTGTAACACTCCCCACTCCGCGCTTCCATGTGCCCCCTCGCACACGCGCTACGACCAACTCACTCTCGACAGCACACTCACTCCTCGGCGCGCACTTTTTCCTCACACACCCCAGAGTCGGACATTCTCGCACACCTCCTCCTTCGCACTCCGTACCTGTCGCACACTTCACCAACGGCCTCTCACGAACACCCGGATCCAAATCAACCCCCAAGCCGACTGAAGCTCCCCTCACATCATATACATTTCCATGTATATCGCCACTCACCTTGGCACCTCGTCTCCGCTCCTCCTTCGCCACCTGCAAACTCTTTATTTGGTTAGCGAGCACACCATCACGATTCGAGCACAGACCTTGTACCAATTCCATTACTTCCTCCTTTATCTCTTTCTCAGCTTCCCTCCGTCTCTTCTTAATTTCACTCACCCCCTCTTCCACCTCCTTTAACTTTTGCTTCACCTCTTTTATTTCCCGGCGCGTCTCCTCTATTTCGTCCTCTAACGCCACCTTGACCATTTCGATGTGCGTCGTCACCTCCCGGTCCTTTGTCTCCATTACTTCTGTCACCTCGTCCAACCTCATTGTCAGTCCCTCACGTACCATCTGACATTCCTTCTGTGTCGCTATTAATTCGTTCTTGATGTCTTTTTGTGTCGCTTTTAACCCCCCGATTATTGCAGTGTTCTTTTCCACTTGGTCCACGAGTTCCTTTTGTCCCACTGTCAGCTGCTCTATTTCCTGCGTCAGGTCTTTTATGCCCCCTTGTAACCTAGCCGTATTATTCCTCACCTCTTTCTCCATACGCTTCTCACCTCGCTTTACCTCCTCGCGTACCCCCGAGACCTCCTCGCGTACCCCCGAGACCTCCTCGCGTACCCCGGAGACCTCCTTGCTTACACCTCGTCTCCTTCGTCTCCTTCGTCTCCTTCGTCTCCTTCGTCTCCTTCGTCTCCTTCGCCTCCTTCCTCTCCTTCGCCTCCTTCGTCTCCTTCGCCTCCTTCGCCTCCTTCGTCTCCTTCGTCTCCTTCGTCTCCTTCGTCTCCTTCATCTCCTTCATCTCCTTCATCTCCTTCACCTCCATCTCCTCCATCTCCTCCATCTCTTTTGTGGATGCCGCCCTCATCTGTCCTAATTCATCCCTTTGGGCATCCAATTTGGTTGCTACCCCGATTTTCACCTCCTCTATCTACTCTCCCATTTGTTTTATTTCCCGGGCCGATTGCTCCCCTATTTCCCGCAATTTGTTTTCCATCTTGTTTTCTAACCCCTCTAACCCATTTTTCAACCCCTCTATCTGATTCTCCTGGGCAGCCATTCTATTTTCCACCCCCGTTAACCCACTTTTCACCCCCTCTATCTGATTCTCCTGGGCAGCCATTCTATTTTCCACCCCTGTTACCCAATTTTTCACCTCTTTTATCCCGTTGTCTAACCCCTCAAATTTAGCTTCTAGCCCCCCGATTTGATTTCCTAGTCGCTCCCCCATTCTGTTTTCCAATCCTACATTCCCCATATGGATGATTGCCTGTATTTGCGCCATGAGGCCCTGCATGTCAAAGCCCGCTGGTAGCACGGGCTCGGCTACCGCGCACTCGTACGAGGCGCCATTTTGCGCGCCTGATACCTCCTCAACCACCTCCTCATTGCTCTCCTCCTTTTCTTCCCTCTGATCCTGGGTTACCTCGAACCCCTCTTCTAGCTCACCCACCTGCATCCGATCGCCTTGACTAGCCATGGCGCGATTTCAAAGTTCGGGTTTTTCGAAAACAAAAACAAATTTCGGCAGCTCGTAATTTTGAGCGCGTTAAGCGCGCTTCGGGTCCAATCCCGCTCCCGACACCAATTGTTACGGACCGCGGATAAGATGTTGTTTTGCCGAGCGGATGGCGCCGCGGCCGAACAGTTACCCCGACTAACCCGATTCCTGGACGTTGGCCAAAATCGCGCCACAGGTATTCAATTTGGAAACCTCTAAAGCGACCGAATGTAAAGAGGAAGAAGAAGACGTACAGAAGAATAACAGGATTTATTATTTACACACACTAAGCAAAAGGAGCAGTCAAGGTTATATACAGGGAAAATGGAAAAGGCAGGTGACACAGTGAAAATACTAGCTTAACTATACAAGCTTAATTAACCCTGGGACAAGACAAACAAAACAAACTCACGTACACAAGAAGGATGGAATGGCAGGAATGGATGCTGGAAGGAGGAATGGGAAGGTTCAGCTGGGGCAGATGGTTCGGGTTTGATCCCGCACGGGACGTCGGCTGGACCTCGACGGCCACCGATGCCACCGCTATCTGGCTCCCGTGGGGTAACGGGTTGAAGCTGCCTGGTGGAGTCAACGCTGCTGGTGGAGCCAAAGCTGCTTCTCTGGCTCACCTCAGGACGCGTCTGCCGTCTCTGGCGCAACTCTTTCTTGGACCCTTTTTGCACAACTCTGTCTTGGTACCTTTTGTGCAACTCTTGTCATTCACCTCTCTTTGGCGCAACTCTTGTAATAGACCTTTGGCGCAACTCTTATAATTGACTTCTCGTGCAACTCTTGTAATTGACCTCGAACCTTCTCTCTCGAACCTTCTCTCTTTCTCTCTCTGGCGCAACGGCGTCCGCGCGCGCTTATATAACGCCTCGGGCGATCAAGCCGCCGGCCTTCAGGACACGCCCATCGGTGAGCTCGCTTCGGCCCTGATTGGTGGGCACAGGCCCTCTGACTCCACCCGTGATGACGATGGGCGGGCACACCCTTCTTCCCCGAGCTGACCACGCCGTAATGGCGGCAATTGCAGTTGGCAGTAGAAGTTTTGGGAATGGGAATGAAAGGGGATCTATCTATTTGAATTCGGTGCAATGGAGTATTAATTAATGGAAGACAAGGCCTTACCCTAATACACATAATAAGGAAATAACTGTCAACAAAGATATATGGTGTCCTGCATGTATGCTTTATGGAATTAACTACGGGAACGCCCTTTGACCTTTATACAACACTGGAGTAAGGAGGGCGATATGTTAACAACAATTTACACAATAACAACAACAAAAAAAAAACCATTCTCATATCCACAATATATATATATATATATATATATATATATATATATATATATATATATACATATATATATATATATATACACAGTGAAACCTTGACTTACGAGTGCACCAACTTACGAGTTTTCCGAGATACGAGCCGTCGCTCGGGCGGTTTATTGCTTTGAGATGAGAGCCGAGATCTGAGTTACGAGTTTACGCCACCCGCCACTAGGTGGCCCAACGAGCGTTCCGGTCACGTGGTTATCTTGCCGTGCAAGCATCTCTGCCGTATATCGCTGCTGCTTTGTTTTCGCATTTTGGTTATTTTGGAAAATTTCTTAGTTTTAACCATGGGTCCTAAGAAATTGAGTGCCAAGGGCAGTACTGAGAAGAAGAAGTGAATGATGTGCTTGGATATAAAACACGCAATCGTCGAAAAACATGAGCGAGGTGTGCGTGTTGTCGACTTGGCGAGGCAGTACGATCGTAGTACTTCTACGATATGTACGATTTTGAAGCAGAAGGAGTCGATAAAGGCTATAAAGCCAGCCAAGGGCGTTACGATTATTTCAAAGCTCCGGACCTCTGTCCATGAAGAGATGGAGAAGTTGTTGTTTGTGTGGTTGACGGAGAAGCAGCTCGCAGGAGATACCGTGACCAAGAGCATCATGTGTGAGAAGGCCCGAGACATTTACGGGGATTTGGTGCAGCAGACGGCGGGAACATCAACGGACGAGGCATCGGAAGAGTCATTCAAAGCCAGTCGGGGATGGTTTGATAATTTTAAGAAGAGGACCGGCATTCACTCCGTCGTCAGGCATGGTGAGGCAGCAAGCTCGGATGTGAAGGCAGCTGAAGATTTTATTAGAACTTTTGCCGAACTGATAGAAGCCGAAGGATACATCCCCCAGCAAATCTTCAACTGTGACGAGACAGGGCTCTTCTGGAAAAAGATGCCGAGGAGGACATGTATAACGGCAGAGGAGAAGAGCATGCCAGGCCACAACTTGTTCAGAGTGCCGGCGATAGCTCGCCTTCTCTTTGTGGAAGACACGGTCAGATTTTTTTCTTTTTTTTTTGTATACAAGATCGAGGCTCGTGAAAGAGCTAACATTAATCACACAAAAAGACAAACCGACACACAAAACACAAAAAACAAGGGGAGTGGCAGACAAGATGGGGAGAGAGGGGGAAGGACACAAACACAACATTTGAGAGCAGGGACATCGTGAGGACTTGGGGGGAGGTGGGAGAGGAATAAAACATATGAACACTGCAAGGACTCTGGGGTGAATTACCGGGGTAGAAAAGATCAAGGTTTTCGATGGGTCATTGATGAGGTCATTTCGATGAGGTCATTGATGAAGACCAGAAATAGCACAGGGCCCAGAACACTACCAGAACACTACCAGAACACTACACAGATCCTTAACATCCAACAACTCATGGGACGCAAACGGGGCGCCCAGTTTAGCGGCACACACATTGATGAATCACCCTGCCTGTGAAACACCGACATGACAGGTTATAGCTGGGTCGGGATTCAAACCCAGGCTGGACAGTTTAGAGTCAAGTGTGCGTACCTCCAGTCCAGGCCATCCTGCCAACTTGTATGCTGCATACAGGTGAAATATAAAGCGCGAGATATTTATATATACAGTATACTGTCTCTTTAAAAAAAAATTGGTGTGGTTTTTGGCGGCCTGGAACGGATTAATAGCATTTCAATTCATTTTAATGGGGAAATTTAATTTGAGAAACGAGCAAATTGAGTTATGAGCTCGGTCACAGAACGAATTAAACTCGTAAGTCAAGGTTTCACTGTATGTATGTATATATATATATATATATATATATATATATATATATATATATATATATATATATATATATATATATATATATATATTCAGATAAATTCAGATTATAAATTAGGGCGAAACCAGGTCGGTAACTGTGAGTTTTGCATGCACTTGTGACAGTATCTGAATTTATAATCCGTAATGACGCACTGCTAGATGGTTCCTCTGGAGCTTTGCAGGCAATGCGGACATGCATGGCGATGACGTCATGTTGTCCGCTCATTAGGTTGGAGAACCAGATTACAGATACCATTATTAGTAACTCCCAACCGCAACCAGGTCGACTCCATATGATGAGTGGATACCAGAGATAACGTTACCGTGTGGCAGGCGGTGCTTATCGCTCCCAGCAAGGTGCAGCAGCAGC
>NC_136271.1:116142510-116145010 GCF_964187855.1 Myxine glutinosa
ATACTTCTGATTGAAGGCCAGTCAGACAATGGACAGGAGGGTGCGCCCAAAATATCCCAAAGAATGTCAGGCAGACTCCAAATGCAGAACACCACAAACTGGACAAAATATTGTTGTTTTTACTCATTAAGAAACTGAATTGCCATCAGAGAGGTTGTGTTTTCCAATCCAGCAAATATATATATATATACATATATATATATATATATATATATATATATATATATATATATATTACTATATATATATATATATCAGAATATACTCTCAGTTCTCCTACCGGTGTCTACCCCAGTTTAGAATAGGTACACCGTATCCCTGCGTGTCGTAAGAGGCGACTAAAAGGGTTGGCTTCAGGAAGGGCATCCGGCCATAAAAACATTGCCTCAAAAAGAGAACCATGACAATTACAACTACATATGGGCAGGGTACAGCCCGAAGTACCCCGTGGGGTACCCCACTCCTCTCGTCAAAACTCAAGGTGGGGAACCCGATCGAAGGAAGGGTTGAAATCACTCCATTTATGACGACGAAACGTCTGATGCCCGACGTGGAGATCGGTTTCTGAGGTTTGGGACATGGAATGTAGGGACAATGACAGGGAGAACAGGAGAAATGGTGGAAGTATTGGTCAGAAGGAGAGTGGACATATGTTGTGTGCAGGAGACGAGATGGAAGGGAAGTGGTGTGAGAATGGTGAAGGTTAGGCAGGGACAGAAATACAAGTTTGTGTGGCAAGGGTGCCCGGAGGCGTGAATGGTGTTGGTGTCCTGTTTTCTGAGGAGTTTGTAGACAGTGTGGTGAGTGTGACTCGAGTGAGTGAAAGGTTGATGATGGTGAAAATTATGATTGGAAAGCTCTTGGTGAACGTCATCTCTGGATATGCTCCGCAGGTTGGTCGGAGCGATGAAGAGAAGGACAAGTTCTGGTGTGCGATAGAGAAGCTGATGGAAAACGTGAAAGATGAGGAAGTTGTTGTGGTAGGAGGAGACCTAAATGGACATGTGGGAAGGAGTATGGACGGTTTTGAGGAGTTCATGGGGTTATGGATATGATGTGAGAAATGGAGAAGGTGAAAGGATTTTGGAGTTTGCTGATGGAGCTGATTTGTTGATTGGTAATACTCAGTTCCACAAAGAGGATAATAAGCTTGTTACATACACGTCAGGTGGGTCGATGACAACCGTTGACTATCGGCTGGTGCTTAGGCGAGATAGGGGGCACCCTCGGGACACAAAGGTGATCCCGGGGGAGGAGGCTGTTTCACAGCACCACTCGGTTGTCTGCGACATAAGGGTGAAAGGTGCGAGGAGAGCTCGGCGGGTGAAGTACCAACCGAGAATGAAGGTGTGGAGGTTGAAAGAGGCTGACAGTGAGGGAGGCATTGAAAGAGAGGCTGAGTATGGTAGAGGATGATGTGGTTGAGCTTGAAAGTGGTTGGATGTCAATGAAAGATAGTCTGTTGGGAGCCGTTGGTGAGGTATGTGGATGGACAAAAGGACCACCAAGGCACTCGGAAACATGGTGGTTGGATGATGAAGTTGGAAAGAAGAATGATGAGAAGAGGAAGAAGTTCAAGGAGTGGCAGAAGGCGAAGGGTATGGGGGCAGAAAAAGCAGAGCATGAAAGTTATAAGGCAGCCAGGAAGGCTGCAAAGAAAGAGGTAGCAACGGCGCAGGAGGTATGTAGGAAAATGTTCGGAGAACGCTTGGATTCGGAAGAGTGTCAGAGAGCGGTATTCAGGATTGCAAAGCAGATAGCGAAAGGAAAGGTGTGATGTGATGCGGGTGAGTTGCTTGAAGGATGAAGTGGGACAAATCGTTGTGGACCCAGATGCAATTAAAGGAAGATGGAAGAGATATATGGAAATACTGTTGAGTGCGGAGAATAAATGGGATGGCAACAGAGAGTAACCCAGTTTTAGGACCGGCAGAGAAGATAACCGAGAAGGAAGTTGAGGAAGCGATAAAAGCAATGAAGAGTAGGAAAAGCGGGAGGCCGACGGGAGTTGTCGGAGATATGTTGAAGGCAGCGGGAAATTGGGGTGTGAAGAGAATGACAGAGATATCTGCAATGTGGTGGTGAAAGCAGGCCGCATTCCAGTGGATTGGGAACTGAGTACCCTCGTCCCTCTATACAAGGGGAAAGGTGACCCTCTGGACTGTGGCTCGTATCGAGCAATAAAGTTATTGGAGCATGGAATGAAGGTATTGGAAAGGGTGTTCGAGAGGAGGATAAGGAAGAAAGTGAAGATTGACGAAATGCAGTTTGGATTTATGCCAGAAAAGGAACGACAGACGCGCTTTTTATTGTGAGGCAGGTGCAGGAGAAGTACATGGAGAAGAGAAGAAGTTGTTTCTCGAGTTTGTTGATCTGGAGAAAGCATTCGATAGGGTGACACGTGAAGTAGTGACATGGGCATTGAGGAAGTTGGGAGTGGAGGAATGGTTGATCAGAGTAGTGATGGCAACGTACAAAAGAGCGCGCACAGCTGTAAGGA
>NC_136271.1:116150010-116175010 GCF_964187855.1 Myxine glutinosa
CCAGCTATAACCTGTCATGGGTGAATCACAGGCAGGGTGATTCATCAATGTGTGTACCGCTAAACTGGGCGCCCCGTTTGCGTCCCATTAGTTGTTGGATGTTAAGGATCTCACCGTGTTTTCCACAAAGAGAAGGCGAGCTATCGCCGGCACTCTGAACAAGTTGTGGCCTGGCATGCTCTTCTCCTCTGCCATTATATACGTCCTCCTCGGCATCTTTCTCCAGAAGAGCCCTGTCTCGTCACAGTTGAAGATTTGCTGGGGGATGTATCGTTCGGCTTCTATCAGTTCGGCAAAAGTTATAATAAAATCTTCAGCTGCCTTCACATCCGCCTCACCAAGTCGACAACACGCACACCTCGCTCATGTTTTTCGACGATTGCGTGTTTTATATCCAAGCACATCATCCTCTTCTTCTTCTCAGTTATAATAAAATCTTCAGCTGCCTTCACATCCGCCTCACCAAATCGACAACACGCACACCTCGCTCATGTTTTTCGACGATTGCGTGTTTTATATCCAAGCACATCATCCTCTTCTTCTTCTCAGTACCGTGTTTTCCACAAAGAGAAGGCGAGCTATCGCCGGCACTCTGAACAAGTTGTGGCCTGGCATGCTCTTCTCCTCTGCCGTTATATACGTCCTCCTCGGCATCTTTTTCCAGAAGAGCCCTGTCTCGTCACAGTTGAAGATTTGCTGGGGGATGTATCGTTCGGCTTCTATCAGTTCGGCAAAAGTTATAATAAAATCTTCAGCTGCCTTCACATCCGCCTCACCAAGTCGACAACACGCACACCTCGCTCATGTTTTTCGACGATTGCGTGTTTTATATCCAAGCACATCATCCTCTTCTTCTTCTCAGTTATAATAAAATCTTCAGCTGCCTTCACATCCGCCTCAACAAGTCGACAACACGCACACCTCGCTCATGTTTTTCGACGATTGCGTGTTTTATATCCAAGCACATCATCCTCTCTTCCCTTGGCACTCAATTTCTTAGGACCCATGGTTAAAACTAAGAAATTTTCCAAAATAACCAAAATGCGAAAACAAAGCAGCAGCAATATACGGCAGAGATACTTGCACGGCAAGATAACCACGTGACCGGAACCCACCTGGTGGCGGGTGGCGAAAGCTCGTAACTCAAATCTCGGCTCGCATCTCAAAGCAATAAACCGCCCGAGCGACGGCTCGTATCTCGGAAAACTCGTAAGTTGGTGCACTCGTAAGTCAAGGTTCCACTGTATATATATATATATATATATATATATATATATATATATTATACATATATGTTATGTATGTATGTATGTATGTATGTGTGTGTGTGTGTGTGTGTGTGTGTGTAGTTTTTGGCCCTATCTCTCAATTGTGAAGAATCACTTGAACATTGAAAAACTCTCGTGCCTGGATCCAGATTCAAATCTTCACCAAAACCGAATCAATTTGTCCTTGTCACACACCCAACCTGCCCACCAAGTTTCGTCCAAATCTGTCCATAACTTTTTGAGATATCCTGCTGACAGACAAATGGGTGAAAACATAACCTCCGTTCACCTTTGGTGGCAGAGGTAACTAATCATTGAGACTTCTGACTGAAAAGAACGGCTCTCCGAGTCAACTTCTGCTTCTTACCATTCGTCATTTTATCAAGCACAGCCAGTGATCAGTGATCACACATACTAAAATATGCAATTTGGTGTCTGTCTTGTCTGTCTGACGATTTTTGCCCACGATACATTCGGTCGTTACATACCCAATCTCAACCAAACTTAACAGGAGGACTACGGGTCACACAATGAAGGTTGTGGCGAATTAATTTGTCCCCTTCCTCAAGGGGGTTTTCCCCACCAAGGGTGATGCGTGTTGAGGTGTATATCCATGTTAAGATAGCTTTATCGTGGCGTTTTTCCAAGGGCTCCTTCTTATAACAAAACTAATGCTAATAGCATAATTTTGATGTCATTACAAAACAATATTAATACTAATAATATCCCACCTCACCACGGGGATTTTCCTCCCTGAACAAATGCCGTGTTAACGTGTATAAATATCTTGTTGTGCCATTTTTGTGGGAACACCTTTACCACAAGTAAAAAATTTTTATAAACCACAAACACGTACGATTACCTTTTTCAACAGTCGCTAATGCTGTTTAACACAAAACTGAAATAAATTTGGAGGAATCCAGACATCAGTTTATGCTTGTCAAGTCAACGAACGCACCTGATCCAAGATCTACTGTAGTCTATATACTACAAAAGGGTTAATAACACGACCCTTCCTGCCGCTAATGTGGAGATCTTCCAAGGAGATTTTTGTGGCGTTTTTCCAAAGCCACTTCTCATTATAAAAGTAATAACACTTATGATAATAGCATAATATTAATGACTAGCCGAAACCCGTGGAACATGCACGGAAGGGAGGATGTGGTGTATGGATAGAGTGTACCATTATGGATGGCATAGGGGATTTGCTTGTCCGAGTAAGAGTTAGGAAGAAAGATGAGAATGAAGAGTGCGTATATGAACAACGATCGCCGACACCGGCACAAATGCATGCTCAGGATTGTCCACTCAGTGGACGGCTTGCTTTCGCCTTCGCCTGTCCAATCAGCGGACGGCTTGCTTCGCCTTCGCCCAGCAGACGCCAATACGATGGCGTCTTAAGATGGCGTCGTATCGGCAGTTAATCGGATGCTTTTGGGCCCCAACGTCGGCTAATTCAGATTTTTCGAGTATGGCTGTACGTGATAAACAAAGAGCGCGGTTCGTAGATCGTAAATCCATTAGTGCCGTGGGCATCGGGTCACTGGGTGCGGCGTAAAAGGGATAACAAAGTCGAGTCCTTACGCTATTATTATATAGATATTACAAAACAATATCCCCACTCCTCAAGGGGTTTTATGACTTGTGATATTGACCCCCACCCCCGACAACTTCATGGAAGTAAATTTTATTATCGGGAATTTAGAATGGTGAGGCACGGTCTGATCTTTTCAATGACCCGATACAACATAAGAAACAGTAATAATCTATCTATAATTCCAGTAATCTCTGTGTGTCTGTGTGTCTGTGTGTTTGTCTGTGACCGCTGTTTCTCGACAACCACGGGTCCGATATACTTGAAACTTGCCAGGTATATTGCTGGGGACCCGAGGATGTGCCTTTTCAAGGTTTTAAATTAATCGGAGAAGTACTTACCGAGCTATGTCCAAAAAACGCTTCAACCAATCAGAGAGCAGCGAGCTATCACGTGTGCCGAACGTGGCGATCAGACTCTGCCTCGGACGGCACATTTGACAGCGTATTCATTTATTTCACGTTGGAAAACTATGTTGCCGTTAAACTATGTTTTAAAACGAATTCAAACTGCGATTAAATTAAAACGATTCATCGTAACTGCGATTTGCAAACTTCCGGACAGTGAAGACTTCACTTCCGGCAGCCAATCACAGAACGCTTTGTTGCGTAGGCGTGGCCGATGTGAGACGAGCGGAGCTGAGCGCGTTACGAGCTGACCGCCATTACGGTACGTAATTCGATTTCTTATGCGCATTATTTCTCCCAATTCAGTCAGAGCGAAGGGCGGAAGCGAAGAGCGTTGTTTTTTTTGTTTACGGGCGTACGGGCGGGGTAGAGCGTACGGGTAGCGTTTTTTTTTTTTTTTGGCAAGGAACGGGCACCCACGTACGGGCAATGCCCTAGTAATAATAATAAGGATAATAACATGACCCCCTGCTCCTCCCGTAGTGAGCGGGTGTACTCATAAAACAAAATATGCACTTATTTCACTGCTTTTTATCTCCAAATGATTGAGGTATGAAGAAACCAATAGAAATACCTAAATCTATTCAACATGAAGAGAACGTTTTATTGTGTCTCATCCCATGAATGCCTCACCCACTTCCTCTCATGACGCTCCGTTACGGACCCTCATATTATGTGCACTGAACATAGTCATATGATGCAATGTATTTGATTTAATTGCATTACAATAAGGCTGGAGACCACAAAACTGTTACAGACGTTTTTGAGGCAATGGTGAGAGAAAATAATTATTACTATGAGAGGTGCGGAGTGCTCGACAGTCTACAGAATGCTGCCCTCTAAGATGAAGTTCATCATCTCACTAAAAAGGAGACCAATAGGCACTAGACTTCCAAAAAAGTTGGATGTGCAAAAACTGGCATTGCCAGAGTGTTGTGAACAGCTTGGGGTTTGGCTCGAGGAGCAGCTGCCATCGACCTTTGTGATGTCATATTGGATGTGACCCATAATTATTGGTGACTTTTTATGACAAATTAAAACGTACAATGTTTCACTTCCTGGAGTAGATATGCCAGGTAGATTTAATGTTTCTTAACAGCATGTTCATAGAAGCTGTAACACTTATCAGTGCAGCACCAGGTTTTTGGGTAAATGTGCAAGCACCTCAACCTACACCTGCAAGCTCCTGCACTGCAACCCTACCAATAGCAGATTCATCCAATGAGGTTTTTGTTCCATCATGCATTCTTCCTTTTAATTTCCTTCCTGTTTTTGCTTCTGCTGCCCTGCCCTTCACCGTTTACCCATCCCGTAGTTGCCGCTGCGCTATGTCTGAACTGCATCCGGTTGCTGCATTTGTTGGGGGTAGGTTCACCTCAATTATTGCAGCTTTTACAGTTTTGTGGTGTGCACATTTATTGACATGACATTCAGAAGCCCAGCAATGCAATACAATTCCACATTATGGCGTGTACCACTCTGCTATATTTGCCATTCTATGCCAAAATGATCAACATCCTCATTATTTTGTCCTGCTAAGTGCATTTTTTTTCTCTCTCTTTCCGAAATTTTACCACCTCTTTCCCCAAACCTCCCCTCAACTCCCCACTCCAAAAACACTGTAATAGGTGCTGGAGCTCAGGAAGTGATCAAACTGCTGACAAAACAGTTTGTGCCGATTGACAACACAGTTTTGTACAATGCTGTGACTCAGAGTGCAGTAACTCTTCGCTTGTAAGCCTACATTTGTTTGTAAATGAATTAAACATCATTATGCTGTGTTACAAGCAAGGTAGTTTACAACTGTCCGTTTTCAAATGTACAAATGGGAAACAAGGTACAACAATTGCAACCTTGACTTGGTTGCACCTGAGCTTTATTGTAAAAGGGGGAGAAGATGCGCTTGTTTCAGCATTCGCCAAATTTGAAGGATCCCCTTTCATTAGTTTCCTTTCTAGCAAAAGCTGCAGATAAGGAAATAAAATCTGTTGGACAGAGACTCATTGAGGTTTCATTAGGTGTACTTGTTTTGGTGATGTGATGCTGAAATGTTACTTGCACTGGTTGTATGACCAAAAGATATAGGATTTTTGGGGGCTGTGAGAATTTCCGACTGATTTCCGACTGTGAGAATTTCCTTGTGTAACTGATTATTTATCAACAGATAGGGTCGAGTGAGGGAAAGGTCTCTGCCCAGTTTCAGCACATCATGTCCCAGTGGAACATGACAATGGAGTTTCACCAAAGATGATTGACTGTCACTTCCATAGGACTGTTTCAATAGTCTTAGCCAATCCCATGTTCAGCCAGATGAGCAAATCCACAGAAGGGGAGACACGGTACTCTAGTCATGCAGCTAACATCAAAGTAAAGTAGTAGTCAAGTATGTAAATAAAAGGTTTAGGGTTAGCAAGATTATAAGGAATCAGGGTTTGGTATGGGGAATAAAATGCAGTGGTGATGGAATGCCATATATGAAAGGCCTGGAAGGAAGAGTGCAAAAGGACAGATGTGAGAAAACAATTCCAAAAACAAGAAAAGTATGGGGCTAAAAGAATGGATGTGATCATTTATTTTGTACTCGGGGAGTCCAGTTTCTAAACACATGTGTTTGAAAATATGATAGGAGGACCGTGAGGCCACCATTCTTCTCTGCAGTAATGGAGTAAGTAGACCTTGATATTTGGCCTCATTGGGGAAGATGCTATTGATCCCAAGAGCCTTCAATTCAATCGCATCCAGAAGCGGCACGTTGATGAGTGGAGCCCGAGTCGATAGTGTAGAAGTGCACCGTATTAAACTCTATCGAGGTGATTGTTTTGTAAACTGTGAGAAGCAATGAGGAAGGATTAGGCATGGTGGAGAATGTCAAGGTGGCATCTGCCTCTGCATGCTAACTTGGCTGCGTGATTAAACAGATAGTTGAGACTGAGTACCTCAGAGTGCCTATCGCTGAGGTGCAAGGTGGCCCGATAAATGACTAATCGGGGGTTTTTTTCTAATTAATAATCGGTGTTTGTTCAGGTTACAGTATATACCACATCACATAAATATAATCTTGGGGAAAAACTATTCAGTGGATTTTCTAGGCCGAAGGCGCCAGAGGCATTATGTTTTTGGGTGGGCTGTCTGGTTGTAAACCTTTACGTGTGTGCGTGTGTATAAGATTTTCGTTACTGCGATAACATGTGAACCACAAAAGGGATTTTAACCAAACTTGGCACAAGAATGGACTGTGATACGAAGATGAACCGATTAAATTTAGGGTTCAGCAGGTCAAATGCCATGTGCCTGTTGAAATTCATTTTGCAGACCATAACTTAAGTTAGAACCATCTGACGTTTTCTCTCTTTTACTTAACTCTTTTCTCTCTCTTCCACGTGCTCTCTCAAGGGACCTTTAATTTTTCATGTGACCTTTAATTGAGATCAAATGTACCAGTGGGTTGACATCTAACATGGATGGAGGCATACCCATTGACGCATTTACATCTAATTATACTTTCTAGTTTTCTACAGCCTGGTGTTGGGCTAGCGGCTAGGGTGCCAGCTTAGGATCCGAGGATCCTGGGTTCAAATCCCGGTCGATCGCTGAATTAATGCCAGGGGGGTTGACTCAGCCTGTCATCCTTCCGAGGTCGGCTAATTGAGTACCAGGTCACTGGTAATTCCCTGCTTGTCGTAAAAGGCGACAAAAAGGGTTGGCGGCAGGAAGGGCATCCGGCCGTAAAACATTGCTTCAAAAGGGGAACCAAAAAACAACAACAACCATGGTCCCCGAAAAAGGCCAACTCCTGCTTTGCGGGGAAAAATGGCCTCTAAAGGTGGGTTTTTTTTTTTTTTTTAATACTTTCTAGTTTATAACAAACTAGCAATGGTACCCGCCCAATGGGCAGGGCTTAAATTGGGAAGCCCAAATGAAAAAGCAAAATATCAGAAATTTAAGGCTTTTTTATTTTAAACGATTCATATAAACATCCGTTGAATCATATCACATACAAGTCATCAAAATCTAAACTACATAGCGCCCATTTTGAAAAAAGATTGAATTCTGCAAAATGGAAGCGGCCGCTACACGTCTTTCTCAGTCTTTCTCAGTCGCCCGTTTATGTGTGAAGAGTGCGCACCGAATCTGTAACACGGAAGCGGCCGCTACATCTGTTTCTCAGTCGCTTTGCACACGCTGCCGTGTTACTTCGGAGCCGCACGTTTATACAGGAAGAGTTCGTCAGGAGTCGATCTAATCTCTCCTGGTACGTAGAATTTCAACAAAAGCCACATCACTGTTCATATTGGTAAATATTATTCCATCGTATTTGGGAAAATTGGAAAAACAATATAGCCTATTTTACTCCCAGGGGTCCCAGGAATACTCACCCAAAATATCGTTGCAATCGGTTCAGCCGTTTTTGCGGTACCTTCGAACGGACAGACGGACATTTGGTGAATCATAGTAATGTTGGGGCTTCATATGTGATTTCTCCCGGCCATGGCTTCAATCGTGACACCAACATCGGGTTATTTAGATTTTAGTAAACCATGAAGATTGATGGTTAAAGCTGTAGCATAAATTAACCTGGGAGTGCACCCATGGCAATGATAGGCCAAATAGCCAAATTTCTTTGTTTGAGGTTGGTCTACAAGATCATGCGATGAATAATGACACTCAGTGACGACTGTGGGCCCTTGTTTGTTAATTTCCATTCAGCATACAACAACAACAACAACAACAGGCATTTTAAGGCCATTTTCCCTGCAAGAGCGGGGGTTAGCCTTGCGGTCCCCATGACAATGTTCTCCATTTTGCCCTATTTTCTGCATCTCCCCTTGTTAACCCCCTTGCCCGCATTTCTTCTTCGACCATCTTTAGCCAAGTCTTTCTCGGTCTTCCCCGTCCTCTACTTCCTTCTACATTCATTTCCATCACTCTTCTCAACCAGTCACTTTCATCCTTCCTCAACACATGAACAAACCATCTCAACCTGTTCCTCTTCACAGCATCCATCACAGGCTCTATTCCCATCATCTTTCGCAATTCATCATTTGTCTTCCTCTCTCTCAATGATACTCCACACATCCACCGAACCATTCGCATTTCCACCCTTTCCAGCCTTCGTTGTTGCTCTACGTTCATTACCCATGTCTCGCTCCCATAAATCATAACACTTCTCACACATGCAGCATACACCTTTCCCTTCAACTTCAATGACACTCCCCTCCTCGTCAGCATGCCACTCAGTTCCCGAAACTTCTTCCATGCACATCTCACTCGAGCAACCGTTGCCGAGTCTGATCCACCTTCTCCATTCAGCATGTCTCCTAGGTAACAAAATGTTTTCACACCTTCCAGCTTCACGCCGTCTCCAAGATCCAACTCAACATTTCCTCCATCTGCAGCTCCCTCTGTGCACACCTTACACTTGAATGTAGCTGCCACACTGGTTAATGACCCTCTCAAACCACTGCATTTTTGATGAACCCACTCAGCGCACATTGGACATTGAATGGAATTCACTCCGACACCCTTCCTGCACACAGCACACGGCCACTTCCCAGTTCTTTCCACCTCACCACATGCTTTACCACTTGCCATCACCTTCGTTTTTTCCGATATTCACCTTCAGACCTTTTGTCTCCATACATTCCTTCCACTTGTTCATCTTGTCCTTCAGTCCATCCATACTTTCTGCAATCAACACCAGATCATCTGCATACAACAACTCCCACGGTAAACCCTCCTTTACGTTCTGAGCCAGCACCTCCATGACAGCTACAAATAGTTGTGGACTTAGTACCGACCCCTGATGCACTCCCACCTTCACCTCAAACTCCCCACTGTTCCCATCCTTCGTCCTTAAGCTGTGCATGCTCTTTTGTACATTGCCATCACTACTCTGATCAACCATTCCTCCACTCCTAACTTCCTCAATGCCCATGTCACGATAGACGTGGAACCCTATCGAATGCTTTCTCCAGATCAACAAACCCAAGAAACAACTTCTTCCTCTTCTCCATATACTTCTCCTGCAACTGCCTCACAATAAAAAGCACGTCTGTCGTTCCTCTTCCTGGCATAAATCCAAACTGCATTTCGTCAATCTTCACTTTCTTCCTTATCCTCCTCTCCAACACCCTTTCCAATACCTTCATTCCATGCTCCAATAACTTTATCGCTCGATACGAGCCACACTCCAGAGGGTCACCTTTCCCCTTGTATAGAGGGACGAGGGTACTCAGTTCCCAAACCACTGGAATGCGGCCTTCTTTCACCACCAGATTGCAGATCTCGTTCATTCTCTTCACATCCCAATTTCCCACTACCTTCAACATATCTCCCACAACTCCCGTTGGTCCTCCCGCTTTTCTACTCTTCATTGCTTTTATCGCTTCCTCAACTTCCTTCTCGGTTATCTTCTCCGCCGGTCCTAAAACTGGGTTACTCTCCATGTTGCCATCCCATTCATTCTCTGCATTCAGCATATGGAATATAAATACTTAAATGCAATTCGTTCAATCCCCGACAAAGAATTCACCTTCGAATGTGACATGGAAGGGCCAGGACAAAAGCCAAGCTCCCTCTCTCCACTGAAGGGACACTCAATCTGCCAGAGCGGCGTTATTTATTTTAATCCCCTTCCGGTTTCACTGGAGGGGACTAAAGGTATGCTCTCCGTCTGTCTGTTCGTCCCACCTGTGGTTTCCCAGACTTTCTTTTCCCTATACCTTTAACATATTCAACTGAAACGTGGTACATGGTTTTATTATGAAATGTTACAGAACAAGTTTTAGTTTTGGGGTATTTCGCAAATTTTTCACGGAGTTATGCCCTTTTTGGACTTAGAAAATATCACATACCGTATTTTCTGGTGTATTAACCGTGCTTTTTTTTGGCAAAAGAAGTTGAAAGTTGTGGGTGCGGTTAATACACAGATATCGGAATCGATTTCAGTTATATTCCAATGATCATGCATATATCAGTAGATCTATATTCTACATATCGGGAACGTTTAGAGCTTTCATAATTATGTTAAACTATGTAAGTAGAAGTGATTTCAGTTGCATGTTTTTGGCTGTTGAGTCATGCACGGTAACCCCGACATGTCATCTCGTTCCTGTCAATTCTGATTGATTGACAAGCAGGAGAGAGAGGAATGATTCATGGGAATACTCACATCAAAATAATTATTGGCAATAGCTAGTGTCTTAATTATGGAGCAGCCACCTCAAATATTATAAGCTTGCGTGCACACTTCCATCCATCCAACAGGCTGATGGTCAACAGGTGGTCACGTGACCCTCAAGAAGGGCCACTTTGCGCTTCGCGAGTTCTTCGTTCTCGACCTTACGTGGGTAGCTTACATCACCAGATTACCTCCAGCAGACCGTCTTGGCTTTTTGAATAGAACGGCTTTTCCTGTTGTTACAGTATAAAAGCCACTTTATTTTAAACTCATTGGGCCGATTAATTTATCAATACGATCGGGAAACATCATCGTTCTACCTTCTTCGAAGCAAGAGCAAGTCCACCGATCCTCCACGTATCATCTCTTCTACCTATCAAGATATCAAGGCATTCATTCACCTCGGCGTTCAAACTCTCCGTCTGCCAGTCTGCAGAAGAGTTTGGGAACCAGGAAGCTGGGAGGCACTTCGGCAAGGACGAGTCCTTCATCCGCACTGGAGAACAAGCAAGGCAACGATAGAGAAGATGCCAAGGAAGAAGAAGACACTGAGGAGAAAGTCAGCGAAGTGGCCTCAGCTCGAGGAGCGTCTTGTCGCTCGGACCCAGGAGAAGAGAGCAGAGGGTTACACCATCTCAACACTTGCTCTCAGGCTGAAGGCGAGGAGCTTAGCTAAGGAGGATGATATTGGGGACTTCACGGCCAGCCCTTCGTGGGCCTACATGCTCATAGCACACCATGATCTGTTGGTTCAACGCCGCACACACATCTCCCACCACCTACATGACGACACAGCTGATAAGACCACAAGCTTCCAGTCCTACATCATCAAGCTTCGCTGGGAGCATGAATTTTTCCTTTGTGAGGGTGAAATACAGGGGTGCGGTCAATTCGCGGTCGATACACGGTCACGGTCAATACACTGTCATGGTCACTATGCGGTCGCGGTCACTATGCGGTCGCGGTCACGGTCACTACGTGGTCGCGGTCACGTCGCGGTCACGTCACTACGCGGTCACGGTCATTATGCGGTCGCAGTCACTATGCGGTCACGGTCACTACGTGGTCGTGGTCACTACGCGGTCACGTCACTACGCAGTCGCGGCCAATACGCGGTCGCGGTCAATTGTTACGGATTCGTAACTTCCGTTATTGTGGTTTTCACCCACTTGACGTAGTTCTGATGTTAGGTACTATTATTATCTTCAAAAGGTTTATTATTCAGGAACGATTATCTAAAGTTAAAAAGGCTAACTTTAAATGATACAGGAAACCGACCCGGAAGGGATGAAGAGGAAGAAGCGGCACGAGCAAAGTCTGAGAAGAAGGCGTGACGTCAGCGCTCCGTAACGAGCAAGGTCTACCGACACTCCGACAGTGGCGAGGGAATTTTGAGTTCCTTGAAGGGACATCCGGCGACAGGAATTATCGCTGGAGGGGAAAATCTGCGTAGTCAGATTCGGGCGCTGAGATTTTGACGAATCCGCGCCTGGTCGCATCGGCTCAAGTAAGGGCCATCGGCCATTGTGAACCCCGCGCTTCAGACACCTACATAGGTTTTGCCTCATGTCATCTTCACCCCAACATCCTACCGTTTGTCGGGGATGTGTGTGTGCGACCGCTTTGTCTCCAATTACGTTGCGGTTCGCTGAGTGAGCAGTGAAGGTGCTCCTCTGAAGGGCGCCGTTGTACAGTTTCGGTGGGGCGATCCCCATTGTCAGCTGTACGCGCTTCGGATATCAACTGGAGAGCGAGATTCGGGCTTCGACCGGATTTCATTCTATCGACCGCTGGAGTGAATCATATTCGCCTTGGGAAAAGTTATAGAGACATTGAGGAGTGTCCTTTCACTCACGGGCCACGCAGTGAGTTACCTGACTTTATATAAGATATATATATATATATAGAGTGCACTCTTACCGTTATTCCTGTGTGTGATTTCTAAAAGAATTTTGTTCATTTTTAATCATTGGTGTGGTTTCACTATTGATTTTCAACACAGGGTAATATATTGTTACAGATCGCGGTTTAAGATGTTAGTTACCGAGCGGTTTGGTATTGCCGCGACCTAACAGGATCCCCGACTCACCCGATTCCACCCAAACGTTGGCCGGGTCGCACCACAGCTAGTCAATAGGGAAAAGACAAAGGCGACGAATGCAAAGAGGAAAAAGAAGGCAAGAAAGGTTTGGAAATACGACTGAATTTATTGGCTATTTACACACAAGCAAAAAGAAAGCAATCAAGGTTTATTTACAACACATAAGACGCAGGTGACACAGTGCAAATACTAGCTTATAGTTATACAGACTTAACTTATTCCCAGGACAGAACAAACAAAAGACACTGACTCACGCGGGGAATGACAGGAGGTGGTCCGTTCAGCTGGCAAAGGCAGCCGGTTCGGCTCGTTCAGCCGTCGAGGTTCCGTTCCGACCTCGCGTCGTGGTTTAAAGCGAACACGACAACCGCTGGAACCAACGTGGTTGCGTCGACGCCACGACCCTCTCGCTCTCTCAGTAATGATGGGATTTCCTCTCAGGCAAGGCACGATCTCTCGCGTCAGGCAACCCTCTTGTGCTGTGCACTCATCACCCTGTTGGTCTCAAGCCTTCTCTCTTCCCATCTCCTCATGCGCTCTTGCTCTGATGACCCAGCTCTTTGTGACCCTCCTTGTCTCAGCTCAAAGTGCATCTCCCTTTGGACACGCCCTGCCTTGGGTTATATAGGCCCCCGCCCCTCAACCTTTGCGAACCTCCCCGATCGCTCTTCCTCCGCCCTCTCTAGCCAAACCCCTGGCTCATGGTTGGTCGAGTGGGGCTGGCTCACTCCTCCCCTCTATAACGAGGTGGAGACACGCCTTTCTTCCCCAACCCTGCCTCGTGGCCAATGGCGGTTATTGGAGGGGAGGTAATATGGGCAATCGAGGCTCGGCAATGACGAGAGGGGATGTAATATGAAATGGAGATTTTTGGGGATGGGAAGGAAAGGGGATCAATTCTCTTTCACTGGTGCAATGGAGTATTTCAATTAATGGAAGACACAGCCTTACGCTAATACACATAATAAGGATATAACTGTCAAAAAAGATATATCGTGTCCTGCATGTATGTTTTATGGACTAACTACGGGAACGCCCTTTGACCTTTATACAACCACAAACGGAGGGAGGAGGGGTGATATTTTACAACAACCTTTTACAACAACATTTTACCACAACAATAAAATAAATAAAAAACCATTCTCATATCCACAACAATATCTTTCTGCCGGGGCTCCTCTCGTAGTTCGGAGGTGACCGAGACCAGGAGATTGTAGAGGACTCCGTAACACAATACACTGCCACGGTCAATACACGGCCGCGGTCAATACACTGCCGCGGTCACATCACTACGCGGTCGCGGTCACGTCACTACGTGGTCAGTACGCGGCCGCGGTCACTATGCGGTCGCGGCCAATACGCGGTCATTACGCGATCACGGTCAATACCCGGTCACGGTCACTACGCGGTCGCGGCCAATACGCAGGCGCGGTCACTACGCGGTCGCGGCCAATACGCGGTCGCGGCCAATACGCGGGCGCGGTCACTACGCGGGCGCGGTCACTGCGCGGTCGCGGTCAATACACAGTCACGGTCACTTCGCGGTCACTACGCGGTCGCGGCCAATACGCGGGCGCGGTCGCGGCCAATACACAGCCGCGATCAGTACACTGCCGCGGTCAATACGCGGCTGCGGTCACTATGCGGTCACGGTCACTACGCGGTCGCGGTCACGGTCACTACGCGGTCGCGGTCACTACGCAGTCGCGGTCACTACACGATCGCTGTTGCTACACAGTCGCGGTTACTACACGGTCAATACCCAGTCACGGTCACTACGCGGTCGCGGCCAATAGGCAGGCGCGGTCACTACGCGGTCGTGGCCAATACGCGGGCGCGGTCACTATGCGGTCACGGCCAATACGCGGGCGCGGTCACTACGCGGTCGCGGTCAATACACGGCCACGACGCGGGCACGGTCACTACGCGGTCGTGGCCAATACGCGGGCGCGGTCACTGCGCGGTCGCGGCCAATATGCAGTCGCGGTCACTACACAGTCACGGCCACGACGCAGTCGCGGCCAATAGGCAGGCGCGGTCACGGCCAATACACTACGCAATCACTACACGGTCGCGGCCAATACACTGCCGCGGTCAATACGCGGACGCACTCGCTACGCGGTCGCGGTCACTACACGATCGCTGTTGCTACACGGTCGCGGTTGCTACACGGTCAGTACGCGGTCGTGGTCATTACGCGGTCAATACGCGATCGTGGTCAATACCCGGTCACTACGCGGTCGCGGCCAATACGCGGGCGCGGTCACTACGCGGTCGTGGCCAATACGCGGGCGCGGTCACTACGCGGTCGCGGCCAATATGCGGGCGCGGTCACTACGCGGTCGCGGCCAATACGCGGGTGCGGTCACTGCGCGGTCGCGGCCAATACACTACGCGTTCGCGGCCAATACGCGGTCACGGTCAATACGCAGTCGCGGTCAATTTGTGGTCAATACGTGGTCGCGGTCAATTTGCGGTCAGTACGTGGTCACGGTCGCTACGCGGTCGCAGTCAATGCACGGTCGCGGTCAGTCCACTATCGCTGTCGCTACACGGTCGTGGTCAATACACGGTCGTGATCAATACACGATTGCTGTCGCGACACGGTTACTACGCGGTCGCGGTCAATACACGATCGCTGTCGCTACACGGTCGCGGTTACTACGCGGTCACGGTCAATACATGATCGCTGTCGCTACACGGTCACAGTCAATACACGGTCGTGGTCAGTACATGGTAGCTGTCAATGTGTGGTTAATACGCAGTCGCGGTTAATACGTGTTTAATATGCGGTCACTCACTACGCGGTCGCGGTCACTACGCGGTCGCGGTCACTACACGGTCACGGTCAATACACTGCCGCAGCCAATACACTGCCGCGGTCAATACGCGGCTGCGGTAGCGGTCACTATGCGGTCACTTCACTACTCAGTTGCGGTCACGTCACTATGCGTTCACGGTCACGTCGCGGTCACTTCGCGGTCACTACACGATCGCTATTTCTACATGGTCGCGGTTACTACACGGTCAGTACGCGGTCGCGGTCACTACACGGTCAATACCCAGTCACTGTCACTACGCGGTCGCGCCAATAGGCGGGCGCGGTCACTACGCGGTCGTGGCCAATATGCGGGCGCGGTCACTCCGCGGTCGTGGCCAATACGCGGGCGCGGTCACTACGCGGTCGCGGCCAATACGCGGGTGCGGTCAATTTGCGGTCAGTACGCGGTCACGGTCGCGATGCGATCGCGGTCAATGCACGGTCGCAGTCAGTCCACGATCGCTGTCGCTACACGGTCGCGGTCAATACGTGGTCGTGATCAATACACGATTGCTGTCACTACACGGTTACTACGCGGTCACGTTCAATACACGGTCGTGGTCAATACACGGTCGCTGTCGCTACACGGTCACGGTTACTACGCGGTCAATACACGATCGCTGTCGCTACACGGTCACGGTCAATACACGGTCATGGTCAGTACACCGTAGCTGTCAATGTGTGGTTAATACGCAGTCGCGGTTAATACGTGTTTAATATGCGGTCGCGGTCACGGTCGCGGTCACTATGCGGTCATGGTCACTACGCGGTCGTGGTCACTACGTGGTCGCGGTCACTAAGTGGTCACGGTCACTACGCGGTCGTGGTCAATACACTGCCGCGGTCAATACGCGGCTGAGGTCGCGGTCACTACACGGTCACGTCACTACGCAGTTGCGTTCACTACACGATCGCTGTCACTACACGGTCGCAGTTACTACACAGTCGCGGTCAGTACGCGGTCGCGGTCACTACGTGGTCGCGGCCAATACGCGATCGCGGTCAATACCCGGTCACGGTCACTACGCGGTCGCGGTCACTACGCGGTCACGGCCAATACGCGGTCAATACGCGATCGCGGTCAATACACGGTCGCGGCCAATACGCGGGCACGGTCACTACGCGGTCGCGGCCAATACGCGGGCGCGGTCACTACGCGGTCATGGCCAATACGCAGGCGCAGTCACGGCCAATACGCGGGCACGGTCACTACGCGGTCACGGCCAATACGCGGGCTCGGTCACTACGCGGTCACGGCCAATACGCGGGCTATGTCACTACGCGGTCACGGCCAATACGTGGGCTCGGTCACTGCGCGGTCGCGGCCAATACGCGGTCGCGGTCACTATGCGATCGCGGTCAATACCCGGTCACGGTCACTACGCGGTCGCGGCCAATATGCGGGCGCGGCCAATACGCGGGCGCGGTCGCGGCCAATACGCGGTCGCGGCCAATACGTGGGCGCGGTCACTATGCGGTCGTGGCCAATACACTACACGGTCGCGGCCAATACGCGGTCGCGGGCACTATGCGGTCGCGGCCAATACGCGGTCACGGTCAATACGCGGTCACGGTCAATTTGTGGTCAATACGCGGTCGCGATCAATTTGCGGTCAGTACGTGGTCACGGTCGCTATGCGGTCGCGGTCAATACACAATCGCTGTCGCTACACGGTCGCAGTTACTACGCGGTCGCGGTCAATACACGGTCGTGGTCAGTACACAATCGCTGTCGCTACACGGTCAATACACGGTCGTGGTCAGTACACGGTAGCTGCAATGTGTGGTTAATACGCAGTCGCGGTTAATACGTGTTTAATACGCGGTCGCGGTTACTCTGTGGTCGCGGTCAATACGTGTTTAATACGCGGTCGCAGTCAATGCACCAGCAAATACAGTATTATACATGGGTCAGTTTTCCAGACTTTCCCCTTACCCTTTAACATATTCAACTGAAACTTGGTACCTGGCTTTATTATGATGAGTTACAAAAACTGCAATTTATTCTGTAGCTTTGCATTCCTAAAACAATTTGTCCAACTGTATGTGTCTCACAATTGCTTCGTGCTTGGAACAAGAACATTAATTGGGATCAGCAGCAGAGGACATGTATTGGAAAGCAATTGTCCGTCTTGTTTTAACATCGAATTTTTTTTTGACGTTGACCTAGTGTGTGTTAAAATAATGTGGCAGAGCAAATATTGGGGCAATTTCCCCTGGAGTATGTAATTGCATAATAAATAGTCCTGAGTGGGCTGTTGGTCATCTCTTGATGTTGAAAGTTACAGGCTGAGCTTTGGGGCAACCCCCTTGAGAGCCCCCCTGATCCGCAATTGAAAAATCTAAGACCGAGGGATCCTGCGGACCATCGTGTAGAAGGGCTGTATCGGGTTTCAGGGCAATCGGTTGGTAAATAAGGGATGAGTATGGATCCGAAGTTTGAGGGGGAGCCCCCATGACCTGAAATCGAAAATTCGAAGCCGAACGATTGTGCGGGCTTCTGTCTTGTATTCATGTGTCAAGTTTCAGACCGATAAGCTGGGTGATGAGGCAGGACTAGCAAACAGAGCAAAAGTTAACAGACAACCGGACTGATGGATATCCAGACATCACGATCCATTTTATGAGTTCATCTTTTCGAGATGAGATGACCTAGACATCAAAGGAAAAGCTTCACACGTGTGTGCGTCTCAGAGATAATACAAATGTAACATGTGAATACATGACGACCAGCAAGAAAGCTTGGAGCATGTGATCATGTGCATAGTTTGCTTCATGTACATGTACATACTTTATTATGGACACAACAACTAGGCTGGTCTAACAGTTTGAGGCCGTCTTCTGATGGTTAAGGTAGGCCTCGGGCTCCCCGTCATTTTGTTTCAACACAAGCATTGAACTCAAAATGTATAAATTCAAGTCAAGAATGGTTTGTTCAACCGAGGGACAATATGATGAATTTGAGGATGGCGGTTTTCCAGCAATAGGTAGTTATTTAGTATTTTAACGACAATATCAGCATGTTTAAAGAACAAGCTCACAATCATTTTAAAGTGTAAAAAAGAATAACCTTAGAGAAGCCATGTCAGAAATTCACAGTGCAAAAACACCCACATCCTCACATTGACGAGAACGATGATTCTTCTTCTTTTTTGTTTTGTTTTTGAAACACTATGCTGTTTAATACTTATAAGAGTTTTCTGCTTAAGTCTTGAAACACTTGGGAATGAATGAGTTAACATTTATAATGAATGAAATGCCAACTTCAAAAACAAAGGCATGGTAAGTTTGTCTTGAGTTAATACCACACACCAGACGAGCAGAGATCTCCGCAAGGCGTTACCATTAGGCCGCCGCGGTCTCAAAAGGGGCACAAAAAGGGAACTTTAACCAACTTCTTTCCTGGACGTCCTTGCAGTGTCCATGTGGTTTTTACTTCTCCCCCCAAGCCCTCTCCCTCCCACTGATCTCCCGATGTCCCTGCTCTCAAATGTTGTGCTTGTGTGCTTGCCGCTCTCTCCCCAATTGTCTACCGCTCCCCTTATTGTGATATTTGTCGGTTTGACTTTTTGTCCCCCGTCGCACCGCGGAGCGAAAGGGGGACTATGTTTTTCCCCTCCGTGCGTGCACGCGCGTAAGCTAAGGACCGAATTCTAATTTGATGTGTGGGTGCAACCCACGTCAAAATCCAAGATGGCCGCCGCCATGTATGTCTGAACCTTGTGAGCTGAATATCTTGAAAAATAAACGAACTACTAACTTCTAATCTGGTGTGTGGGTGTATCTAGGCATAAGGGAGAACGCTATTGAAAATTGGGTCGCCACGTCAAAATCTAAGATGGCCGCCACCATATATATGTCTGAACCTTGTGAGCAAAATATCTTGAAAAATAAACGAACTACTAACTTCTTATCTGGTGTGTGGGTGTATCTAGGCATAAGGGAGAACGCTATTGAAAATTGGGTAGCCACGTCAAAATCCAAGATGGCCGCCTTGCATCTTCCACTTTGTCAACTCGCATTACTTCACCGACGGGGGACGTAGGCGTAACGCTTGTTGTGTGATTAATGTTAGCTCTTTCACGAGCCTCGATCTTGTATACAAAAAAAAGAAGAAAAAAAACTGTGCAATGCTCACAGAATTTCACAAGTTCACATTGACACTACGCGGACAGCACTTTCTTAACGGCTTCATCGGCAGGACAAGACTGTCAATTTGAAATCTGGGCAATAAAACTATGACTTGAAGCCAAAGGACACTGACTGGAAAAATGCTGAAACTGCCAAAAAAAAAAAGAAGCTTTACTGGCAAAGATAGAAAGAAGAAAAGTAGAAATACAAGTTAGAAAAAGATGCTTTCTGATAGCTGCTACTCCGTAGAATGGCTGCTCGTATCGAAGTGAGCTCTGGCTGGTGCTCAGTGCCTGACAAACCCAGCCCAAACCTCATGTTCGCATCCGTTGCATCACGAGTCGAGTCATTGGAGAACTGTCACCGAAGCAAATGACTGTCGTCCCAGCCTCAGAGCAATTGGTGGTCAGGCCTCCAATTCTGGAATGCTTCCTTAAGTGGCCGTGTTATGCTGCAGGCCGGAGGTAAGATGAGGGGCGAGGTTTCTCTGGCGGAAATAGCTCACGACTTGTTCAGGCAGTTCAGCCAGGAGGCTCTTGGCAAGCTCTGCCTTGGGTGCCTTGTGGAAAGCGAACAAGTGGGCAGATCAAAACCAAACAGTTAAAGTACAACAATAATGACTTACATGTTCCCCTGCCTTGTAAGATCACACAGTCATCTCTTTGAACGAGGAATTAGTTCTCGTGAAATTATGTTTAGTGGTTGTATGTGCAACATCATCTACAGCAACTGATAAATAAATAACGCCACATCCTCTGGATTTATGGACATGGAGAAACACCTCAATATTCTTGCCATTGTTTGCTGGAACAAAAACATTGGTGTGAGTGCCCTAAGACCCTTAGGGCACTGAATGATCTAATGAATGATCGTTTTAAGGCCATTTTCCCCGCTAGAGCGGGGCTTAGCCTTGCGGGCCCCATGACAATCATGGTTCCCTGTTTGAGGCAATTTTTTTATGGCCGGATGCCCTTCCTGACGCCAACCCTTAGTCGCCTCTTACGATGCGCAGGGATACGGTGTACCTATTCTAAATCGGGGTACACACCATGATCATTCATCCCAGCAAGCTGGTACTCAATTTGTCGACCTCAGAAGCATGAACAGGCTGAGTCAATCCCCCTGGCGTTAATTCAGCGATCGACCGGGATTCGAACCCAGGATCCTTGGTAATCCCAAGCCGGCACCCTAACCGCTAAGCCAACACCAAGCCAACTAAGGAGATGGTTCAAATTTAATTTGTAGTTTATAACCTGGAAAGAAGTTAGAAATTCTCGAAATTAATCACTTGCAGCAGAGTCTGTGTAACTTTACCCTCCCAAGAAAAACTTAGGTTGGACTGTGGCTGCTTCTTCTTCTTCTTCTTCTTTCGAAAGCAGCACAAGGCTGCGAGTAGCATCATTTTCTGTGAGCGTGGCTGTGCTGCTGATGCAACGCCCCCTGGAGGTTAGGACAGGAATTTGTAATTGGGCTGGAATGCTGACGATATCCCATACCATATGTGTTTGTCCATTGTCTACTATTGTCCTTCTAATTCATGTAGACATATGATAAATACGGTGCTGTACTTGTGCTTTTGTCCTGTGGGTGATTTACATACAAGATCCTCCATGAGCCATACATAACTGTAAAAATAATGAATCGTCCCAAGTGGGACAGACGCTCATCTCCCGATAAGGAGGGTCTTCTGGGTCTTTAAAGGTATTAGAGGTCTTAAAGGGTCTTTGGTGGGTCTTGATGTTATAAAGGGTCTTTGGGTTCCAAAGAGTCTAAGCCTAAGAGGTGCTAAGGGTCTTCAGAGATTTTAGGGTTCTAAAGGGTCTTGGGATTCTAATGGGTCAAAGGGGTTTTGAAGAGTATTGGGGTTCTAAAGGGTCTTGGGGTTTTAAAGGGTTTTGGGGTTCGAAAGGGTATTATGGTTGTAAAGGGTCTAAATCACTCTAAGGCGTCTTTAGATTTTCAGAGTCTTAGGGGTTTTAGGGTTCCATGGGATGTTAGGGGTCTTCAAGTTGAAATACCCTCACCTCTGGCAAGGGTAATTAGGAAGTTAAGATTAAACGAGGAAACATCTTTGACATGATGGAAACAACCCCTGATATCTGATTGACTTACAAACATAAATTACATTTTGAGCATTATCCCATCATCTGGATGGAAAAATTTTAAAAGGCTCCATTAATTTTTGCCAAATTTTTTCAAAACGATCCGTTCAACTGCCTCGTCGGATTAGAGGGAAAATGTTAATGGACCAGTGACTGATGGAAAGAAGGACGGACTGACTGAAGGACATCATTATGGCTTTAACAACTCCTCTCGACTCTGTCAGGTGAAAAATAATGTAATATTTATGAGAGTGCATTAGAATCTAATGATTCTAAAACCCACCAACTTGAAATACAATTATCTAAATCTGTCTACATGCAACAATAGTGTTTGTAGATGTAATGGAGGAGGATCGTGATTCCGGGAAATTCTCCATCGAGCTAATCCATTTCTCAGCCACTCTCATCTCCAGTGTGCGAAGCCTTCATCCGCAACACTATGGAGTGTCGGTGTCCCATGTGGGTTTACTCTGCCATGCGCCCCAAGGGGGGGCAGTAAAATACAAGGCACTGAGACTAATTGGCATTACTCCACAGGAGGCTGATGGGCAAGGCATCCGATACATTGATGTATCGCCCTGTCTGTGAAACACCGGGATGACAGTTTTTATAGCTGAGCCGGGATTCAAACCCAGGATAGACAACTTCGTGGCGAGTGGTAGCTCTCGGCAATTTGTCCCTCACAAGTCCAACCAGGCCGCACACTTTCAGCAAGCAACCCAAATCCCATCGGTATTACTCTCCCCAAATCAAGGTTAACTGCTCATCTCCAATCTGTTGTCCTACTCTTCTCTCGATTGTGGAATCATCTCCCTCGGTGTCCTCTCATGTTATTCTCTCCAGTCCTTCAAAATGGTGAACCATTGTCATGTTTTGTGTTTTTATATAAAGTCAAGTCGAGGCTCGTGGAGGAGCAAGAACAGAGAACGGATTAGGATGCAACAGAACATTATCCCCTATTCCTATTGTATTCCAACTGACTCTTCTATCCTGTCCTGCCCAGTGAAATTTTTTCCATGTTTACATTTTGTCAGCTTTTGCGTTTACGGTTTTTTACGTAAATTTTCATTTACGGACGCTTTCCAGGAGTTCTGGGATTTTTCCCTGTGTACCAGATTCAATATCCGGCGACACGCCCAATTTCATTTTTCTATGACAACAGTAATGTACCGAACATTAATATCAGTCAGCCAGTGGTTAGAAACAGATATATATATATATATATATATATATATATATATATATATATATATATATATATATATATATATATATATATATATATATATATATATATATATATATATACACAGACTTGGCATTTAATATGGAATATTTTTTTTGTGGGGGTGAACTTACTTTTCAAGATGACTTAGAACCAAAAGTTCATTGGAATTATGTTGAAATTATTCGAGATTTTGTTAATGTGACCTTTAAAAGAAACAAAAACCACATTTGACATTTCGAAGCAAATAAATTGATCCTTGAAAGTGATGTAAACTGATATCGAACTCAATTCACGGACAGTACTGTGTTAAAGTTCTGTACGTTTTCCAGAAGAGCTCTTTATTTTGCACATTAGCCAAAAAAAAATTCAACAAAAACAAAAGCTAAATTATGACTGGGATTACGGACAGTAAAATTACAGTTCAGTACTTCGTGTAACCCCCACGAGCATTCAGGAGAGCATGTACACGTCGAGGCATGCTGTTCACGAGATTTGCCAAGGTTTGGACAGGAATCGCTTGCCATGCAGTGACAATAGTCTGCTACAATTCACGCACAGAGGTAGGCTGCTGGTCCAAGTTGTCCTGACGCGTTAATTCTGCCCACAAGTTCTCTATCGGATTCATGTCCGGGGACATGGCAGGCCACGCCATATGCTCTACACCACGGTCAACAAGAAAGTGTTGGATCATGCGAGCACGATGAGGCCGTGCATTGTCATCTTGGAAGACAAAGTTTCCTCGAAAGGCTGCACGAGCAAATGGAAGCAATGTTTCTTCCAGAATGACCCTGTACTTGAACTAGTTCAGGTTTCCATTCAAAACAACCAGGTCAGTTTTGCCCCCTGCATGAAAAGCAGCCCAAACGGTCACCCCACCACCTCCAGCTTGGACTCTTGGCATTATACAATCTTCGTTGTGGGCTTCATGCACTTGTCTGCGCACTCGGACGTGGCCATCTTGACGATAGACCAGAAATCTAGACTCATCACTGAAGGTCACGTGATTCCAGTGTCCTGGCTGCCATTGACGGTGCTCTCTGGCCCACTGCAATCAGCGCTGGCTGTGTTGTCTGGTCAGGCGTGGCTTTCTCAGGGGACGCCTGGCACGACAGCCTGCTTGAACCAGTCGTTGATTGACTAGCCTTCTGGATACAGGCACATTTGTCAGTTGCTGCCACTCAGCCCTAAGCCGATTAGCTGACTTGGTACGGCCATTGCAGACGAACCGGTGCAGCTGGCGATAATCTCTCCTTGTGGTTCTGCGTGGACGTCCTGGCCTCGGTATTGGAGTAGGGACACCCCTCTGAGCATTTCGTTTCAGGATCTTTGACACCTGACCTTGAGTGATGCCATAGTGCCGAGCAATAGCACACTGTTTCATGCCAGAAATTCGTAAAGACACCACTCCATGACAAACAGCATTGTCAAGTTGACGGACCATCTCCAGAGGAAGCGGCAATAACTTTTGTAGACGTGCAGCAGTTGTTTTCCACTAATACAGAACGCAACAACCCTTATATACCCGATTGTGAAGCCAATCGTCAAATGTACCTGTCCTTACATTTTATCACGCCACCTGTGATATAATCCTGTTATTGACTTCTTGCTGCGAAAGACAATCAGTGACATGGTTCTTTCAACAAAGACATCACCGAAGGGTAAAATAAACTCACCAGATTGATATACTGAGTTCAGAAAGTAAACCCAAGTCAAGAAAAAAAAATATTCCATATTAAATGCCAAGTCTGTATATATCTATCTATAATTCCAGTAATCTCTGTGTGTTTGTTTGTACGTTTGTACGTTTGTACGTTTGTTTGTCTGTGACCGCTGTTTCTCGACAACCACGGGTCCGATATACTTTAAACTTGCCAGGTATATTGCTGGGGACCCGAGGATGTGCCTTTTCAAGGTTTCATATTAATCGGACAATTACTTACCGAGCTATGTCCAAAAAACGATTCAACCAATCAGAGAGCAGCGAGCTATCGCGTGTGCCGAACGTGGCGGACACACTCTGCCTCGGATGGCACATTTGAGAGCGTATTCATTTATTTCACGTTTGCAAACTATGTTGGCGCTATGTTGGCGTTAAACTATGTTTTAAAACTAATAAAAACCATTTCATCTAAATAGAGGGGGGGGGGGGATTGTCACTGTACTCGCAC
>NC_136271.1:116185010-116227510 GCF_964187855.1 Myxine glutinosa
AAGATGCCTACCCCTCCGAAACGACATGTGGTGAGGCGCGCGGAGCGCACCGAGTTATGCTAGTAATAATAAATAATTAATGGCCATCAATTGTGCAGATGCCTTTGTTATGTTGGCAATGGTAGAAAATGCAATCAGCAAAAAGTGCCTTCACTGTATATAGTAGTAGTCATAGTCGTAGTAGTAGTAGTAGTAGTAGTAGTAGTAGTAGTAGTAGTAGTAGTAATCTCCAACAACATGAGATTATCAGACGTGTGGTCTATTTATATATATATTTTTTAACATTTCAATGTGAAATGACAAAAGCAAGGCCTACCGATGCGGTGGGCTCCTCGCTGGCCTCCAGAGCCAGCTCACCAACACGGTTGATGATCGGTGCAAAGTTTGTCGGGCCACAAAGCCGTACATTCTGCAAGCTGAAGCGATACGCTTCGACAATACCTTCGATGCCTGCAGTGACAAGGCAAGACAATTACATAATTGCAGTAAATTTAGCATGGATGTTATTGGGGGACACCAATGCTAAAGGTTCGGGTTAAAGAGCTTGACGATCTTGTGTTCATTTGTGTAGGATTCAGTCATTGTAATTATTCCATATTATTTGCATTGAAAATTGTTTTTGTTGGGGTGCAATGGATATAACTTTGTGAATTTTTTATATTTTTTATTTTGGCATACAGAATCGAAGTTCGTGGAGGATCGAGAACACAAAACAAGACAGGACATCACAAAACTAAAAGAACAGGGAAAATATGAGAAGGAAGACATGTACAGCAGAGTACAGCAACAACATAGTGAACAAGAAAAAGAGCAATCGGAGATTGCAAACCCTCGCCAGGATGTATTTTCAGTGGTTTTTAAGGCTTTTGTGTTAAAACAAATATGGCGGTCGAACCACGTGATCGATGACGTCAGCATTTTTTTTTTCTCCACTAATTTATTCCTAGATTATGCTCAAGAAATTTCATCTTGATCGGATGATGTTTTGTACTTGTCGAATTATGACGTCATAATGGAGGCACCTATGACATCATGATTAACATATTTTATTCCCCATGGAGAGTTCTTTACAATGAGCAACGTCTCAATTTTTTATATTCGGCGCTTTCCGAGATATCGAGGTGCAAAGTTTTTCGATTTTCCAAGATGGCGGCCGAACCACGTGACCTATGACGTCATCATTATCATTAAAAAAATTATACAGGTGGAGTTGCACCTATGGTGAAAATTTCCTGTCAATCGGAGCAATATGTGCGGACAAACAGACAAACGGACTCAAATGCAATACCCTCTCCTCTGGCGAGGGTAACAAGGGGAGGAGGACATAGGGATGAACAAACTGGATACAGGCACAAGCTCTCAATGACAGAAGTATAATAGTCAGGGCCCTTAGGGATATTTTGGTTCAAATTCTTCCAAAAGCATCAAATTTGGCGCAGATGTTGCCCATGCCATACTCTTTCGATTTTTGACGGGCGCCAAGGGCGGTATGATCCGGGGACCATACCGGTCCATCCCGCCATGTCACCTGACCTATGACGTCATAATTAGGATATGCATCCAATCACATGGCGTACTATAAGTGGTCAAAGTTCAAAATGAATCGATCGATAAATGAAGGCAGGGATCCATTTTTAAGGTTTTCATAAAATCCAATATGGCCGCCAGGTCACATGACCTATGGCGTCATATTTATGACATGTATACAATCATGTATACATGAACCCGGATCATGATCGCACAAAAATTAAACACAAGGATATGGCATACAGTTCATAAAACATCAAAATCCGTACATTTGTAATTAGACTGATGAACTGCATATGCCTGAAAATTAGGAAATAGACATGTAAATATTTCCTCTAATTGTCAAAAATAAGGTCAGAGTTCGATTACGCAACCCAGAAAGATAAAATGGTGAACCTCGTGTAAATCTTGACAAAAAAAAATCAAAAACCGACATGTTTGACTCAAAAATGACATTTAAGATGACCTTGAGGGTTGACCTTGACCTCGAATCATCAAAATAACATCATAATTGGATTCCTCGACCTCGAAAACCCCTGAAAAGTGGTATCATACATGATTCCAACCCTTTTGGTTATTTAACTGATTTTCCTCTAATCCGGGTGGCGGCCATTTAGTATTTCGCCAATATGAGGCCCCCGGGGGGAGGGGGGGGGCGGCCGTCAAAAATCGAAAGAGTATGGCATGGGCAACATCTGGGCCAAATTTGGTGCTTTTGGAAGAATTTGAACCAAACGGCCCCAAAATATCCCTAAGGGCTCTGACTATAAGGGAAACTGGGGAAGAAGCAGAAATGGAATAAAAATAAAATTGCAGAGGTGAACAGCTATCTTGAAGCAACATGACCGCTGGAGGAAAGAATGAGATTGAAGAGACTGAGGAAATTGGTTCCACAGGCGGGACAAAAAAGGAGCAAATTAGTGTGAGTGAACAGTGACTAGATTTTAGGAGTTTCACCAGAAGTGAATTACTGTTACTGGAACATCGTTACTGGATTACTGTTACAGCGACAGTAATATTTCATGTTTCGGTACATGACAGTAATATCGGTACATGTTTGGTGTTAATGGCACTTCTCAACAAAATGTTTGAGGCTTATATGGATCTTTGTACAATAAATTTAGAATGGCACCCGAACTTTGAAATCATTATTCTCAGAACCTGTATCATGTTGGATAGCCGAGTTTACTTCTCAGTGGTTCAAATGCAACATAGTAATTCTTTACCTTCACAGTATGGATTAACAGGGTTGAAGTTCAGAGCAAAATCATGTGAAACCTGCAGAGACAATGATAAAGGTTTATTCCCTCTGAGCACAAACTGCATAATAAGTTTAAAAACAAAAATAAACCTGGTTTCCAAAGTGGATTACTGGGAAGAATCGCAAGATTTAGTGAAGAAGCCAAGCAAAACTTTTTCATTTCGCACCACCAATGACATTCAGACTTCATACAAGCAGAAAAGTATCGTGATGATCGAGTCTTAGAACTGAAGAATTATTGCTAGTGTTAATTTTCAATGCTAAAGTCAATATTGATAAAACAATCAAAAAATGAACGTACAAGGGGAGTTCAAAAATTATATAATAGTCCAAGATATCCACAATAGTCAAAGATCCGCAATAGCTCAAAAAATATTTTCAAAATTTCACATAAATGTGTTTCTTGGAGTACTATAAGTATCTATTGTAATTCATGTAATTTTTTAATGCTCCATTACATTTACCTTGTTTGTTATTCCATACGGCACTTTAAAAATGATGTATCTATATCGTACCCCAGAATGCTCGGCACGCATGCCCAGAAACTCCAGGAAACGTCGGCGTTTAGGGTATCATAAAGTTTATCGTGTGTGCCAGCTAAGGATTGTAACTTCAAATGGCTCACAAAGCTTCTAAAATAAGCTAAAAATACTTTGAAAACTACCTGAGAGAAAGGGCTGTGCCTCTGCACAACAAAAGCCTTGGAGAACTTTCCCAGCTCCCCAAAAATGTGGACCGGTGCTAGGCCCGAGTGAGAACCCCTGGTAGATAGCTACCAGTGAATTGATTGTTTATCTGGATTAGTTGCTTCTGAACACCAATGGGATGGGCATACCTGAGGCTTTTGAATGTACAGGGTAAGTTTTAAATGATTATGTTTAAGATAATCATTTTGAGACGAGAGGGGGAGCCATGAGGGCTGTTGTAAATATATTGTTGTTTGGTTTTGGTGCCACAAGAGAAATTATATTACATTTTGCATCTATTGCTTAAAGTGTGTGTGTGTGTGTGTGTGTGTGTGTGTGTGTGTGTGTGTGTGTGTGTGTGTGTGTGTGGTTTTTTTTTTTGTATATATTCTCACGCGAATCCCTCCGGTTAATACCGTGGGCTCGCGGATGGCCAAACGAACTTAATAGAGGTGACGATCAATTACGGATTTTGACAATACAAGCACGGGAGGAAGAAGGAAGAGGAAGACGCAGCGAGCTCTTACCTGTAGCGATCTCACTGGTGGTCTTCAACCCTGTAGGGAATGAGCTCAAAACGAACATGGGGGTAAAATGTACAAAAATAAAGATTTATTACGGAACCCGATACAAAGAACGCGACAGAAGAACTAATTCTAAATTGGGACGTCCCCACACAGATTTCAAATACGAGACAAAGGGAGAATGAATAAAATAAATGTCCCATCGTGTATTTGTGAATGTGAGTAGGGTTGCAAAGGGTCGGAAACTTTCCGGAAATTTTGGAAACTTTCAATGGAAAGTTTCGGGAATTTTCAATGGGTTGGAAATTTTGGGAATTTTGGGAATTTTCATGTTATCTTTAAGAAATGGAAAAATTATGTTATTTTTGTTAGAAAGCAACAACATTATTGTGTTCTATGCTACTCTTCACATAAATAAAAGAGTTTTCACATGCTTTGTGGGCTGGCTAGAGCCTTCATATAGCTTAATTGGCTCAAATATAGGATATGTGTGAATGATGTACCACTATATACACAATGTATACAGGGTAACATTTGTTTCAAATGATGATGTCATGACTGGTAATGTGAACTGCTCCCAAATTTACTTTGTGATTTGTCTGGAAAGTCTCTGTCTTAAAGAATATGAATGTGTCATTTTGGTATACCCCCTTCTCATCTATCATTTTGTAACGTCTATAATTAGATAGTCAGAGCCATGGGAATTCCGCTATCCAGTGAATAGTAATTTCAGAAAGTGGGATTTTCCATTTCTTGATTTTAAACCTCACTCTGTTCACTAAGTAGCTCCAAGGTTGAGTACAACTACAAGTTGGACATAAAGCTGCTGTATTTACTTTCAGAGCTGCCATTCCTATTGGCTGAGTATGTATCCATTATACATGTTCACAAGTTGTTCATTATGTCAGCTAAATCTTTATTCAAGAATCTTGCTGCTAATTGCAAAACAAAACATATGCTCTTTAACTATTTAATATATATTAATGAATGCCAATAATTTTCCCTGGGTAATTTTCAAAACAACATCTATTATTCTACTGACCAATCAAATTTTAACCTTGTTTGTGTAGGTGAACATTTTACCCAAACAGTTAAGATAAAAATGTTTGTAACTGATAAAAACTTTCAAGAATAAGACTTCAAAATGTTTGTAACTTTTAACAAATGTGATTTTCAAGAATAAGATTTAATCACGTGATTTGGGGTATAATACTATTCCAGTGCTTGTTGACTCATGGGCATTATGTGTATTGTTTTTACACATATCGTAAAAAATGTGTAATGATATGTTCCACAGTTCAGTAAGTAATAAAAATGTTTAGATTACTTACAATCAGTGGTTTTAGTGCTAAAACTATTGAAGCATGTTTCTTTTTTCTTAAAAAACATGATTGAGTAAACCAGAGAACCTTAATCCAATATCCTTCATCTTTTTCTCACATCAAAATTTCAAATTGTGTGAAAATTCTCAAAGTTTCCGAAAATTCCCAATATTCCCGCAAAATTCCCAATATTCCCGGTGGAAATTTACCGCATTCAAAATTCCCGGGAATTTTGCAACCCTAAATGCGAGCTTATCTGTCTGGCAGTGGAGCGTTGGGTCGATGTTCTAGCGCGTCGTCCGACGCAGCTCCAGTTGGCGCGAAGAAAGGCCTCGATGTGCCCCCGCTCGTCGGTCGCACGCGAGGTCCCGTTTGCTCGTAGCACCAAGCCTCGCTCAAAGCACCAAGCACCAAGCCTCGCTTCAAGCACCAAGCCTCGCTCCAAGCACCAAGAGCACCAAGATCAAGAGCACCAATATCAAGAGCACCAAAATCAAGAGCACCATGAAGAACCCAGGGAAGACGACGACGACCAGGGAAGAACCAGGGAAGATGACGACCGAACCAACAGGGAAGAACGCCGGGAAGACGACGACGAGGGAAGACCCGCAAGCCAGTCGTTTTGTCACCCGTGGTGTGACGTCAGCTCTCTCGCGTTACCAATCAGTCCCTCTCTTCTTTGTGGTCTTTCCTGCCTTCTGACGTCACCGGCTCTTTTCCTCTAATCAGCGACCTGCTTCTACGTAGTGGTTTTGTGTCTTCCACCCTGATTGGCCGAGTGTTCGCACCTTCCGCACTGATTGGCCAAGGTGTCAACGGTCGGTGGCCAATCAGTGTGCCGCTTCCTTCTACCTTCCTTTCACCAATCAGTGGCCAGCTCTTACCCCAGCCAATCACACGTTCCCTGGGTGTGGCTATAGACCGATCCGATAAGGACCATCGTGCCCCCTTCGCCGATAGGCGGCGCTCTTGCGTCCGCCATTACTGGGAGGCATCCCGATCCAAACTTAACTCCAGCTGGCTGTGCCAGCACAACTATCATCGCGATCGTACATGAAAAGTGTCCGTGATAATCGTTCTCAAGTGTTTCTCTATACGTGTGGAGCGGTCGTGGACACCTGGCACCTGAAAGCACACGATACAAACCCCATTTTCGGCGATATCGCCGGGCACTGAAGGCGCACGGCTATGCCACCCTGAAGGCACCTAGCACCTGGGGGTACCCGGTTTCCACTTCCACATGCACCAAACATATTTTGTTAGCAACCGCGTACCCTATGCTACGCCATGCCGAGCCCCCTTCCGCCTTAGCCCCGAGTTTCTCGACCACTACGATAACGACTCCTCTGACCGACCCGACTAGGTGCCCGTCCCTTCATCGACTCCTCCATACGGCCAGGTCTTGGCGGCCGTACCACAGCCGCCCCGCATGGATTCTTCCCTCAGAGTCAACCTCCGCCCGGGCCGGCCACCTCTGGCAACTACGGCTAGGCCCCGAGTGGCCGCTGCCGAGCCCCAAGTTCCTTGATCACTCGGGTCACGACTCGTCTGGCAGACCCGACTGGGCCTCCGTCCCTTCGCGCGGGCCGCCTCACCGGCTCCTTATCGCTTCATCGACTCTTCCATATGGCCAGGTCACGGCGGGTGTATCACTGCCGCCCCGCATGGATTCTTCCCTCAGAGTCCACCTCCACGCGGGCCGCTACACCGGCTCCTCACCGGTCGTATAGCTCGGTGGACTGGTCGTATCGTCCACGATTCCATCTTCTCCAATGAATCTAACAAACAAATATATTTTGTATCGATATTCTTTCGGCAAAGTGAACTGAGACCAGTAACTGCATGTAATCTGAACGCTGGAGAGTAAGCCGAATGAAGCGGATGCCTCCCAACTATGGCGGTGTCTATAGAGGGCGCCCATCCATTGAACCCTCCGTCGGATCAGTCTATAGCCTGCCTTGCACGATGTTTGTTGCTATGCCAGCTGGTGATGTGGCTGGCTGCGGCCCCATCGGCGGTGCCCCGATCTGGCTTCGTGCCTGTTCTTCCTGTCTTATTGTGGTGGAGGGGAATTAATTAGTGTGTGCACTAAGGGACCTATCTAAGTGTCTATAGGATGTATAGCCAGAAGGGACACTGGGTTGCTCACAGAGGGAATGACACATGAGGGAATTTTACCCATAATCCCTGTACTAATTAGCATGCCTCGCCCCCTCATGGCGGGGACACAGATACAACTTATTCCGACATACGGCTAAACATAGAACTTGTTACAGGTAGGTTCCCTGTCACGACAATCGAGCACCTACCTATGCAGATCTACCTGGATATATATATGCCTCTACCCACCGACATAACAATATTCACTGTGGCCACTAATTGTATCAACAGGAAATGATAGCAAATCAACCTGTCATTCTCATCAATGGATATTTCTCATATTCCTATATTTCCATTCGTCTGATTTTCATTTAGACACAGAACAATTATGGTTAACCACTTTGAAATTGCCCCTCTTACATCTAAATGCTGAACATTATGATTAAAAGGCTAGTTGAATCACAGATACCATGTTGGTAATGCACGTTAAAAGTGCCCGTCAAGCTAAACACACTACACGTGTGCAAAAGGCCTCATTTAGCATTAATAATAATAATACATTATATTCATACATCATTTGTAAAGTCACGTATTGACCCATTTATAAATAATAAAAAAAGACCATACGTCTAACAGCGGCATAGCCGGGCTTGTAAAATATTATAAACCACAAACACATATGATTAGCTTTTTAAACCATCGCTAATGCTGTTTATAACATTAAACAAAGAAATTTGGAGGAATCCTGACATCCATGAGGTAAGTTTTACTTACAGAACTGAGCGAAGATCTAATGCAATCTATATACCCCACAGGGTTGGAGGTGTGCTCATTTACCAAGCAGCTAGCTAGTGCTTGCCAAGCCAGACGTTCCTTAACGGTTTTTAATGGAGTGCTTGCTCGAATGCCTAAACCACTTGGCGATCTATCCACAAGAAACTTGGTAAATGAACACACACCCAATGTTCCTGAGACCCGACTATAGATCGACTGTAATCTATATACCCCAAAGATGAATGGCCCTTCCTGCCGCTCCCATAGTGAGCGGGTGTACTTGTAAATTAAAATGTCGGTCGGTGCAGTCAGCCGTCGTAATGACATCATAGACGTAATGACGTAATGGACACAAAACTGCCACTACTTTAATATGTAGAAGATGATATATTTTAACTTCCAGTAAGTTTGCAGTCACTATGGAGGGATTAGTGTTACGATTAGATTTACTATAATATTAACGTTACATTATCATTATTTCAAAAATGATATTGCTATCAAAGAACCGAGGCAAATTCCTTACTTGGTTATTAATATTAGTGCTGAACACCGATTATCATTGATCATGAACCATACACCGCTTCAATCCATCAACTTTCCATTCACGACATTGGGATTAAAGTGTTATGGTTATATTTACTATATTATTATTATTATTATTATTATGATTATTATTACGAAAACGATACTACTGAAATGATACACTACTGTATTAAGAAACTTGGGCTTAATTTGTCCGAAGCGGTCCGAAGATGAGTCATAATGCCTAAGGTCTATACGCACTGTACCGTATTGTTGGAAGAGACGTAACGCCGATGCTTTCGACATTTGATAATCATTTTAACAATCGGTTTGTTGGTTTGTCACACGAAATGACTAAATGAAAACATAAAGGTAGAGCATGGCGATTGTGATATATGACAGGTTCGACGATATGCTCAGCATGAACGGCATATAAATCAAAATAGCAGGGTGTGGAGAGTCAGCCGCCGTAATGACATCAGACGTAATCACATCACCCTGTCATGTGACCATATTCTCAGTTCTGATTGGTATACGTTTGAGGGGACATACATACATACATACATACATACATACATACATACATACATACATACATGCTCTGCCCGATGGGCTACACCGTAAAAATTAAACTTGATCTGCCTCGGACATCACCTTCCAGTCAGGCGGAAGTCTTGCCCCGAAGCCCAGCGCTGGGAAGAGTTTGTCCCTGCAGGAGAATTTGCACAACTTACCATCCAAACTGAACATAACAGCAACCACAATCTGACATATCTTGATGGAAAATACAACACTTGAACCACAACAATTTATGGCTTTCATCACTATAATCAGCAGGGCTGACACAATAGCTCAGAGGTGGCATACTCCCCTTTGAACTGTTTGGTTCTCGACCCAACTGTAAACTGTCACCTTTCCAAATGTTGAGTGTCTGAGCTCCCAGACAGACTCAGAATGGAGGCTCTAACATTACACTACCGAGTCTGCTTACGGAACAGTCACACGTCTTTGATGAGTGGTGTTATCCTATTCCCTCACTGGGAGATCAATTCCATGCACATCATACTGGGGATAATGTGAACATGCACTGACTTCAGCTTGAGCAAGCAAAGAGCGCAGTGGGAATATAAAAGGATGCACCACATTGGGGAAGAAATGACTTTATTTGAAACTTGTCATGTCGTTTTCTTCATCCATTTCCAGAACTCATGACTAAATCCATGCTTAACGCAATCCACGGGAATGGTTCGGGCACTATTCCCATGTCATACGCGCTTCGTTCCTCTCCTTTATCCACAATGTCACCCGTACTGGTTCTGTCCTTCAGCAGAACAATTTAGGATTTGATCTTGGAATGGAATGAAGAGTGGGCTTCCAGTGACGTCATCAGTTTGCTCCGTCGTCATGCTAAACAGCACGGCAAACATTCCAAGGCACTGGCCAGAGAGGCAAGATGTAAATTGCCGAAGAGGTGGGATTTGGGGGTAAAATAACATTTTGTGAAAATATTGAAGATATAAATAACATTTTGTGAAAATATTGAAGATATCAAGTTTGTTAATAATTTGTGATCAATTTGTCTTTAAAACAGCTGTTCACCACCTTCTCTTATCTTCCCCCATCCAAAACCTTGATCTCTTCTACCCCCGTTAATTCACCCCAGATCCACTTTTTTGAAATACCGACTTCTTTCCTGGAAGTTCTAGCAGTGTCCATGTGATTTTTTTACCTCTCCTACCTCCCCCAACCCCTCCTTCCCATGCCTCCTACCCCCAAGCCCACTCCCTCCCACAGATCTCCTGATGTCCCTGCTCTCCATCTTGTTCTCCCTCTCCCTTTATCATATGTTTTATGTGTCAGTTTGTCTTTTTGTGATCAATGTTAGCTCTTACACGCTCTTGTATACAAACTTTTTTTTTCTTAAACCCATTATTTCTCATTGTTCAGACTATACGCTTATGAATTCGGTTATTTCCTTCACCTATTGGTTCAAACTTGCCATGCAGATGGAAAACATTGTTTGTGACTCATTTTGCTTACGGAACAGTCAAACATCTTTGAAAAATACTACAACGACTACTTATTTACCGGTCCCTATTATTCCCAACTTGTGAGGTCGACCAGGGAAAGTTTGTAGGTTGCAGAAATTTGGAAATTGTTCAGGTTCAGGGTGTGGCGGTAACTTAAGAAAGAGAGCGAAGGATGGTCTGCCAAGCATCAATCTGACAGTTTATAGTCAGGTCGGGAATCAAACCCAGACAAGAAGGCTCAAAGGTAAGTGTTATACCTCTCTACCATCCATCAGGCCTCTGAAAAGGATGCTATATATAGTGCAGATATGGTATAAGCTAAAGCAACATGAAGTTTGTTTTGTCCATTAAGAATATAAACAAGTTTGAAAAAAAAAAGTTTTTTTTAAAGTGAGATTGTAATAAAACATCATTGAGGAGGAATCTGATATACCTGTGATTAAGAGAAGGTTTTATGGACCATTTGGTGACTGGAATATGTAATATATAGAGAAGAGTTATTGAATGATGTTCTGTGAATGAATTGGGATTGGTTTGGGTGTTTAGCATGAATGCCATTGCCATACGCGTCGTAGTCTTGTATGATGTGACCCACAGCGCGAAGAGCCTCCAGGTAATCGTTGGTCCCGTTTGGGCTCAAATGGTGTAAGGAGCCAGGGTCTTGGGGATCACCATTCGACGCTGTAAAATCAATGCCAACCTACCAGGACAGGGTTAACGTTGTTTTTAAACTAGTGCACCATTGGATCCAAATGTCTCTATATACAAGGTGTTTCAAAAAGATTGATATAACTTTGACTTCCTGCCATTTCTTTGTTTTTTGCCCTATACCGTTTTACTTTTCAGGGTTTGGTGGTGTTATCGTGGTATTTGTTCTCTGGGATTTCTAGCTCTGTAGCTCAACTATGCCATTGACAGTGGAGCAGAATACAAAAGTGGTGGCTCTGTGGTATGAAACTAAATCAACAGCCACAACAACATTTTCTGGGGGGCAGAACTACCTGAGGAGATCACTGAGAGATATTGGTAGCACAACAGGTCACATGCTTCGACTGCACCTTCAATGGCAGATGAGGAATGCTAGGGCCTTACTGGTTTGAGAATGACAACAGCAGGACGGCGACGATCAATGGTGAGCGCTACCGGGCCATGCTCCAGAAGTTCCATAATGATCTAGCCCAAAAGGTCACACCACACCAGCTCGGCATGACCTGGTTTATACAGGATGGTGCACCCCCACATACAGCTGGTGACGCCATCATTTTCTTGCAGCAGCTCTTCAGAAACCACCTCGTTGCCCTGGGTACCGCTCTGCCTACGTCAACCGCCCTGCCACACTGGATGTTCTGAAGCAGGAGAGTGGCCAGACGGAAGCCAAACAGTTCAATCTTGGTTTCATCAGACCACAGCATCTTGTTTCTCACAGTCTGAGAGTCCTTTAGGTGCTTTTTGGCAAACTCCAAGCGGGCTTTCATGTGTCTTTCACTGAGGAGAGGCTTCCTTCTGGCCACTCTGCCATAAAGCCCAGATCGATGGAGTGTTGCAGTCATGGTTGTCCTTCTGGAAGTTTCTCCCATCTCCACACAGGATCTCTGGAGCTCAGCCAGAGTGACCATTGGGTTCTTGGTCACCTCTCTTACCAAGGCCCTTCTCCCCCGATTGCTCAGTTTGGCCGGACGGACAGCTCTAGGAAGAGTCCTGGTTGTTCCAAACTTTTTCCATTTAAGAATTGTGGAGGCCACTGTGCTCTTGGGAACCTTCAATGCAGCAGAGATTTTTTTTGTAGGCTTCCCCAGATCTGTGCCTCGACACAATCCTTTCTCTGAGCTCTTCAGGCAGTTCCTTCGACCTCATGGCTTGGTTTTTGCTCTGATGTGCATTGTCAGCTGAGACCTTATATAGACAGGTGTGTGCCTTTCCAGATCATGTCCAATCAATTGAATTTACCACAGGTGGACTCCAATAAAGGTGTAGAAACATCTCAACCTGAGCTAAATTTCAAGTGTCATAGCATAGGGTCTGAATACTTATGTAAATGTGATATTTCAGTTTTTTCTTTTTAATAAATTTGCAAAACTTTCTAAAATCCTGTTTTCTCTTTGTCATTGTGGGGTACTGAGTGTAGATTGATGAGGGAAAAAAATGAATTTAAACGATTTCAGCATGCAACCTAACAAAATGTGAAAAAAGTGAAGGGGTCTGAATACTTTCTGAATGCACTGTCCATGATTCATAAATATTGTAGAATAGGTGGTGTATATATACAACTTTAAAGTTGCAATCTGTTGTTTAATAAATTTCTGAAGCACTGAATTATTTAAAGACTGGAATCATTATTATGAGACCTCCCTTCCCAAAGCAGTTTTACAATCCACATCTGATGCTGCCTTGGAGTCATAGCTAAGATTACATCAAATTCATTCACACTCTATTTAATTAATGGCATGTTAAGCAATCCTGCAATTAATCTAAATTTATCATCCTGCATTATTTTACAGGGTGTATTTTAGCTTTCAGACAATAATTTTGTGGTTCACACATCACATGACCTCGCACTCATCCTGCAAAGCTCCATCAACCTGCCTTTTTTTTATCCATGCTTTTAAAGAGCAATGGTCTCCATTTTCACTAGTTTGTTTTTATTAAATTACTGATTTTTTTATAAGGAGTCACTCGACACTCACTGTGGAGAGGAGGGGATTTTTTTTTTTGATTCCACAAATAATGACATCGGTACTTTGTTGTGGCGGATCAATTCAAACATGATTCAAACTTCTAAAAATTATTGATGTCGGAATTAAATATTGCCAATCTTAAACAATAACCAAACGTGTAATGGCGAGACACTTGCTCTTTAAACCTTCCATCTCTTCCATTTAACTTCATTGGAGAGTATATACCTATTCCATGTGTACAAGGAGCGATTGCAGTTCGAAAATGGAAAAATAAGAAGATAATGGATGATAGAGGAGATAGGGAGTGGGGCCGTGGGATGAGAATGGAAAAAGGGTTGAGAAAATATTAAGTGGAGAAAGGATAGGGGAAAAGTAAGTATGGAACATTGAGGCTGGAAGGTGGGAGGGAGGGCAAACCTTCGCCATATTTGCAGACATACTATATAAGATGTGCATTTACCAGGGCATATTGGTATGTCCAATAATGGAACAATTGCACTTCCATAAGATGGTTTAATTTGAAGAAAGCATTTACAGCAACATGACTTACTGTGAAATGCAGTTGGCAACCACCGAAGATGTAGTCGAGGAAAGAATACTCGCGTTCAATCTGGAACATTCCATACACACAACTCCAATCAAGTACATCAGGTATCATAACAGTATCAACTGTGAGCTTTATAACAATACGGCGTTTACATGACACGAGCGATTCTGTTTCACATATCTTGGAATGCAGTGATAAAAAGTGATTAAAATGTATCACACAATTAAGTAGAACAGCACTAGGTAGAGCACATACCTCCACCAGGACGAACAGTTTACGTCTTGTATGCCACTGATGGGCCAGATCTGCATCCGGGCCATTCGTCCTTGTTACACATGAAAATCGAATTGGCTTGTTCTTGTCACCTACCCAACTCATCCACCAAGTTTTGGTAATAGTTCGTCCACAACTTTTTGAGATATCGTACTAAGTGTTGTTTTTGGCCCCATCACTCAAATGGTGAAGAATCGCTAAAAAAAAACTAGATGGTATTCATAGAATACTTACCCTGCACAGTCAACTTGTTGCGAGCCAACTCTTCTGTTTTTGAACATTTTTTTCTTTGATCCAATATGGCTGCCAGGCCAGTGAGCAACTACATCATAAATTTATATGCTCTAATATAATTGTTGCATAGATTACGCTCAATAAATTTCAAACTGATCAGGCCAAGCGTTGTCCCTGTCGAAATATGACGTCATAATTACAGCACCATTGACATCAGTAAAAAAATCTTATTGCCCAAGGGGAGTACTTGAGAATGAGCCATGTTTCATTTTTTTCAATGGAGCGGTTTCAGAGATATTGAGGTGCAACTTTTTTCGATTTTCCAAGATGGCGCCTGTACCACCTGACCTATGACGTCATAATTATCATTAGAACAATTCTACAGGAGGAGCCGCACATATTCTGAAAATTTCATGTTCATCGGACTAACAGTTGCAGAGGAATTTATTTTTCATACTGATCAGATCAAGCATTGTACTTGTCGAATTATGACGTCATAAGGGAGGCACCTATGACATCATCATTAACATATCTTATTCCCAATGGGGTGTACTTGACAATGAGCCACGTTTCAATTTTTTCCATTAAGCGGTTTGGGAGATAGAGTTGCAACGTTTTTCCAAGATGGCGGCCATACCACGTGACCTACGACGTCATAATAATCATTAAAATATTCTACAGGAGGAGGCCCTCCTAAGGTAAAAAATTTCATGTCAATCGGACCAACGGTTGCCGAGAAAATGGATTTTTAAAATGCAGACATGCACGGCACACGTACGCAAGTGAATGCTTAACCCCGCTTTTCGCTTCGCGAGCGCAGGGTAATTATAGTATCCAGATCTGCGACTTCCCACAAATTGAATCAATTCGTCCTTGTCACACACCCAACCTGTCCACCAAATGTCGTCTGAATCCATCCATAACTTTTTGAGATATCCTGCTCACAAAAACATAACAAACAGACAGCGAAGACATAACCTCTGTCCAACTTCGGTGGCAGAGGAAAAATGTATATATAAAAACTAGCAACGGTACCTGCCCTATGGGCAGGGCTTCAATTGGGAAGCCCAAATGAAAAGGCAAAATATCAGAAATTGAAAGCTTTTTTTTATTTTAAACGATTCATATAAACATCCGTTGAATCATATCACACGCAAATCATCAAAATCTAAACAGTACATGGCGCCCATTTTGAAAAAAGATTGAATTCTGCAAAACGGAAGCGGCCGCTACACGTCTTTCTCAGTCGCACGTTTATGTGTGAAGAGTGCGCGCCGAATCTGTAACACGAAAGTGGTTACTACACCTGTTTCTCAGTCGCTTTGCACACGCTGCCGTGTTACTTCGGAGCCGCCAATTTATATAGGAAGAGTTCGTCAGGAGTCGTCGTACTCTCTCCTGGTACGTATAATTTCAACAAAAGCCACATCACTGTTCATATCGGTAAATAGTATTCCATCGTGTTTGGGAAAATTGGAAAAACAATATGGCCTATTTTACTCCCAGGGGTCCCAGGAATACCCACCCAAAATATCGTTGCGATCGGTTGAGCCGTTTTTGCGGTACCTTCGAACTGACGGACGGACATTTGGTGAATTATAGTAAGATGCTCACGTGTGTGTTTGCAAAACATTACCAAAGCTTTATAAGCCCTGCTCAAAACTCTTCCACTAGCTCCATTTAAAAGGAGGATGATTATAAACAGTTGTACATGCACAAAAAAAAATTTGAAAGATGAAAATTGACAACTCGATTGTAAAATCCTACTATTAAATTACAATTGACCACTGACTTTAACACCAATACTAATCTTTATTATGGACCCTAGGCATCAAAAACTACATGTTTCGAACAGTTTCAAATGGAACACCTCGCTGCCGCTAGAGCATTTAATTTCATCAGATATGGCAATAAATGTGAATTATTGCTCTCAGCTTGCCGACGTGATAACAGAAGGCGCCATTTGCATTTTTCCTACTCCATCGCTACCCCGTTTAGAGTCCTGTGCAGGCAAGGGAAACGTTAGTGAATTTCAATTTTCAAAAATTTCATTCATTTTCCCCAAAAAAATTTTTTTACAATTTCTTATGAATCAATCGTTAATTAAATAGACAAGATTGTACACCAACGTCTGAAAGATGTGATAAGGAGCAAACAGGCTGTATCTGCATACGCAGATGGTCTGCACGGACCACGTGTGGGTAGGCACAGATGCAGCAAAAGGGCAGGATTAGGAAAACTGACAAACCTTGCAGCACTGACACACCACGACACCTGAGTTCCGGTGTCTTATCCTGCGTTGCTTCTTTTTGGGATTCAAGCACTCAAACTCCACCTGCATTGCAACAATAATAGCAAAGGATGCAGCAACAAATTATTCTCAAGCTCTTATCAACACTAAATTGAACAATGTGAATCAGTAGCAATTGCAGATCGTCATCATCATCCACAAAGCATGATCATGTTATTGTTCAGAAAGAAAAACATAAGTACAATTTTTAGCTGCAGAGGTGTGGATCAAATATGGGACACTAGGACTCGTTAGTCTACCGCGATATAGGTTATCACATGGCTTTTACCACACTTGTGTGTCCAATTGACCAAAATGGCTTTCTCCTACAATTTATCTGCTTAAGTACACATAATCTTATCAAATCCTGGAAGCAAAGAATCATTGCAAAGAAGCAAAACAATCACAGAATCACTGGAAATGATGGCTAAATATTGAATGAGAGTTCTAAGTTAACTATTAAGAGATGTGGAAAATGGCGAAGGGTAGGACCAAGCTGGTTAGAATGACCTCCTATAACAAAGGAAAGGAATCGTAGTCAACCACAAAGTGTGGATTGTAGCATCACATGACTAGATCAGGTGGGGGCAGTCAGATTATCATATCCTGAAGGTTGTTTGAGAGCCAGCTGGGTTTTTACTGACAATCAAATAGTGACATAGCAATTCTCCTGAAACAAATTGACTTCCTGAAGATTCGAATGAAAATCCTAAATATTGCTGCTTTTGTGGCATTCTCAGTTATGGCATTTTATATTGCCGTAACTTGTCAGATCCATTTTGAGATTCCTGAACCCATAAGGCCACCACTGTATCACAGTATGCTACGTTAATGGCTAAAAATAGGATTTACATTTCGACGTTGTCATCAAATTGGTCAACACATCGTTGGTGCTGCAGTAGTTCACAGTTTCTGTCAAGACTTTGTTTGGAATTGAACATCTTTATGGTGGATATGTGGAGGATTTACCTCCCAGCACACCCCCAGGGATGATCATTTGATCAAACTCAGACAGTTACAGGAGAATTTATTAAAGGGAGGGGTACATGTACATGGGGGAGCTGCCGTATAAGCTAGTAACGGGTCAGCTTCTCAAATTAATACACAGCAGGCCAGGGTTTATATACTGTACAGAAAATAATTAAAGGAGACTTTAAAGATAGGAAGGCATAACAATTGGGGGCTGTTTAGTAAGGGAAAAGCTATCTTCTCGTCCACGCAGCTTTGCCCAAGGTCGGAGCCTGATAACTTCAACAATAGGCTATGTTATTACAGGCAGGGGGGTCGGTTCTGCCGAGCTCTGTTCAGTTCCCAGAATGCTCAAAGGCTGCCTGGTAACAAAGCCAAATGTATTAAATCCCCGACAGATACACCTTGACATTAGGACAGTGGCCAAATATGCAAAAGATTGTCTGTCGGTTCAAATCCAGCTTCAAGCTGAAATGTGAATTCCAGGCAAATCTTTTTTTCAGACAAATTACCATGTCACAATCATGATATCGGTTATAAATCCAGATGGCTCACTGGTAACCCTTATGGAGGAGGGTTATACCCACCCTGCCTGGTTTGGTCAAAAAAATTGACCCCAGTAAAACCACATAATTGGCATTTGGGTCTTGTGCTTATACACAGCCTGGGTTTTTTTTCCTCAGAGCGATTGAGTAATATGTATTGTGAAGATCGTATGTTGAGGTTGTTGTGATTTGTTGTCACCAAAACATATTTAATTGTTATAGTGTTTACACGTGCGTCTGTTATTAAAAACATTGTTTTACACAGGTTTATTATAACACCTCCGTGTTCAGGTATCGAGTGAGTATGTTGCTTATATACACTGTCTGGGGGTTTTTTTTCCCTGGGACCGATGAGTAGTATGTTTTGTGAAGATCATATGTTGAAGTTGTAGTGATTTGTTGTATTAATAAATTAAATTAATAAAAAATACATTCAAAGAAGGGAAAGCGGTCCAAGTGCATTTTGCAACGACAAAGATTGGTAATTCATACGGAACCATAAGACAAACATTCCCCAATTTGTCATGCAGGAAATATTTATATACATATTTCATCAAATTCCCCTGGGCAACGCCAGGTACGTCAGCTCGTGGTGTATAAAGGTGAAATGGTCGTGATAAGCCGAATAGCATCATTCTGTGTCTAGGTTTCCTTCACTTGTATATGCTTCCACAAAAAATAGCTGGCAGCAGTGAAAGCTCAAAAACACATCATGGTATGCACGGATAATCCCAAGATTACAAGTAAACCATCACCATAATGCTTTACTCATTCATAAACTGGTTTGTCAATTTTAAATGTTGCAGTCGGATGGAACAATCCAATGCCAGGCTCTTACCTGATGTCCTCCACTTGCCTGGCTGATTTGCTCAAGATTAGTGACAAACTCACCAATGAGATCAGGACTTCCACGCTTGTCCCAGTCATAGCAGATGCCCTGCATGCCATTATAAGATGCCAAAATTGAGGTGCAGATTCGTCAAATGAGGTTTGTAGACATTTACAATTGCCCTGCTTTTGTTTTTTCTCTTGCCTTAATGGGCTTGTTCATGTCTCCATTGCATAGGAGCTGCAGTGGGATGGTGAATGCTTCCCACACTGGATCCAATGAACTCTTCACAACCTGCGATAACACGTAATATATTAACGCCTCTTCCCGTCCGTCGCCTTAAATATTTATTCCAATGGTAATGATAACCCTCTTGTGGATATCACTTAAATCAATAAAACCATTTTATATTGCCGATGAGCCTAAAAATATGAAACATTTCGACGTAACCAGATAATCTACCCTCTAAGACACAATGTCAGTTTGTGTGTTTGTCCAGATGTCTGTCCACTTCATAAGGGTGGGTTTTAGAGGCAAATCTTTAAACACAAATGCATGTTCACTAAGGTCTATTTTGGAGGACAAAACAAACTCGAAAAACATTTTCCATAAAAGAGTAAGTAAAGAGTTTTTTTCTATTGGAAATGTAGACGGTGGATTGCAAACCAAGCCTCAAGGGCAGTGTACAGAAAGGTTTGTTTTTTAATAAAAAAATTAATACAGGGCACAGGAAGTGAAATTCGCTGCCTGTGATGCACAACGCGCTCAGAGTAAAACGACTTTACATTTACATCCGTATGATGTTTAACAAATAAAGAAGATGTAAGCACACCTGACACTAGGCCGAGGCTTCAGACAATTTGGCATGCTCACGAGGCTGCACCGTCGAATAAACTGTTCCCACCCGTCATTTTTGACAGGCTTTTTACTAGTGATACAATAATACAAGTGAGAATCCATAGTTTTATCAAATGTGCTGTTTTTGTTTGTGATTCTTTAAACATCCTCAATACCTATATATACACTGGTGGTTACACCTGTACAAGGCACTGCATGCTACTGTGTACTTCAACCTGAAGGAAATGAAATGCAAATACTGTATTTCACCCTTTTTCTATTTTTGAGTGCAAGAACACTCAGACACAGGAAAAGCCTGTTTGCATCACACCTGTGACATTGCAATATATGAGAGTCCACTTGTTACTTAGTGTATAGATTTCCATCAAATCCAGCTCAGTGGGGAGGCAGGATAGCTCGGTGGTAGTTTACATCTCTGATCTGTACATTTCTAGATTTAATACACGAGTACACCCGCAGACTCCGGGAGGGGCAGGAAGGGTCATTCCTCTTTGGGGTATATAGATTACAGTCAATCTATGGGCGGGTCTCAAGAACATTGGGTGTGTTCATTTACCATTTTTTTGTGGAGAGATCGCCAAGTGGTTTCAGCATTCGAGCAAGCATTCCATTCAAAACCGTTAAGGAACGGCTGGCCTGGCAAGCGCTAGCTAGCTGCTTGGTAAATGAGCACACCCCGGTCTTCCTCCCTTTGTTTTGTATTAAACAGCAGGAGCGAGTTTCAAAAGTTTGCTCCGAAAAATGCCACGGTCGTGGTAGAAAGGGCCATGTTATGAACTCAACATTGTGTGGTATATAGAGTACCATAGATTTTCGCTCAGTTCTGAAAGTAAACCTTACTTCATGGATGTTGGGTTTCCTCCAAATTCTTAATTTAGTGTTATAAAGAGCATTAGCGACTGTTTAAAAAGCAAATCATACGTGTTTGTGGTTTATAATATTTTTACTTCCTGTGGAAGCCGCTGCTCCCACGGAAACGCCATTATAACTATACACTATTTATACACGTTATCACTGCAGGAAAAACGCCTTGGGGGAAGTGGGACATTATTAGTATTAATATTGTTTTGTCATAACATTAATAATATGCGTTTATCATTAGTTTTGTTACTAAGCGTCTTTGGAAAAACGCCACAATAAATCTTCTTTGGAAAAACGCCACGATAAATCTTCGTCTTTGGACAAACGCCACGATAAAGCTAACTTAATACAGCTATACACCTCAACACGCAACCCCATTGATGGCAATGGTGGGGGAAACCCGCTCGGGGGAGAAAACCCACTTGGGAGGAGGGCAAATGAATGCGCTACAACCTTCATTATGTAACCTTTGGTCATCCTGTCAAGTTTGGTTGAGATTGGATAAGTAAGGACAGAATGTATTGGCGTCAAAAATTAATCGGACAGACGGACAGACACAAATGGCGTATATTGTAGTATGATGTTGGAATCGAATCCCATGATTAAAATTCCATGCTCCTGCAACTCCAGCAATTGGGTGCTGCATCACCAAGAACGTCAACAACAACAACATGCATTTTAAAGGCCATTTTCCCTACTAGAGCGTGGGTTAGCCTTGCGGTCCCCATGACGATCTTCTCCATTTTGCCCTATTTCCTGCATCTCTCCTTGTTAACCCCCTTGCCCGCATTTCTTCTTCGACCATCTTTAGCCAAGTCTTTCTCGGTCTTCCCCGTCCTCTACTTCCTTCTACATTCATTTCCATCACTCTTCTCAACCAGTCACTTTCATCCTTCCTCAACACATGACCAAACCATCTCAACCTGTTCCTCTTCACAGCATCAATCACAGGCTCTATTCCCATCATCTTTCGCAATTCATCATTTGTCTTCCTCTCTCTCAACGTACTCCGCACATCCGTCGAACCATTCGCATTTCCACCCTTTCCAACCTTCGTTGCTGCTCTACGTTCATTACCCATGTCTCGCTCCCATAAATCATAACACTTCTCACACATGCAGCATACACCTTTCCCTTCAGCTTCAACGACACTCCCCTCATCATCAGCATGCCACTCAGTTCCCGAAACTTCTTCCATGCACATCTCACTCTAGCAACCGTTGCCGAGTCTGATCCACCTTCTCCATTCAGCATGTCTCCGAGGTAGCAAAATGTTTTCACACCTTCCAGCTTCACGCCATCTCCAAGATCCAACTCAGCATTTCCTCCATCTGCAGCTCCCTCTGTGTACCCCTTACATTTGAATATAGCTGCCACACTGGTTAATGACCCTCTCAGACCACTACATTTTTGATGAACCCACTCAGCGCACATTGTACATTGAATGGAGTTCACTCCGACACCCTTCCTGCACACAGCACACGGCCACTTCCCAGTTCTCTCCACCTCACCACATGCTTTACCACTTGCCATCACCTTCGTCTTTCCGATATTCACCTTCAGACCTTTTGTCTCCATACATTCCTTCCACTTGTTCATCTTTTCCTTCAGTCCATCCATACTTTCCACAATCAACACCAGATCATCTGCATACAACAACTCCCACGGTAAACCCTCCTTTACGTTCTGAGCCAGCACCTCCATCACAGCTACAAATAGTCGTGGACTTAGTACCGACCCCTGATGCACTCCCACCTTCACCTCAAACTCACCACTGTTCCCGTCCTTCGTCCTTACAGCTGTGCGCGCTCTTTTGTACATTGCCATCTCTACTCTGATCAACCATTCCTCCACTCCTAACTTCCTCAATGCCCATGTCAATACTTTGCGTGGAACCCTATCGAATGCTTTCTCCAGATCAACAAACCCAAGAAACAACTTCTTCCTCTTCTCCATGTACTTCTCCTGCAACTGCCTCACAATGAAAAGCACATCTGCCGTGCCTCTTCCTGGCATAAATCCAAACTGCATTTCGTCGATCTTCACTTTCTTCCTTATCCTAAACTATCACCAAGATATCACCAAGATATCCTATCACCTATATATTCCTATCACCTATATATCAATATTCAGATATATTCCTATCACCAAGAACGTCAAAGAGGCAATTTTGCTGACTCTCCTGTCTGCCATCACATGGACATAAAAGTTCCTTTGTTACATTTCAAATAAGAGCAGGCCATTGTACCAACACAATTGGCTTTTCAAACCTCGCCATCACGTTGCATTGAATATGACATCTGTACTATTTGCATATGTTAAGTGCACGGCAAATGAACTTATCAATTGTTGCTGTCTGATGTCTTGTCCATCCTTGCTAATGCTAGGAAAAGCGACTAGAAAGCGGAGCCAGAGACATTTTGGCTAAAGGTTGCACTGGCCGAGGAGCCTTCTGTTGTTCAAAATGTGTCACGTTTCCTCTAGCAACCGTACAACTGAAGATGAGACAGCTAGCCAAATGCCCCCCTAAAATGGCAGCTGGCTTCCTGAGAGTTTAATCAAAGACTCGACACCTCTGAAGTGAGAAAAGCTACCTCCAAGATATCCCGCCGGCCCTTTGTTCAGGCTGCAGATTTTGCACATAATGTACAAAACTCGCCGTGCAAATGTGCAATTAACACTGCAACTGTGCAGTCTTTTCACACTTTGATGCAGAATTCTTAAAGGTGTTGCACAATCGATGAAAAGAAAGGAAAACTACAAATTGGCTGCTATTTTGTGCACCTTGCGATACAACATCCACATCAACAGTTTGATTATTTAATTCTGTCTGCACAGCAGAATTTATTTTAATTGAAACTTAGCAGTTTACAAGTAGAACAGATTGAAAACAAGGATGACACACACAGTTCCAAACGAATGAGTGTTGTATTACAATACTACGATTTCCCTTGCAAGGAATTCAGTGCACGAGCCCTTTAGATCCATCATATTTACCTTCAGATCCATCAAATTTACCTTCAGATCCATCAAATTTACATTTGTACATACATATATATATATATATATATATATATATATATATATATATATATATATATATATATATGTATATATATATATATACAGTATATGTGTGTGTGTAAAGAGGGGAGGGAGTATAACTAATAATAGATAATTGCCCTGCACTCGCGAAGCGAAAAGCGGGGTAAAGCATTCAGTTGCATATGCGTGCCGTGTGCAGTCTGCATTTTAAAAATTCATTTTTCTGGCAACCGTTGGTCCGATTGACATGAAATTTTCACCATATGAAGGTTTCACGATATGAGGGAAATTTTCACCATTTCACCATCCTGAAGAATATTTTAATGACGATTATGACGTCATATGTCACGTGGTACAGGCGCCACCTGGAAAAACCGAAAAATGCTGCACCTCTATATCTCCAAAACCGCTGCATAGAAAAAATTGAAACATGGCTCATTGTAAAGAACTCCGTTGGGGAATAGGTGTTGTTAACGGTGACGTCATTGGTGCCATAATTATGACGTCCTATTCGACAGGGACAACGCTTAGTCTGATCAGTTTGAAATGTATTGAGCGTGATCTATGCAACAATTATATCAGAGAATATAAATTTATGATGTCATCGCTCACGTGGTCTGGCAGCCATATTGGATCAAAGAAAAAAAATGTTGAAAAACAGAAGAGTTGGCTCGCAACAAGTTGACTGCGCAGGGTAAGTATTCTATGAATACCATCTAGTTTAATTTATATGTCTCTTCCCTTATACCTGTCAGAGGATGGGACTGAAAAAGGAAAGGAGGGTAAGAGGATATATGAGTGAAGCAGGATGTATGAGTCATACATGTAAGAGGGAGGAAGGTTAAAAACAATCTGTCCTTTGCATATGTAATACTATCAGGGGCTACCCAGTGGAGGGAGGGATTACTCAGTGCTGCTCAACTGGGTGGGCATTTTCTGGTGGTGGCTTCAGGACGTTTTGGACATTGTCATGCTATGAGGTTATTGGCTTCATAGTGGTTACCTTTTGCCTGCAGGCTGGGAGTAGCACTGCCTAACCCCACATCCCAAAATACACTTTATATCGGCCTTTGGTGGCCTCTACATGGGCGGCAAAGCCAATATGTGGTAGCTAAAAACCTTGCCCAGATTCTGAAGTATCTACACCCAAAGTGTGGGGCCTCTTGGTTCCACTGTTCGGCCGTGAAAGAGAAACATACAAACATACGCACAAACATGCATACACACAAACAAGCAAACACACAAACACTTTAAAATATTTACAAGATTTCAACGCTTTCAATGCACATGTGCGCTGGTACCCTACGCATTTTTCTCCTGTGCAGCGCTGGGTACCCCACCCAAGCTGATCAAGATCAGGTTATTTAGACTCCAGTACTTACCGACGGGGGACGGCGCCACCGTGGGGGTTGAGCCAACCGAGGGGGCTGGTCAAAGCCTCGGGAGGCTGTTGAGGTTCCTCACGGGCCTCCCAAGGCTGCTGAGGTTCCTCACGGGCCTTCCGAGGCTGCTGAGGTTCCTCACGGGCCTCCCGAGGCTGCTGAGGTTCCTCACGGACCTCCCGAGGCTGCTGAGGTGCCTCACGGGCCTTCCGAGGCTACTGAGGTTCCTCACGGCCCTCTTCAGTAAAGCGCGACGGTGTCCACCAGCGGCGGAGGCTCGACGGGGCCGGTGTCTCATGCGGCCGCACTACATTGCTGTCTGGCGGAGAAATACTTGTCTGCTTCCTTGGCCAGTGTGCGGAAATCCTTAACAGATGAGTTGGCCAGGGCTGACCGTACCTGTCCTGGCAGCTGTTGCAGGAACAGTTCTTTGAAGAGGAAACATGGTCGGTGGCTGCCCAGGAGACAACATGTGGTCCATAAGCTCCGACGGCTTGGAATCGCCCAGCCCGGGTAGAGAAAGTAGTTCGCGGGCGCGCTCGGCCTCAGTGCGCTCGACGGTTATGAGCAGCAGCGCTTTTAGCGTCTCGTACTTGCGGTCCTTCGGAGGATCCTGAAGAAGGCTCACCACTCTGGTCGCAGTGGAGCAGCTGAGCGCAGACATGACATAATAATACTTCGTGTCGTTGGCAGAAATGTTCCGAATGGCGAATTGAGCCTCAGCTTGTGCGAACCAGATGGCCGCTTGTCGTTCCCAAAACTCCGGCAGTTTAATCGAAACTGCGCTTGTTGAAGTTTGAAGCTCCGAAAACGTCGAGAGCAAAACGGAGTCACCAATGTAGGAGTTGCGGATGACGAGAGGACGAGACACTTCCTAGCTGTTCAACGCTCCTTTATTTCCACAGAACCCCCTCGCGACCGGAACTCATACAGCTTTCATAACGCAAAATCCCTCTTCGGGGGGCGTGGCTCCAACAACCGCGCGCACGCCACGCCTGCACCATCTTCGTTATAGTTGGTGTAGCACACATTTCGAATGTTAAAAGCCATCAACCACTTGATAGACCAGTTGGCGAGAGTACAGAAGGTCTTCTTGGAGTAAGCAATGGTCGTCATCACTTTGTATCTCAGAATAGACGATGCTCTCATCAGCAAGCTGATGCAACTTAGACTGGATTTGGTCTTGTATGTTTTTGATATGAAGTAGAAACATAGCTGCTCCCAGCAGAAACCCCTGGGGTGCACCAGGACGAACGGATACCATTTACTGTGATTTCTTGCTGTCTATCATTGAGAAACGACACGATCCAACACGTAAAGTGTGTCTGCCAATGCCATAATAAAGAAGTTTTGTAAACAAGCATTCATGAGCAACTCTGTCAAATGTACACTGACGGATCACGATGTAACAGCTGAAAACAGGAAGCAAAACACGAATGCATGGAGAAGGAAACTCCAAGGAGGAAAAACTGGAAAATTCGAAGGAGAAGGGATTTGGATGGGGTTAACGACGGTAGAAAAGCTCATGGTTTTGGATTGGAGATGATCTAAGATGGCAGTGAAACCGCCGTCTTGAAGACCCGGAGGGAAGCTTTCTTAAAATCCCACAACATTATGTCAGTTTGGCTTCTTCGTAAGCTATTGGACTAGTCATGAGTTACAGATACGAGATGAGTTGTGGTGGAAAGTTTCTGTCTAAATCCTTGCTTTGTATCTAACAAAATGTTGTTTACAGATATTTAAGTTTTCAGTTTTCAAAATATGACTCAGCAACTTTACAGCAGATGCAGGTTAAGGAAATGTCGTTTTTGTGCGGCATTCCACTTCACACTTAGCATGTGATTTATAAATGCTGCAACCAAGGCCTGTTTCCCTTGGCGAGGAACATTTTCTTCATTATAACTTTGTTGAAAGAGAAAGGATAGAGTTGGAGCTATCTCTTGAGCAACTGGTTTCAGGAGTTTAAGTGGGGGCTTATGAGGTCCACTGGCTTTAGAAGGGTTGAGGTTCAGCAGTTGCATTTCAACAACTGAGATATGTATAAGGAAATGGTCAATTAATATGTAGGGAGATGGTCCTTTACCGAAGCTAAGATGAGAAAAATATTTGATGAAAATAGATTTATGAGTTCAGAGTCTTTTGCCTTTTCTTTGTCTAAAGTGCAGAGCAGTGTTGGCATTTGGAGAGTGAGGATGGCCAGATTTTCCAAGTGATGAAGAGAGTTTTCCAGATAAGCTGGTCCGATTTTTTCCGACCTCGGAAGGATGACAGGCTGAGTCAACCCACCTAGTGTCATTTAACGGCACGACAGGGGCACAGACTCCAGACCCTAAAATCTTAAGCCAGACACTTTAACCATTAAGACGACACCAGGCAAGTTGAGGATGAGACCAAGGAACCAGAAAGTGTGGCATGGATCAGGACAATCCTGACAAATGAAACCAGAATCATGAGCATGATACCAGCATGATATAGATACAAACTTAAAGTAATCGCTTCTTTCCATGAAACAGTTTAAAGGCATTTCAAAAACCAAAATTAACTAGGAGCATCTCAAAACGCAAAGCCTGTCCACGTGCATTTGTAATCAAACGTCTTCATCCTCTTCTGTTTGCTCAAAATAACAAAAACAGTTTTTAAAAAATACAAATTGAAAATTTATAATTTTATGCAGCCTTGACCTTTGAGCTTTAGATCTGAAAAAGTAATTAACTTCTAGCTTTTGATTGGTGAACCAATTCTGTGAACCAATATGCAAATTCTTAAAATTTATTGTCAATTCGATGAAACTTGATGATTTTACGCCACCTTGACCTTTGACATTTTGATATAAAAAAACAAAGACTCCTATCTTTTGATTGGTGACCCAATTAAAACCACCTTTAGAGGGTTGGTGACCCAATTCAGGAACCCATTATGCAAATTATTTAAATTTCAAGTTAATCGGGTGAAAACTGGTGATTTTACGCAACCTTGACCTTTGACCCTTTATTCTAAAAAAAAATAAAAAATTGGCTGATAGCATTTGATTGGTGAACCAAGTCAGTGACCCAATATGCAAATTCTTTAAATCAGGTCAATCAGATGAAAATTGACAATTTTATGTGATGCTGACCTTTTGACCAAACTATTAATTTGACTTCTCCATATTATCATAATAAAGCTTTGTTGAAAATTTCATGACAAAACTCAAATGGTAAATTTAAATTTCAGGTCAATTTGGATGAAAATTGATGATTTTAGGTAATGCTGACCTTTAACCTTTTGACATTTTGACAAAATTATTAATTTGCCTTCTCTGTATTATCATAACTAGGGCATGCCCGTACTATATCTATATCTAAAATTATATCCCCCCCCCGCCCCCTCTATTTACATGAAATGGTTTGGTCCAAAGCGAACGGCTTGCGAGTGGTGACAATCCCCCCCCTCTATTTACATGCAATGGTTTGGTCCAAAGCGAACGGCTTCCGGAGTTTGGTAAAGAAATCGCCATCGCGTGCACAAACGCGCAGGAAAGCGAATGAAACGCAAATTCGTTTTTATTAGTTGTAAAACATAGTTTAACGCCAACATAGTTTGCAAACGTGAAATAAATGAATACGCTCTCAAATGTGCCATCCGAGGCAGAGTGTGCCCGCCACGTTCGGCACACGCGATCGTTCGCTGCTCTCTGATTGGTTGAATCGTTTTTTGGACATAGCTCGGTAAGTAATTGTCCGATTAATATGAAACCTTGAAAAGGCACATCCTCGGGTCCCCAGCAATATACCTGGCAAGTTAAAAGTATATCGGACCCGTGGTTGTCGAGAAACAGCGGTCACAGACAAACAAACGTACAGACAGAGATTACTGGAATTATAGATAGATAAAGCTTTGTTGAAAATTTGATGACAAAACTCAAATGGTAAATTTAAATTTCAGGTCAATTTGGATGAAAATTGATGATTTTAGGTAATGCTGACCTTTAACCTTTTGACATTTTGACAAAATTATTAATTTGCCTTCTCTGTATTATTATAATAAAGCTTTGTTGTAAGTTTGATGACAAAACTCAAATGGTAAATTTAAATTTCAGGTCAATTTGGATGAAAATTGATGATTTTAGGGAATGCTGACCTTTAACCTTTTGACCTTTTGACAAAATTATTAATTTGACTTCTCTGTATTATCATAATGAAGCTTTGTTGAAAGTTTGATGACAAAACTCAAATGGTAAATTTAAATTTCAGGTCAATTTGGATGAAAATTGATGATTTTAGGTGATGCTGACTTTTGACCTTTTGACCTTTTGACCAAATTATTTATTTGCCTTCTCTGTATTATCATAATAAAGCTTTGTTGAAAGTTTGATGACAAAACTCAAATGGTAAATTTAAATTTCAGGTCAATTTGGATGAAAATTGATGATTTTAGGTAATGCTGACCTTTAACCTTTTGACATTTTGACAAAATTATTAATTTGCCTTCTCTGTATTATCATAATAAAGCTTTGTTGAAAATTTGATGAGAAAACTGAAATGGTAAATTTAAATTTCAGGTTAATTCGGATGAAAATTGATGATTTTAGGTAATGCTGACCTTTAACCTTTTGACCTTTTGACAAAATTATTAATTTTCCTTCTCTGTATTATCATAATAAAGCTTTGTTGAAAGTTTGATGACAAAACTCAAATGGTAAATTTAAATTTCAGGTCAATTTGGATGAAAATTGATGATTTTAGGTAATGCTGACCTTTAACCTTTTGACATTTTGACAAAATTATTAATTTCCCTTCTCTGTATTATCATAATAAAGCTTTGTTGAAAGTTTGATGAGAAAACTGAAATGGTAAATTTAAATTTCAGGTCAATTTGGATGAAAATTGATGATTTTAGGGAATGCTGACCTTTAACCTTTTGACCTTTTGACAAAATTATTAATTTGACTTCTCTGTATTATCATAATGAAGCTTTGTTGAAAGTTTGATGACAAAACTCAAATGGTAAATTTAAATTTCAGGTCAATTTGGATGAAAATTGATGATTTTAGGTGATGCTGACTTTTGACCTTTTGACCTTTTGACCAAATTATTTATTTGCCTTCTCTGTATTATCATAATAAAGCTTTGTTGAAAGTTTGATGACAAAACTCAAATGGTAAATTTAAATTTCAGGTCAATTTGGATGAAAATTGATGATTTTAGGTAATGCTGACCTTTAACCTTTTGACATTTTGACAAAATTATTAATTTGCCTTCTCTGTATTATCATAATAAAGCTTTGTTGAAAATTTGATGAGAAAACTGAAATGGTAAATTTAAATTTCAGGTTAATTCGGATGAAAATTGATGATTTTAGGTAATGCTGACCTTTAACCTTTTGACCTTTTGACAAAATTATTAATTTTCCTTCTCTGTATTATCATAATAAAGCTTTGTTGAAAGTTTGATGACAAAACTCAAATGGTAAATTTAAATTTCAGGTCAATTTGGATGAAAATTGATGATTTTAGGTAATGCTGACCTTTAACCTTTTGACATTTTGACAAAATTATTAATTTCCCTTCTCTGTATTATCATAATAAAGCTTTGTTGAAAGTTTGATGACAAAACTCAAATGGTAAATTTAAATTTCAGGTCAATTTGGATGAAAATTGATGATTTTAGGTGATGCTGACTTTTGACCTTTTGACCAAATTATTTATTTGCCTTCTCTGTATTATCATAATAAAGCTTTGTTGAAAGTTTGATGACAAAACTCAAATGGTAAATTTAAATTTCAGGTCAATTTGGATGAAAATTGATGATTTTAGGTAATGCTGACCTTTAACCTTTTGACATTTTGACAAAATTATTAATTTGCCTTCTCTGTATTATCATAATAAAGCTTTGTTGAAAATTTGATGACAAAACTCAAATGGTAAATTTAAATTTCAGGTCAATTTGGATGAAAATTGATGATTTTAGGTAATGCTAACTTTTGACCTTTTGACCTTTTGACCAAATTATTAATTTTCCTTCTCTGTATTATCATAACTAGGGCATGCCCGTACTATATATATGCCCGTACTATATATCTATCTAAAATTATATCCCCCCCCTCTATTTACATGAAATGGTTTGGTCCATTCGCAACGCCAAAGCGAACGGCGAACGGCTTGCGAGTACAGTGACAATCCCCCCCCCTCTATTTACATGAAATGGTTTCGTCCATTCGCAACGACCACAGAACCTCCCCCTCTATTTACATGGAATGGTTTGGTCCATTCGCAACGCCGGCACACGCGATCGTTCGCTGCTCTCTGATTGGTTGAATCGTTTTTTGGACATAGCTCGGTAAGTAATTGTCCGATTAATATGAAACCTTGAAAAGGCACATCCTCGGGTCCCCAGCAATATACCTGGCAAGTTAAAAGTATATCGGACCCGTGGTTGTCGAGAAACAGCGGTCACAGACAAACGTACAGACAGAGATTACTGGAATTATAGATAGATAAAGCTTTGTTGAAAGTTTGATGACAAAACTCAAATGGTAAATTTAAATTTCAGGTAAATTCGGATGAAAATTGATGATTTTAGGCAATGCTGACCTTTAACCTTTTGACAAAATTATTAATTTGCCTTCTCTGTATTATCATAATAAAGCTTTGTTGAAAATTTGATGAGAAAACAAATGGTAAATTTAAATTTCAGGTCAATTTGGATGAAAATTGATGATTTTAGGCAATGCTGACCTTTAACCTTTTGACCTTTTGACAAAATTATTAATTTTCCTTCTCTGTATTATCATAATAAAGCTTTGTTGAAAGTTTGATGACAAAACTCAAATGGTAAATTTAAATTTCAGGTCAATTCGGATGAAAATTGATGATTTTAGGTAATGCTGACCTTTAACCTTTTGACCTTTTGACAAAATTATTAATTTACCTTCTCTGTATTATCATAATAAAGCTTTGTTGAAAGTTTGATGAGAAAACAAATGGTAAATTTAAATTTCAGGTCAATTTGGATGAAAATTGATGATTTTAGGCAATGCTGACCTTTAACCTTTTGACCTTTTGACAAAATTATTAATTTGCCTTCTCTGCATTATCATAATAAATCTTTGGTGAAAATTTGATGACAATAGGTCAAATGGTAAAAAGGTGACGGCCCGGCCTGACAAACACACACAAGTGCCTACAAAACGCCGTGTCCTGCTGTGCATGGTACAGGCTGATGATAAACAGATGGCTTACTTCAGTTCGGTGCACCAAGACCCACTTAGAATGCCCGGCCTCCTTGTATAACTCCAAATATGGATCAGACTTTCCAAACAGGTCCTGCGGTATGTGGAGTGGATTGCAAAGTACAAAATGGCCCGTCTTCTTGAATATCGACTCCGACGCGGTCAGGCACAACATGCAGAGGATAAAGGAAAGAATGTAACAACTTGGTACGCACAGAAATTACAAAGCAGGCCGCACACGTGTGCCCGACAAAACGATTTGGGAATTGGTGGCATGTGGTAAAAATTGTACCATCTTGTCGAGGTGGTGTGCGGCGAGGCTGAGTGTCACTCTTCGGTTGTCCGTTATCTTTTCAGCCGTGATCTACTGACAAATGAATACTAGGTGAGGACAGTAGCCAAAGGTACACTCAACCAAATTATCAGGTACACTCAACCAAATTATCAGGTACACTCAACCAAATTATCAGGTCCACTCAACCAGGTGTTTCAGCACAAGCTGCGGCGACAGCCTTGCAAAGAGACTACAATATGAAAATGTCCAAAGAAGGCCAATGCCAAAATTGAGACAGATCCCTCATATCAGGGCCCGTGAAGTCCAGGTTTTAACCCTAGAGGAGTTCCCGACACGAGTCGCATGTGGAAGCGAAAGTAGCATTTAGGGGGAGAGAAATGTGCATGGGAAAACAACTGTACCGTTATCGTGCTGCGTCCTGCTGGCCGGCCATCGATGGTCTGCAGAGGCTTTGTGATTATCCTGCTGGAAACGATCTGATGGGTACACACGAAGGACACGGTACGCGAGTGCACAGGACCCACAAATGGTCCGCTCACCTAGAATTTGAATTTAATGAACCTCTCACAACTCTGCTTGCTGCCAATTTTTCCAATCGTCACGACATCTCACGCTACGTCAGGCATTGCACAACTCGACGTGGAGTTAACCGAATTACCACGTCCATGGCTCGGCTAACCACGCACCTGTCCCAGTGTGCTGCATAGTTCTCCAATCAGATCATGGGCCGAGTGCCCCGTTCCTGGTTCACCGTGGTCGAATATGGCAAAGCGAAGCTGCTGTGCTTCCTCAAAGTGGTATTCCACGGGCAGGCGGCGGGCAAAAAGTGGGAATAGTGTGTTCCGCAGCACTTCTGTACGGCACTCCTGCAGAAGACCCCACACACGAATGCCATGGATCTTCACTCTGGACGTTTTACCACAGGGTTACAAGTGTAATTTTAAGACTGTAATGATTTTTAAAAATTATTATTATCTATATATATAAAACACAGTTTGTGTGTGTGTGTGTGTGTGTGTGTGTGTGTGTGTGTGTGTGTGTGTGTGTGTGTGTGTGTGTGTGTGTGTGTGTGTGTGTGTGTATATGTGTGTGTAATGTTACCGATAGACTCCTAAACGGAGAGGCTTACGTGCTTGATATTTGGCATAGACATGGCCATTGAGCGTGGGACGAACATGGCCGAACTCAAAATATTTGACGATCCATATTTTTTATTCATATTTACCTCAGCGCATTTCAGCGCACGGAATCAACGGAATCAGAGCAGGTGGGCGCTGATTCGCTCAGAGCGATCACGTGATGACGCTATGAACGATATGACGCTATGACGCTATGAAAAAAAAAATCGCTATGACGCTATGACTCTATGACAAAAAAAATCGCTATGACGCTATGAAACGCTATGACCGATATGACGCTATGAACGCTATGAACGCTATGACGCTATGAAAAAAAAATCGCTATGACGCTATGAAACGCTATGACCGATATGACGCTATGAACGCTATGACGCTATGACGCTATGAAAAAAAAAATCGCTATGACGCTATGAAACGCTATGACCGATATGACGCTATGAACGCTATGACGCTATGACGCTATGAAAAAAAAAATCGCTATGACGCTATGAAACGCTATGACGCTATGAAACGCTATGAAACGCTATGAACGCTATGAAACGCTATGACGCTATGAACGCTATGACGCTATGACGCTATGAAAAAAAAAATCGCTCGCTTTGCCAAGGGGCTAACTCCCCCCCCCTCCCCCCGTTCCCCTCCCCTCCCCCTCCCCTCCCCCTCCCCTCCCCTCCCCCGCCCGGCAATGCCGGGTACTTCTGCTAGTTATTAATAATAAGCCAAGAAAAGCTCTTTCACGCTCTTTACGAGCTCTTTAGCTCTTTCACGAGCCTCGATTCAGTATACAAAAAAAAAAAAAAAAAAAAAAAGTAGCAAAAACTGGCACCTGTCCTTCGAGGAAACCTTTGATTGATGTGTTTTACCAATATGAGATCAGATCATGAACCTTCCTCGACAGCCTACACAGACCACTGGTGCTGCCAAAGTAGTTTATTTACCTAGGGTTACAATCCTGGATGGGTTGTCATTCCGACACATGAAGTGAAGGCAGGAATTTGGAATTTGTTCATGGTTCCGGCGATATCTCGCTTACTCTTCGTGAAGCACACCATGGGATATTTAACATCCACCAACCAATGCCAGCAGACAGGATGCCCGTTTAAGGTCCATCCGAAGGACGGCCCACCCATGTCAGTTCAAAATTGGGCAGAGATCAATTTTAAAAAATAAAAATAAAAATAAAATAAACTCAGTCAATTTACCTCCACCCAATGTGTTCCATTGTGCAAATACAGAACACAGAAAGGGTCAGACTTTGAGAGCAGATCTCGATCCAGAAGGTTCCGGCAGGAGACAGTCAGAAAAACTCGTCTGCCTCCTGGAAGGCCTTCCATTCGGCTGCTTTTCCACTCTGATTAACGCAGGGAGAAGTAGAGCAAGTTCAAGTTTTTGTAACAAATTCACTTTTTAATGCATAAGGGAATATCGAGACAAAAAGGACGACTCGGATGAATGAATTACACTCGGCAAATGAGCTCGAGAGAAAATAAGCAAGCATGGAATTGAAAGATTGGAGATATGTACAGGGGTTGCAAATATATTGGATATGGGAATTGCAAATGTTGGGAATTGAGGATTTCAGAAACTAAAACACGATTGAAAATGTTGTGCAGCCGACAAATTATCACAGCAGTTGCTTTTTGGGAGGAGATGAGTGACATTGAAAAGAATAATTAACACTTTCACGAAATGCTAATTCGAAGCGAGTAGTTATTGCTCGCAGTGTTAATTGATATATTTAATGTAACACTGAAATGTGCACATTCATGAGGCAGCCGAGAGCTCTCAAATGTGGTCAAACAAGTGGTGGGAAAATGACCCTATTTCCTAAATTTCCTAATCTCCCACATGTGGGAGACGTTTTAAATGATGCTGATGGATGCAGAGAGGCCCCCCACTCTGCCACCCAATTATGGGCCTGGGTAAAAGCAGTGGGTCGAGTCGTTAGGCCCTAGACAGGAAGTGGGAGAAATATGAATGGCTTATTGATAAATGTCCAGGAAACAAGATTGGAGTGATGTAGATTGAAGCTCAGGTAGCACATTTATCGTGTGTGATACGATACGATACCACTGTACTTTGGCTCACACTGCCAGGGTCAATACACAATGGGCACAAATTAGCAAAACTAGCAACGGTACCTGTCCTATGGGCGGGGCTTCAATTGGGAGGCCCAAATGAAAAGGCAAAATATCAGAAATTGAAGGTTTTTTCATTTTAAACGACTTGTATAAACATCCGTTAAATCATATCACACGCAAATCATCAAAATCTAAACAGTATTTGTAGAATTTCAATAAAAGCCACATCACTGTTCATATCGGTAAATATTATTCCATCGTGTTTGGAAAAACTGGAAAATGGGAAAAATTGGAAATTGGGAAAAAATTGGAAAAACAATATAGCCTATTTTACTCCAGGGGGTCCCAGGATTACCCACCCAAAATTTCGTTGCGATCGATTCAGCCGTTTTTGCGGTACCTGGGAACAGACAGACAGACATTTGGTGAATTATAGTAAGATGGACTATAACTCATTTGGAACTAGAACGACACTTGGTAGGTCGCATACCTCTGCCAGGTTGAACAGGTTGCGTTTTGCATCCCACTGATAAAAAAAAAACCACCTTTAGAGGCCATTTTTCCCCGCAAGCGGGGGTTGGCCTTTTTCAGGAACTGTGGTTGTTGTTGTTTTTCGGTCCCCTTTTTGAAGCAATGTTTTACGGCCGGATGCCCTTCCTGACGCCAACCCTTTTTGCCGCCTTTAACGACAAGCAGGGAATTACCAGTGAACTGGTACTCAATTTGCACGACCTCGGAAGGATGACAGGCTGAGTCAACCCCCCTGGCGTTAATTCAGCGATTGACCGGGATTCGAACCCAGGATCCTAGGATCCTAAGCCGGCACCCTAGCCGCTAGCCCAACACCAGGGCATCCCACTGATAGGACACTGATAAATTTGCGGACCTGAACCAAAAATCTAATAGGCTTGTTTTTGTCGCCAAACGAACTCATCCACCAAGTTTTGTCGTGACTTGTCCACAACTTTTTGAAAGATGATATACTGTATATAGTTTTTTGGCCCGATCACTCAATGGTGAAGAATCACATACAAAAATCAATAAATCCTCGGATTCCAGATCTAGATTTTCACCGAAATCGAAGCAATTTGTACTTGTCACATACCCAACCTGTCCACCAAGTTTCAACTGAATCTGTAAATAACGTTTTGAGATATTATGATATATATAGTTTTTTGCTCAATGGTGAAAAATGCCAAAATTCTCGTTTTTGTTTTTTTTAGCCGCGTCGCAGACGCTGGTCATAGAGTGCCCTCTGCTGTTGTTGTTGTTCTTCTTGTTCTTCTTCTTCTTGTTCTTGCAGAGAAGACAAAACCTCAAAGCTCCACCCATTCTGGGAACCATAGCTCCACCCATTTTGGGAGAGGCTTCATAATATAAACAAATATCCACCATTTTATTAACTCGCATAGCTTTGAGGCCTGTTTTGTAGGCCCGTGGTGTCTTCCTCTCTGACACAGTTTTATTTCAAATCAAATTCGATATATCATTTCATTTTTCACAGTCGCTAACATAGTTTTAGACTCGGTTGAAAAAAAACGGGAAGAAAATCCGATGAAAGTTGCCCTTTATAGAACGAAATGAATTCTCAAAGGCCTGTAACTTCAAGTCCATTGAAATATATATCTATCTATAATTCCAGTAATCTCTGTTTGTTTGTACGTTTGTACGTTTGTTTGTTTGTCTGTAACCGCTGTTTCTCGACAACTACCGGTCCGATATACTTGAAACTTGCCAGGTATATTGCTGGGGACCCGAGGATGTGCCTTTTCAAGGTTTGAAATTAATCGGACAAGTACTTACCGAGCTATGGCGATTTAGCCGTTCGCCGTTCGCTTTGGCGTTGCGAATGGACCAAACCATTCATGTAAATAGAGGGGGGGGGGGGGTTCTGTGGTCGTTCGCTTTGGCTTTGCGAATGGACCAAACCATTCATGTAAATAGAGGGGGGGGGGTTCTGTGGTCGTTCGCTTTGGCTTTGCGAATGGACCAAACCATTCATGTAAATAGAGGGGGGGGTTCTGTGGTCGTTGCGAATGGACCAAACCATTCACATCGAATCATCGAATCACATCGAATGGACCAAACCGTTCGCTTTGGACCAAACCATTGCATGTAAATAGAGGGGGGGGGGGTTCTGTGGTTGTTGCGAATGGACCAAACCATTCATGTAAATAGAGGGGGGGGGGTTCTGTGGTCGTTACTGCCACGTGGTTTCAAAGTTTTTTTTTGTTGTTGTTGTTTGCACGCATGTTTTTTTGCACCCACGTACGGGCACGCCCTAGGATGTTTACACACACACACCCCTACACAAATTTTTTTTTTTTTTTTTTTTTGGCAAGGAACGGGCACCCACGTACGGGCACGTCCTAGCTTATATATAGTACGGGCATGCCCTAGTATTTTAAATCGCGGCATGGTCAGTCATACACCGCCCGAAATAACAGACGGGAAAATGCCGAGATATATATATTTTGTTTAAATCGCGGCATGGTCAGTCATACACCGCCCGAAATAAAAGACGGGAAAATGCCGAGATATATTAAAAATTCGTCCATTTGATGACAATCGTCACGATGAAATATTTAATTTATACGTCGTCACAATAATGTGGAGAGAGGAGCATAGCTTCGTTCACATGTCGCCACATACGGGAAATTGCCGAGATATATATCTATCTATAATTCCAGTAATCTCTGTCTGTACGTTTGTACGTTTGTCTGTCTGTGACCGCTGTTTCTCGACAACCACGGGTCCGATATACTTTTAACTTGCCAGGTATATTGCTGGGGACCCGAGGATGTGCCTTTTCAAGGTTTCATATTAATCGGACAATTACTTACCGAGCTATGTCCAAAAAACGATTCAACCAATCAGAGAGCAGCGAACGATCGCGTGTGCCGGCGTTGCGAATGGACCAAACCATTCCATGTAAATAGAGGGGGGGGTTCTGTGGTCGTTGCGAATGGACGAAACCATTTCATGTAAATAGAGGGGGGGGGGATTGTCACTGTACTCGCAAGCCGTTCGCCGTTCGCTTTGGCGTTGCGAATGGACCAAACCATTTCATGTAAATAGAGGGGGGGGATATAATTTTAGATAGATATATAGTACGGGCATATATATAGTACGGGCATGCCCTAGTATTTTAAATCGCGGCATGGTCAGTCATACACCGCCTGAAATAACAGACGGGAAAATGCCGAGATATATTAAAAATTCGTCACCACACACGGGAAATTGCCGAGATATATTTTCACTTTGCACAAAAATAACATCAAGTAATCGAATCAATAGGAATGTCCTGTGCCTATAACATCGACGTTATAGGCACAGCTGCATCTAGGCATTGTGTAACATCGACGCGGCTTTTGTTTTAATTAAAACTTTTTGTACTTGTTTTGTATACAGATTCTATCTATGCTTGTGAAAGAGCGAACATTAATCACACAAAAAGTCAAACCGACACATAAAGCACAAAATAAGGGGAGTGGTGGACAAGATGGGGAGAGAGGGGGAAGGACACAAACACGACATTTGAGAGCAGGGACATCGAGAGAACTATGGGAGGGAGAGGGCTTGGGGGGAGGTGGGAGAGGTATAAAACATATGGACACTGCAAGGACTTCCAGGAAAGAAGTTGGTATTTCAAAAAAGTGTATCTGGGGTGAAATTAGTGGGGGCAGAACAGGAAGGGGCGATGAGAGAAATCCATTCAGGGCCACACATCTGGATACGGATCTTCACCAAAGTCGAAGCAACTCATCTTTTTCACATACCCAACTTGTCCACCAAGTTTAGTCTGGATCCGTCAATAATATTTTGAGATATCCTGTTCACAGACAAACAGACAGGGGTGAAAACATAACATCCATCCATCCACCTACTCTGCCACCCCATTATGTTCCTGGATAAAAGCAGTGGGTCGAGTAGTTAGGCCCTAGACAGGAAGCGTAAGAAATATGAATGGCTTATTGATAGATGTTCAGGAAATAAAGGTGGAGTAATGTAGATTGACCCATGCCCATCATCGTCCATTTCCCCCTTTTGTCACTCATCAACAACTTTTGGGGTAGTGTAAGCCTCCATCGAAAGAAGTAAGCATATCCGTTGCTGCTCTGCAAATCCAATCCACAGGATCCAGCCATTGGGATCAGTGTGAAATAACTCAAACAAAGTTTTTGTTAAATTTGGACCATCATTCATTCTGTGCCCTTGAGAACATTAATTTTTTTCTTACAAGTGCAAGTGCAGCCAATAAAGACATCGCTCTTCAATAATTTTGCCCTCACACCGACTCACCAGCGTTTAAAATATCCATTATCAACCCTCCTTTCGGAACAGTTGCACCAATGTCGATGGAAAATTTCTGAGAAGGTTAAACATTTTGCCCACATATTAAAACTAGAACGACACTCGGTAGAGAGCATACCTCCGCCAACCTGAACAGGTTACGTTTAGTATCTCACTGACAGGTCGGATCTGGATTCGGACCTGAACCAAAATCGAATCGGCTTGTTCTTGTCACCGAACCAACTAATTCACCAAGTTTTGTCATAATCCGTCCACAACTTTTTGAGATATCCTGCTATATATTGTTTTAGGCCCATTCTCCCAATGGTGAACAATCACTTTAAAAGTTCTAGTTTCCAGATCCGGATTCGAATCTTCACTAAAATCCAATAATACCCCGTCCTTGTCACATACGCTAACTCTCCACCAAATTTCGTCCGAATCCGTCCACAACTTTTTGAGATATCCTGTTCTCAAAAAGACAGAAAAAACAGACAAATAGACAGGAGTGAAAATACAACTTCCACGTGTGGCGTACGTGTGGCGTGTCTGCATTTTTAAAATTCATTTTCTCAGCAAATGTATGTCCAATTGACACAAAATTTTACCATAGGAGCGCCTCCATCTGTAGATTTTTTTAAAATCATAATTATGACGTCATATGTCACGTGGTACAGACGCCATCTTGGAAAAACTTTACACCTCTATCTCCGAAACCGTTAAATGAAAAAAAATGAAATGTGGCTCATTGTCAAGTATTCCCCATGGGGAATAAGATATGTTAATGATGATGTCATTGGTGCCTTCATTTTTTTTTTTTTGTATACTGAATCGAGGCTCGTGAAAGAGCTGACATTTACTTCACAAACAAATCAACCAGACAAACAAAATATATAAAAAGAGGGAGCGGAAGACAAGAGAATGGGAAGCACGCAAACACTTGAGAGCACACAACATTTAAGAGCAGGGAGATGTGTGGGAGGGAGAGGGCTTGGGGGGAGGAGGCGTGGGAAGGGGGGGGGTGGGAGAAGTACAATGCTTATGCTCATAATGCTCATTCATTATGACGTCATAATTCGACAAGTACAATGCTTGATCTGATCAGTATAAAAAAATTAGTCTGATCAAAATGCAACTGTTAGTCAGATGGATGTGAAATTTTGATTCTGAAATAATTGATCTAATTGAGTAATTGAAAATTGAATTACCATTAAAAATTAATAAATTGAAGTAATTGAATATTTGAAAAATAATAAATTTGATTCTGAACATCTCATAATGCTTCTGAAATAAGCTGAAAATACTTGGAAACGTACTTGACAGAAAGGGTTGTGCTTCTGCACAACGAAAGACTTGGAGAACTTTCTCAGCGGCCGAACGGGAAGCTGCACGTACTGCAAACTCCCGACCATGTGGGTTGGTGCAAGGCCCAAATGGACAGGCGTTTATGACACAAAGTCCTGACAGATCGCTACTAGTGAATGGATTGTTTATTAGTTACGTTTGAACACTGATGGGGAGGACATAACTGGGGCTTTTTAACATGCAAGGTCAGTTTAAAATGATGATATTCACTATTAATCATGTTGTTTGTGGTATTTTTGAATGCAAGGAGTAGTTGCAGGCTCCTGTACGAGCTTAAATACTTTTTAACATATACAGATATACATATACACATAAATACATATATGCATGTATACACACAAATAAGATATGCATACATATAATATATACAAATATACATACACTAATAATATATGCATACATATAATATATACATACACATATTATATACATATATATACACAAATTATATATGCATACATATAATATATATACATACGTATAATATATACATATACATATATACACAAATAATATATGCATACATACAATATATACATACATATAATAGATACATATATACATATATATACAAATAATATATACATACATTTAATATATACCTATATACACAAATAATATATACATACATATAATATATTGTTACGGATACGGAGTACGGCTCTTCCCTCTTAGCAAGGGGTGGTTAGTCCCTTGTCTTGTTAAGCTGACCGTCTCCGCTCCTGGCACTTGTAACGCTATCCCGCGGGATGGAACGGATCAGGGTTATGGGTCCAGGGTTTATCCCGAATACCTTTATCCGTCCCTCCACAGACTAGGGAGACAAGTACTGCTCGAACCCCGGTTTGGATGGTCTAGTTGCCG